>NW_019174585.1:846209-846497 GCF_002260705.1 Seriola dumerili
CGGCCCGCCGGCACCTCCTCTCCCCCCCCCCTGGCACAGGCATTGCGCCCCCAAAACTTGTGGACTTTGGACAAACTTTTCCGTTGTGGCATTTACACTAGTCTTAATCGTGTGGCACCTCAGCATATGAGAGATGACCCATGGCGGCCCGCCGGCTCCCCCAAAACTTGTGGACTTTGGACAAACTTTTCCGTTGTGACATTCACACTAGTCTTAATGGTGTGGCACCTCAGCATATGAGAGATGACCCGTGGCGGCCCGTCGGAAGAGAGTGCCTCAGAAGACATA
>NW_019174585.1:846522-859272 GCF_002260705.1 Seriola dumerili
AAAAAGAGAGAGATAGCAAGCAGAGCTAGCACGCGCCGCAGGCTAGCCACCCTTGACAGAAGGAGCGACTCAGAAAGGCTGGCCCGCCGGCGCCCCTCTCCTTCCCGGGCAATACATGGCATTGGCGCGCCAGCAAGCAGAAGCGCTAGCGCCTCCCGCCGGCCCCGCTGGCCCGCGGTGCCCCACCCACCCCCCCCGGCATCACAAATCGCCAGCAAGCAGAGCTAAGCTGCTCACGGCGGCCCCGCACGGCGCCCCCCAGGCACAGCACTTGCGCCCACAACGCAGACTAGCCGCCCGCCGCTAAGCCGCCCTTCAGAAAGGAGCACTCAGAAGGCTGGCCCGCCGGCGCCCCCTCTCCCCGGCACAGGCATTGCGCCCAGCAAGCAGAGCTAGCCGCCCACCGGCTAGCTCTGTTTGGGGACCGCTGGTGTAACACATCTCTCCCCATACAGAGTCACATCATGTAGCCTAAACACATTTCTTAGTCAAAGCTTCTTTTATTATTTTTTGTTCGAGTTTGTGAGTTTGATTTGTTAAGTTTCATTTTTTGTTTTGTTTAACCACAGAAAAGCCTCATTGGGATTGAAGTAAATTATTTTTTTAATAGAGACTTGGCCAAGAGGTCAAGTAAATACAAACATCAACTGGCTGAAACATGCATAAACAGCTATGATTTTTCCAAACTATCTAAAAAGGCAAAACAATGAAGAGCAAGACATCACCAGTGCTGCAGTTGCTTTTACAGGTTGCAACTGACTGAACTACATAGATGAGAAATCTGAGAAAGGTTAAATCATCTGACTGAAGCTCCAGGACAGCTACGATGCGGCAATGGAGGTACATTGTCGACCTTTTTGTTATATTGATGAATCAAATGACATGTGCAACTTGTAAAAAAGCGAGCACTGGCAGTGATGAACCCACCACACAGAACTCTGCAGCTGTGGAGCAGGGCACACAAACATATCATAGCCTTTCAAGTTGATATGGCAAACATGTTACACAAAGTTGATTATTTACACATCCAGCAGATATGGAGCAACATTATCATTCATTTAGAGCAGCGGTCCCCAAACTTTTTTCAGTGGGGGCCACATCAACTTTCCTTTCTGAGATGGGGGGCCGAGGTTAGTCTATAACAGGAAATGATATGGGCCAGGGTGACAACCAGTATTATTGTGGAGATTACAATGATAATTTGTTGTAGCTGCCCTTCGTTTGGCTTTGGCACCACCTGTTGATTTGCAAAAAAAAGTAATAAAAAGTCTTCACATGTGTTTATTTGAAGTACCACAGATACTCCATTTATTTTATAGAAAATAACAACACAAACTGATGGTAATGTTCAAGTAAGAATGAGGTGATGTGATTTTGTAACAGGTACAGTTGAGTTAACAAACGGTAAGTGTTCTGTCTTTACAGGTAGTGAAATAATATTAATACAGAATAGTGGTCAGAATCAGGTAGAACATGTTGCCTATAAAAAGAGCATTACTATAATGACATTTTTTAATATCTATTGCCATTGAAATCAGTAGGCTTACCATATCAGTGTGAGCTGTGGGCTTGCTTCTGACTGGTGAGGAGATCGATGTCAGGTTCCATTCCAGTTACAGCCAGTCTCAGAGACTGATGCAGGTGTTGATCTGTGAGACTTGATCTCGTCGGATTTTTTATCAGCTTCATGTGTGAAAAAGTTTGCTCACAGATATATGTGCTCCCAAAAACTGTGGACATCTTTGTTGCGTGCTTTCTTATGTTGGGGTAGGTCTCATTTGGGAGGGCAGCATAGTACTTGATCAGACTGTTGGGGCTGAATACGTCTTTCAGCACATCACAGGTCTGCAACTCAGCCAGCTCAAATTGAAGAGAAGGCAGGGTGTCGTTAATGTCGGCAGCAAAAGGGTTCTGGAATGTGCGGATTTCTTTAACGTGGACATGAAGCTCACGGAACCGCACACCGAACTCCGCCCTCAGTGTTTCCAGTGCGTCCTTGCACTTCTCGGTTGGGAACGGGACCGCCGGTTTCTCAGCTGAGAGGCTTCGAGTAGCAGGGAGATGGGTGAAGTCTTGTTTTTGCACCTGTCCAATAAGCAGCGCTAGTTTAAGCTCAAATACTTTGATGTGGGAATACATGTCAGATTAGTTTTCCCTTGCCTTGGAGCTGCAAGTTGAGGCCGTTTAAAATTTCTGACACATCTGTTAATAAAGGCGAGGTCCCATTTCCATTCTGTGTCGATCAGCTCTGGGACAGTTTTTCCCTTTGTCAGGAGAAAGGCATTGATTTCGGGTAGCAGGTCGTAAAAACGCTTCAAAACTCTGCCCCGGCTTAACCAGCGGACTTCAGTGTGGTAAAGCACGTCTCCGTGGGCTGATTCTAGCTCGGAGAGAAAGGCTTGGAACTGCCTGTGTTTAAGTCCGTTTGCTCTGATGAAGTTTATGCAGGACACAACCACCTTCATGACAGATTCCCACCTCAGAACTTTGCAGCTTGACGCTGGCTCGGTCACGATCAAAGTCACGTCAGAATATACCATTGTGTGAGGAGGTGAAGATGAGCCACTATTAACTATAAATAGCTCATAACTATGGTCAATTTTAATTAGAATGCCAACCTTTAAGTACGGATATGTTATGATGTTATGATAGGAAAATGCAATTTAATAAAAATTGGTTGATGTTTAGAGGGATTGTCTGGGATCGTTAAGTGGGCCACTCCAATTGCTTTGGCAGGCCGGATGTGGCCCGCGGGCCGTAGTTTGGGGACCCCTGATTTAGAGTAATGTCACTGGTCACCAAGGAGAATATGAGTCCAATATTCACTCTTCTTCTAGCTCTGTTTTTGGTCTCCACCACCTCCTGAAGAAAATATTTGTCTAGTTAGCTGCTGAATGCTCCACACATTCACCAGCTGTAGTCTGAAGCTGTGTCTGTCTGCTGTTTGGTGCAGTGAGTTTTTAGAGCTTTTTACTGTAAACATTTGCCTGCCGCAGCTCAAAATGATGCTATGAGAGCAGTGAGAGTGAACCAACACAGTATGGATAGCTAAACAATGAACTGAAACTCACTATAAAGCCCAGTCCAAGGAGAGCTGCAGATTCAGGTGATCATTTTCTGTAGGTTCATCATTACAAGTGGCACCCTTCTCAATGTTTTCACTTTGTTATTTTATACATTATCATAAAAATATTGATTATAGTTGCTATAAAAAAATAAAAATGATGATCATGATGGTTAACTGATAACTAATCCAGTGACTCCCAGACTGACCATGCCTTTCCCAGAATGTGTACCATGATAATCTCTCTGTTAGTTTTATGAGTACCTGAAGCTGCCAGATCAGCTCTCTCTGTGAAGCACCACTTCACATGCACTCAGGCCAAGTGCAGCAGGTCTCGCTGAATGCCATCACCATTCATGGACGACAGCAGAAAGTGAGGACAAGTAAGCTTTAACAAAAAAATCCACAAAAACCCACTTCATGTTTGCAGCTGCCAACCTTCTGCGAGTGCTTTTTTGCTCTGCACTTATGTCATCAACCTTGCAGTGTTAAATAATTGAGGCGAACACATTTTGGCATGTAGTATGGGAGTTACTTTTTCTCCTCTGATACATTTAACTTGAGCGTTAAAGCATCAGCGGGAGTTGTGGCCTCTTTATGAATTAAACATTGTGCCATCAAAGCCCTGAGGGAGTGTTACCTTGCTGTCTGCAGTAGTACAGCACCAGCTGGGTCTCTCCTTACAAGAGTCCCTAAACTTTAAAGTTGGAGGTAGCACTTTAGTTGCATCATCTCACTAGCTTTAGTATTTATAACCTGCTCTAGATCATCCTAAGGCTGATTTGAAACATTAGGCTTTATGAGCAGCCTCAGCACTTCTTCCCCCTGATTAACGCACAAGATCAGCACTTTTATACCACACACTAAGTTTTGGCAATCTTTTTTTCTCTCTTTGTTCTTGCAGAGAGTTTGCGAGTCTAAGTTTTCTGTGGTGCCGAGGTGCCGCTGGTGGTCCTGGTAGGCCTGCAGCCTTTCCTGATGGCCCAAAACCACAGTGTCCCAATGATAGCAAATGATTGCTGCAAGGCTAAGGAGGAAGAAGTAAACAAGAGATGACACACAACGGCTCAAACCGGGAGAGCTTTATCAAGACAGTGGTAACCAGATACAGGAGCCTAGACACAGACAGGTTAAAAGGCCCCCCACACCTCCTACAGGACCTCCGGACAATAGTCATTTTGTGTCTATTTGTGTTCATTCTGCATCTCTTTGTGGTAGTTGTGTTGTCCCTTTTTGGTAATTTAGCATCTCTTTGTGGACTCTTTGGTAATGATTTGTCTTTTTATGGTTGTTTTCCATCTCCGTGCTTGTTTTATGTCAATTTGTGGTTCTTTTCTGTCTCTGTGTAGTTGTTTTGTGTCTCTTTGTGGTTGTTTGGCCTCTCATTGGGATCATTTTGCATTTCTTTTCTGGTCATTTTGTGTCTTTTAACTGACATTTAAACAAGGAAAGAACCACACAAACAGTAGAGGAGAAAATAGTCAATCTTATGACTCATTTCTGGTTTAGTACTGGTGAATATTATTGCTTTAAGTTACTCATTTATTTTTGTTTGTTAATTATTCACACATGCCTTATATTGGGGTGTGTGTGTGTGTGTGTGTGTGTGTATGCATGCCTGTGTGTTTGTGTGTGTGTGCACCGTTAAATCTTGAGCCAATATTTGTGTCACATTGTGCTGAGCAGATAAGAAGGCTGTTGAAAGATTCAGTTCATCCACAGGGTTGTGAGGGAAGTCCTTTGGCCCATACAGGAAGCTTGTAAACTGAGCTGGAGTACAAACAGGAAGTGAGTGATGGATTGCAGGTTTTGTTGCAGCGCAGAGGGGAAAAGCTCGAGAGTACCTCAATCGCTTCAGCACATGGTCATGTTGTTAGAAAGCTGTTAAGTTGTTGCAATGCAGGAAAACGATTCTCTGTGGTGGATTCAGGGAGTCACAGGGTTGTGTCATTCAGTTGTTTTTTTTATCTGATTAGACTTTGGACTGTGTTTTAAATCATTACTGAATCATGAAATTCACTTTTAAACTCCTACTGTATTCACTACTGCAACTAATTAGTATTTTCATTATTGATTCATCTGCCGATTATTTTCTAGATTTATCGTTTTGCTTATAAAATGTGAGGAGGTTAATGAGGATAGTTTCAAGACTCCAAGAATGATATATTCAAATGTCTTGTTTTGTCTGACCAACAGTTTACAGTTGTAGAAGATTATGGAAACCAGCAAATAATCACACTAGAGAAGTCGGGACGAGACAATTTGGGGTGTTTTTTCTTAAGAAATGACAAAACAATTATTGGATTATCAAAATAGATGCTGATTTATTTCAACTCTGCAATTAATCAAGTAACTGTTGCAGCTCTAGCTATATCAGGAAGAAAAAATAAACTGTTGAATGCACCCCTGTGCTTCTGCTACAGTAGTGTTTGCAGTTCTTGGTGGTCTCTGGGTCGTGACCCCCTGTGCTGCAGCAGAGACAGGTGCTGCCACAATTCTTTCATCCCGCTGCATCTGCTGCAGACAGTCGTCCTCAAATTCAAGCAACGTCCTCGTTGTGTGGGGAAAAAAAAAATACAAAAATGAAACCACAACTTTTCCAAAGTGTGGTAGAATATTTTTAGTTTAATAGCAAACTAAAGGGAGAGAAGTGAAATGAAATGCAGTAAAGCAGGGATGGTGTGATCTTAACCACACGGCCACCAGAGTCACAAAAGAAAGTAAAAAAGGGAAAGAGATCATAACAAAGAAACAACCTCTGATATTACCTTGGCATTTTCAAACATTGTCAAATTTGTATGTATGTATGTACATATATTTTATGTATTTCCCATTGGTCATGGCTGCATTAACCTCTCGCCCCTACTGGCCCCCACTGTACATGACTCACATGGAGTTAACTGGGGCTTTTCAGGCCCCTTGGTAGTCGCCTGCTTTGCCCTGTTGGTAATCCAGGCTTGCAAATGTCTCAGTTGTATTGAATACAAACTGGTTTACACTGAAAACTAAATACTAAACATAACAAGGCAATGTCTTCAGTGATCATCTGGGATTAAACCAATCTAGGTTTTCACAAATGAAGTGAATTTATGCTCACTTAATCGTTGACATAAACCTGTTGAAAAAGGCATTCCACTTTCTTTCCTCATCCACCCTCACACCCTTTCTGGTTAAACAAACAACCATCATCATTAGACTGAACACCAAATAATATAATTTGTGCGCCAAAAAGCTTCCTTTCAGTTTCAAGGAGGTGATTGTTTGTAATCAATTTGGAGCACAATAAAATGTGGTTTCTGTGAGCCTGAACAGAGAGCAGGAGTCTAATAGAGGGCTGATGCTGTCTTTTTACTGTTAGGTAATGAAAATGCATGAGCTCTGTTTCAGAGGATCAACAACTGAGCCAAACCTGCTGATGAGACAAACAGAAAGCCTGGAGGTGGCTGGAGGCTCTTGATAACAGCGGAGCTCTCATTCTGTTTAATGGTAAATGCATGCATTGTATTTCTACACATTTCTTTATCCCTTGACATTTATTGTATTTCTGTATTTACCCTTTTGCACTGGTAATCCATCTGGAAGAGAAAGGCACATACTGCACAGTCAAGTCTGTTTCTCAGGCCTACAGGCAGACACCTGTGTGTGAGCTGTCTGTCCATGTAGTAGATTAACTCTTTGAGCGGCGCTCTTTCTTTACCCTCAGCCAGAGAGTGAGTTCATAGGTCAAATTCATACTTCTTTTTTACTCGTCTGCCTCTGATGTCACATTCCCCTGAAACAGATATAGCCGTCACAAAAGACAGACTCACTTTCTTGCCACTTTTCTGCCAGCAGCTGCAGAGGTTCAGAAATAGCAGTCCCATTCTCAACTGACATACTGACGCCAAACTGAAAACCACTGACTCTCTGACTCTTTGAGCTTCAGATGCCATTGGCTTCACGATAGAGTTTCTTTCCTATCTTTATTCAAGAGCATGGTCTTTCATTTTGAGAGTGGTATTTCTTCATTTCACCTTCAGATTTTGTAATGCTTTCCCTCAAAACTCTGCCCTATCTCTTAAATAGTCCCTGTTCAAGCACAAATTTGCTCTGCTCCTGTGCAAAACTGTTTGTCAGTTCAGTCTTTATTGAGTCTTTCTCCTTGCACTCGCTTCTGTGCACTTGCGAAACTTCTGGCCTCAGATTTCTGCACTTGCTCTTTAATTTTTGTGAAATGACCCAAAATGGTGTTTTTGACATAATAAACTGCTCCTGTATTGTTCTCATCCCTCAAGAAAAATAAAATGTTAATCTAAAAATGAAAATGCACTAGATTAATCTAGTAGTGATGATCACACAAAAGCTGGACTGGTTAGTTTGATGTTCCTATCTAAGGTTAGAAAATCAGGTTAGAGATGATTGAAAAGATGCACATTTTTTAATTTGTCCATATTTTTTTGTAAATATTGAAAAGGCAACTCTGTCCTTCTTCCAAAATCACCCACTACATGGACACCCAAAATACTTTAGGAAATGGAAAAATGCCCTTAAGAAATTTATTTGGGACATGAGAAAAAAAAAAGAGGGAACTTTAAAAATACAGGGGGATGGGCACCACCAAGAATTGTTATTATCATGCCGCACAGATTAAGCATTTGATGACATGAATGAACCACGATACAACAAATCCAAAAAAGAAAGGTAGGCCTAAAGAAATTAAGCTAGTACAATCACTGAGATGAGCTTTTTGTGGAAATAAGTTGCCATTGAGTAGGATGAATAATGAATGAATAATAAATGATTCATTCATTATGCTCTAATGTTTAGGACTTCTAGAAATCAGCTGTTTCCAGATAACACCTTCTGCTGACTCGATCTTTTAGTAATCAAGCTGTAGAGCAACAAACAGCTGACTATACAAACTAAGGGCAAAAAGAGAGCCAGTATCACCTATGGCAGCTTTTCAGTGTTGGAAAAAATATTTTGTTCATATGACCTGCTCCCATCAGTGTCCAAGAAAGCAGTATGCATCGAACAACACTGCAGCAAGCCTCTGCCCTCTATCTTATTACAGTGAGTGGCATAATAATGACTTTGAGCATATCTGCGGTGCAGTGGAGGCAGATGCACAGCCATGCTGTCTCTGACACAGAGCAGGATGTATGTGCATGCCTGTACAGTCTCCCTGTAATCAGCATCCTGGCTGCTGGAGATAAGACACAGTGGCTCAGTGTGAGGCTATAGATGGCTTTCTGCCAAGAGAGTTCAGGGCAAAACTTCCATGCCAGCAACACCACCAAGGACCCCTATTTTACTTCACCACCATCATTATCCAACACAATACACCACCCTAGCACCTTATCTGTGGTAACTGCAAAAGAGCCCTGCAAAAGATAAAAATGTCTTTTAATTTTAATCAGTCATCTAGGTCAGTGATTCCCAACCAGGGATACGCTACTTCTGCAGTTTCCAGGGGGTACGTGGAAAGACTCTCGGCTCATATGAAAACATAGAAATTCTGATTTGATTAAAAAACAATACATCCACAACAAACAATACATCCATAACAGAAGTATCCGAAATAAGACCAAGTGAAACAGTTTGCTAGAAGTCAAGAGCTAGCCTAAAAGAATGCTAAAAGTAGGCTAATGGATAATTGGTTAAAATAGTTTGTAAAACTCAACACTTAGATAAAAGAATGCTAAATGTAATGGATAAAGGTTTGAAACAGTTATCTCTAAATAATAAACAGTGAGCTAAAGTAGAGCCACAGTTGAAATAGCTAAAAATACTGGTTAAGGTGTTGCAATAATTAACATTAGCTAACATGGATTAACAGACGGTTTAAATAGATGGCTTAAAGTAATGGATAAGCAGTCAAAATATAGTTAACAGTAAGCAGATTAAGTATTTAGCTAAATGTAATTGTTAAACTAGTCTGCTAAAAGTCAACAGTTAGATAAAGAAATGCTAAATGTAACGTGTAAATGATCGAAACAGTTAGCTCTGAAACAGTTAAAGTCAACATAAAATGTTGGGAACCACAGATGTAGGTTTCTCCTCTCCTTTTAATTATCCCCATTTGTGTCTGCACAAAGTCAATTAGAGATATCAGGATCTTTTTGCTCCGTGTCTCTCGGGAGAATTAATTTCATTCACATTTTAAAAGTAAGAACAGTTTTCAATTTTCCTACAGTAGACAATCCGTCAGAGCAGACATGAAGGCTTAATGTGATTTTGTCAGTTTCTGTGTTAGCACTATTTTGTGGCACCTGAGTTTTGTGTTTTCATCTCAGTGCACACATTATGTTTCGCTGAATTTTCTGTCAATCACTTGACAGCCTGAGGACGAAATATAGTCTCTCTGCTAGAAAACAATCCCTCAAAAACATGTCTTCTTATAAACCTTTGTCTTATCATGTAGGGCATTTTGTCACCAGATAGCAGCTATAGGATGCACCACAGTTCGCATTTTCGGGTAAATGCCTAAGACGCCAGAAAATAACTTGTGGACATATAAACCAGATGCAGACAGTATGGCCTAGCACAGAAGCTATGTGGGAAAAAACAGTTAAATTCAATTAGTTGTGAGAACAAAGTTCAGATCATCTCTTTTAAACTAATAGTGGCTCTGTAAAGCATCTTTTAGCACTTCTAAACAGTCATCTTTCCATATACCATGGACTGTAATTTACTTTTAATAAGTTCCATTCTTCTGTGATTGCTGTTGGAATATTAACTCAAGGATGGCTTTTAGAAAAACAAAGTCCTACTCCTCTAGATTCATTTCAACAACAGCACTGTACTATAAATCAGCTCCCAAACCCCTTAGTCAGGGAAAATACACTCCATGTGGAAGTTGTACTACGTTGCATCAGCCAAGCGAGTGGGGGAAAAAAAAATGTTTTTAACATGCAAAGAGGTCTCTGTGTGGCTGTGTGAGCCAGGGGCAGCTCTTCAGCCAGAGCTCCATCTTTATGAGCCCACAGACACAATCACACTGGAACATGTGGTTTTGATCGGCTCACGTGCAAGGCCGAGGCCAGTTAAAGCACCAGTACACAGTGATCACTCACTACGCTGCAGCAATGAGAACCACATGCCAGTTTAAACCCAAATGCCCTGATCCCAGTCCCTGTTTTCAGTCATGTCCTGTCCCTTGGGAGCCCTGTTCCCAAGCTTGCAAACAATGGCTCTGTATTCATTCAACTTTTTCAAGCAGTTGTGAGAATATGGAGCCCCTCCCAAACATGTTTTATCGTAATGCTGGATTACATTGACTGATGTGTTAAATAGTTTGGGTGTAAAGGAATTTTATAATTTTTCTGCCATAATTTCAGGATGTTTCATGAACATCACCACACCTCAGATTCATTAAGATATTATGGTGAGTTATGATGATGTTAGCTTCACCAGTTTGTTTGTGCACAAACCCCCTCCTATCCTTTGGAGCAAACTTTTCATGCCATAGGTGGAGAAAAACAGCTTTATACTGTGTTTGCTTGTGTAAGTATTTTGACATTGGTAACGCAAGATCAGACATGTTGTATCCAGATCTGAGAGGCTCTGCAACCTTCTGCACCTAATGCAAACAAACATGATGAAATCACTGCTCACCTGCTTGTTATACATCTGATTCTGTATTTCACCACCAGACTCAGACTCGCACACAAAGGAAAAACAAATGCTGATGTGTCAATCAGCGGAGAAGTCTGCTGAACAAATTCACGCTGTGCAGCCAAACATTGTTCAAACCTGCAATAGTGGATTTTATTTATTTATTTTTTAATTTTTTGACTACTACTTGGGGACAGCTTCACACAATGACCTTGTTACATAAAGTTTTACTTATTTACACATCCAGCTGTTACAGAGCAACATTATTGTTCATGTGGAATTGTGTCTCTGTCCACCTGGAGAATTTCAGTCTTGTTTAATTCCAACTCCTGAAAGAATTATTTGGCTCTTTAGCTACTAAATTCTCCGCTATGTTCACCAGCTAGTCACCAAGTGTGAGTGTTTGTTGGTTTTTAGAGCTCCAGCTGCCTCCTGTGGTCAAAAACAATACTATGAGACAGTGAACCAAAACAGTAAAGTTGGGATTTGGAGAGATGAACAATTAACTGAAACTCTGTCACACCGTGGTGGGGTTGTCTTGTCTTGGGGTTTTTTTTGTCTTGTCATTTCCTGTTTTATTTTGAAAGAAGTAACTCTCCTCTCGTTTCAGGTCACTTGCCCTTC
This sequence comes from Seriola dumerili, assembly GCF_002260705.1. NCBI lineage: Eukaryota > Metazoa > Chordata > Actinopteri > Carangiformes > Carangidae > Seriola > Seriola dumerili. Next base: position 857,807 of record NW_019174585.1, read on the forward strand.
CTCATGTGTCACCGGTCTGATTGTCTTCCCTGATTCCCGATTGTGTTCACCTGCTCCTCATTACCCTCATGTGTTCAAATAGTCCGTGTCTCCCCTTGTCTTGTGCCAGTGTGTTCGTCTTGGTTCATGTGCGTTCACCCCAGCCGTCTTCANCAAGGCCGAGGCCAGTTAAAGCACCAGTACACAGTGATCACTCACTACGCTGCAGCAATGAGAACCACATGCCAGTTTAAACCCAAATGCCCTGATCCCAGTCCCTGTTTTCAGTCATGTCCTGTCCCTTGGGAGCCCTGTTCCCAAGCTTGCAAACAATGGCTCTGTATTCATTCAACTTTTTCAAGCAGTTGTGAGAATATGGAGCCCCTCCCAAACATGTTTTATCGTAATGCTGGATTACATTGACTGATGTGTTAAATAGTTTGGGTGTAAAGGAATTTTATAATTTTTCTGCCATAATTTCAGGATGTTTCATGAACATCACCACACCTCAGATTCATTAAGATATTATGGTGAGTTATGATGATGTTAGCTTCACCAGTTTGTTTGTGCACAAACCCCCTCCTATCCTTTGGAGCAAACTTTTCATGCCATAGGTGGAGAAAAACAGCTTTATACTGTGTTTGCTTGTGTAAGTATTTTGACATTGGTAACGCAAGATCAGACATGTTGTATCCAGATCTGAGAGGCTCTGCAACCTTCTGCACCTAATGCAAACAAACATGATGAAATCACTGCTCACCTGCTTGTTATACATCTGATTCTGTATTTCACCACCAGACTCAGACTCGCACACAAAGGAAAAACAAATGCTGATGTGTCAATCAGCGGAGAAGTCTGCTGAACAAATTCACGCTGTGCAGCCAAACATTGTTCAAACCTGCAATAGTGGATTTTATTTATTTATTTTTTAATTTTTTGACTACTACTTGGGGACAGCTTCACACAATGACCTTGTTACATAAAGTTTTACTTATTTACACATCCAGCTGTTACAGAGCAACATTATTGTTCATGTGGAATTGTGTCTCTGTCCACCTGGAGAATTTCAGTCTTGTTTAATTCCAACTCCTGAAAGAATTATTTGGCTCTTTAGCTACTAAATTCTCCGCTATGTTCACCAGCTAGTCACCAAGTGTGAGTGTTTGTTGGTTTTTAGAGCTCCAGCTGCCTCCTGTGGTCAAAAACAATACTATGAGACAGTGAACCAAAACAGTAAAGTTGGGATTTGGAGAGATGAACAATTAACTGAAACTCATTATAAATATTTGCAAAGTCGAGGGGGAACTTCAGATTCAGGTGATGTATGTTCATCATTATAATTGATACATTATTATCATAAAAGTATCAGTTATAGCCACTTCAAACACACAGAAAATAATTTCAAATTCTGGAGATCCAAATGTTTCCAAAGATACCAGATATTTGGGAAAATGTTTATATAATGATGCACAAGACATCTGGAATAT
>NW_019174585.1:859297-914749 GCF_002260705.1 Seriola dumerili
CGTCTTCACAGTTTTGGATCACAGTCATTGCCACAGTTCTTGTCGGTTTCCTCCAAGTGAGAGATTTTTTTTGTTGTAAGTTTTATATCTTAGTAGCTCTTCCGTAGTTATGTTTGCATAGCTTTTGTTTCCTCCGTGAGGAGTGATTTTTATTTACTTACTTTTATATCATAGTACCTCCAGTTATAGGAGAGTTTTTGTTGTTTCTATTTTTGGTTCCTTTTTCCTCTGATTCTAGAGTGATTTTCTGTTTTTTATATGTAGTCTTTTTTCCTCCCTTATTGGAGTGATTATTATTTTTTGTATTGGTTACCCTGCTTCTTCTCGAAGTAAGCCGTTATAAGATAATATTTCATAGCCTGTTTTTGTTTCTTCTCGCCTTGGTATTTAGAAGCCTGAATTACTAATAAAAGACTCTGATACCCTGCATCTGCGTCCTGTGTATAAGTCTGGCGTACAAAATCATTAAACTCATTATAAATATTTGCAAAGTCGAGGGGGAACTTCAGATTCAGGTGATGTATGTTCATCATTATAATTGATACATTATTATCATAAAAGTATCAGTTATAGCCACTTCAAACACACAGAAAATAATTTCAAATTCTGGAGATCCAAATGTTTCCAAAGATACCAGATATTTGGGAAAATGTTTATATAATGATGCACAAGACATCTGGAATATTTCCAGAGGATGAAATTGGTGGAAACAAGGAATCGTGGCTTGAATATTTGTGCTGAGTAACATCATATAGCTTCAATGAAGAGTTGTAACAAGCTAAAACTGAATCCACATATGAGTCTGGCAGGCAGTCTGGAAGAAGATTAGTTTTCCAAACTTAGAGCCACTTAAGGGTAAATAAAAATGGAAAACTAGATGTTAAGGGATTTAAAGTCAGGCCAAATGCCAAGGATTCTGTTTCCCGCTTCTCAATTTTCAAGGATTTTCCGCTTTTTCGGTTTTAGATGTGCTATTGTCTTTCATATCCCACAGCAGTGTTGATGACCTTTGTGGTTTGGTATTAATACCACAAAAAAATATTTTTGCAGCCCTAAAAAACAAACTGGTGTTACACAACACTTCTTACTTGATTTATTTCTAAACGATTCCTAGGTTTCAGTCACTTGTCTAGCCTGACTTATCACACCTTCGCACTGACTGTCCCACTGGGATGTACTTGTTAATTTACCCCATTTGCCCCCTGTCTGGCCTGTGATGTCTGTAGGTACAGCATGTCATCTGTGTCGCTCTGCTGTTTGGTGTCAATACACGGCATCCGCTGACCATGAGCAGATCGTTAATAGCACACTTTGTACTCTCATGAACTGTGAACTGGGGGGAAAAAAACATAAAAATTCCACCACCCAACAGCTAGCTAATCCCCCTCAGTGGTGTGGTCCCACAGAAGACCCACAGTGGACACCCAGACAGGTTAGTGATTTCTGCTGTGCAGTAGAAAGTGGCAAAGCGGACAGGTCGTAACCCTGGACTGGTGGATGTGGGAAGACTGGTGACGGCCAAGCAACGTGAATGTGTCTTTATCGCTGTGTGTCTGTCTCATGCTGTTGCCATTGCATTCCTGCTCTGACCCTGACAGCCATTCACTGCTCACATGTGCTCTTCAACACACAGTCACTTCCAAAGAGCAGGTGACAACCGAGAATACTTTCGCTCTGTTGACAGGCTGCATACCACCGTGAGAGGAGAATATAGTGACGACATGACACATTTCAGCCACCTAGTCAGTGTTGCCAGATGAACTAGTTTTCTGTTTTATAATTTGGGCTGCGTTTTTTGGGGGGTATTATTTGCGGGAGACGGGAAGTTCAGGGAGAGAGAGACAGGGGATGACACGCAGCAAAGGGCCATGGGTTGGATTCGGACCCATGGCCGCTGGGGTTAGGACTAAGCCTTAATGGCACACGCTCTACCAGGTGAGCCACCGGGGTGCCCAGTGGGCTACTTATTTTATTATTACAACAGTTTCTAGATATGAAAAGGAAGGCTATACATTCCAGTGGCTTTAAAACTATAAGGGAGGCATGAAGGGAAAGATATGAGAGGGGACAGGTACATGTAGGTGTTCTGAAAACAACAGGAGGTTAGTATTGTAGTTATCAACATGGACCATGTGGACCTCACATCTGGGAACCCCAGGTCTGTGAGCCAGTGGGAGGATGAACACTTTAAGAAGTGTTTGACATAATTTTTTTTGTCAGGTAAAAACTACCTAAATATTCTGTCTTGTGTGTTAGGTATGAAAGAAATGTGACCCTGTGTGCCTAAACTCACACCGCTTTCAAAAAACATGCACATGAAAAATGTATATAGTTAAATTGGCCATAAAAGTAGCAGCTTATTTGCTTTTACAGTTTGTGGCAAAAGATTCAGTGTGACCAAGGATATCATTATGGTGATCTCTGTCATGAATAAACGTCTATAGACCCACTTAGAAATTATAGAAAAGAAACGCTCCTTGTAACTACAGAACTTCTCTGAGAATCATCATGTTTTTAAGTTGTCTTCGGTATCAAAGTAGTCCTGTGGCAATTGTCAGTAGATCCAACGGTACACTGCAAACAGGAACTGCCAATCGCTTATTCAGCCTATTTAGTTTTACAAAATGTAAATAAATATAAGCCAAAATATTGCAATATTACATCTGTTACTATAACCTTTAACATTTGATGTGACATTATCGATTATACTTTGTAGAAAAAAAGATTAAAAGTCATAATGATGTGCAAAAATAAACCCCTTGCTAACTGAATATTAAAAATTGAGCTACTTTTACAACAGCTGGGCTCTGAAAGGGCTACATTATGTACAATGCACTTAGTAGAAATACGACATTATAGGTTGGTGTGAGGCTCTCTGTCCAATGAGGTCATCCAGTCACGCTCTAAGGATATTATTCTTCTCATAGGGCAGCAGAAGCTGTAGCTTGAGGGCTCAAGATCATTTATGCTCTAGCTACAACAGCCCAGCCTTACTTTTTACATTGTCCCGCATGACCCCTCACTGTTATTTCTGTCCATTCTCCCAAACGCCAGCATAGATAATGCATAATGCACGTCATCATTCTTCCCTCAGATTAAGCTGAGGGCGTATTGTGTTAGGGAGTCCTCTCCAATGTGCGGAGACCCAGGCAGGCTGAATGGGCTGCTGGGAGCAGGACTAAAGCAACAGGCCTGTGGTGTCTCTCCAGGGCGGCACTGGGAGAGCCCGAGTGTGGAAGCCATCAACGCTCCAGCAGCTGATGTGTTCTGACAGTGTTGTGGTAGATCCGCTCTGCCGTAAGAGGTACATAGGAAACACGGTGTGGTTCACATGGGGATCTCTCTCTCCATCCACAGTTCAGCCTCAGTGGAGTACATCGTGTGTGTGTGTGTTTGTGTTTGTGTGTGTGTGTGTGTGTGTGTGTGTGTGTGTGTGTGTGTGGCCACGTTTCCGCATTAGCCACAGAAATCTTCTCTCTCAGCTCTCACAACATTTTCCCACTCCCACTCTGGCCTCATCGTGATTACTCCTGCAGTGGTGGAAAGTAACTAACTACATTTCCTCATGTACTGTACTTATGTACAGTTTTGTGGTACTTGTGTTTCTATTTTGTGCTTATACTGCATTTCAGTGGGAAATATGTGTGATCTCTGATAATGTGATCTGATAGTGTCGACTGGGTGTGAAGACAACAGCTTTGAAAAAAGAAAAAAAAATGGGGTTGTGGAGTTAGAAGGAAGCACGCTTCCCTCCTACAACCTAGCTGCTTGAGGCTACATTGACCTCTAACACACCCAAACTTCCAACTGATTTGTTGGCAGTTAGAACTGCATTGTGGGTAATGTAGGTGCCAGGTTTTGATAAGAAAGAGGAATGTGGGTCATGAAAAAGATCATATCTGTGGTTCTGATGAATAGATTTTCTTACTTTTTTAAATAAATTAGCAATTGTGACTCTGATAGCGATAAATCAAATGATCAGGTGACCTCAAGTAGCAATGGTAATTATGACGGGAGCAAAAGAGGAAGTCCGGTGACGTTGTATATAAAGCCTCGAAAAGGTTGGGGTGGATGTAGGGGTCAGTAAAACATTGGACTTCAATGTGTGGGACTGCTGTTTGTTTCCTGTTCCAACCTGCTAGTCAGCGTTGTTTCTTTGACCACAATTGTAGCCATGATGACAATGGTCCTCTAACCCGTAATGAGGTACTTCGTAAAGGAGCTATGTGTAAGTTTTGCTATCGCTGCATAGCCTACATTAGCATTAGCAGCTGTTTATTTACCAGTCTTGAAGAAACGTTACAAGTTCAGCATCAAACTTCATTCCTTTGATCGCCAAGAGCTGTCTCTAGTGCAGGGATGCCAGGGTGAAATTGGTCAGGGGGCCAGATTTTTTTCAAGTGAGACCTCAGCAGGCCGAATTACACTTTCGAACTGAAAAGACCAAAAACTGACTCAACATCACTGTTTGAAATTATTCATTAAGGCCTACACATCAAAAAGAAATTGCATTGGCACCACAATAGCCTCACAATGAGGCCTACAATTACATAGAAGCCTAAAGCAAGTTACAGTACCCTCTGAAAACGTAACATTGTCCTATCCATGCTAGGGCTGTCAAAATTGCTCAAAAATGACATTCGAATATTCCCTCTAAAAAACACATATATTCAAACTATTTGAATATCTATTTGCGCATTATTCAATGACGCGCATCACATCAATACCAGGACAAACTAATACAATGAGCGATAACTACTGTATAGGTAGGCTAGTTTATTTAAGTTTAAACATATTTGACAACATATTACCTACATAAAAATAGCATGAACTAATGGCCAAGACCGCAGAGCGCTCTCTCTCTCTCTCTCTCTCTCTCTCTCTCTCGCCCGCCCCCTCACGCTCACTGTGCATACTAGTTTAAATGAACAACAACAATAAACAAATGCTGAGTGCTGATCAAAAGTTTTGTGCAAGCAATTTAAGCTTAGGGATGGGCGATGTCTCCTTCACTGGTAGGCTATATCGTCCGCGCGCGAGGGGAGGAGGGGGGCTCACTGCGCTGTTTGTCTCCCGCTCCGTGCTCAAAGTCACACCAGGCATTCTTTGCAACTGACGGGTTCCACGAAAATTAAAATAAAAAAATAAAACATTAGATTTAAATAAAAATAAAACTCTCCCATATCAACCCACGGGCCGGATGTGATGTTCAATCGGGCCGGGTCCGGCCCGCGGGCCGTAACCATGGCATCCCTGCTCTAGTGAAAGCAATGCCAATGTTAACTTTGGTTTCGATCTTTTCTTCTACTGAAGTTAGCATGCTAACCAGTTAGCCCCGGCCCATATCAGCCTGTCTCGTCACTTACTGATAGTGATTCACTGTAGCCTCCGATCTGCCCTAATGATGTAGCACTCCTTAGAAGGCTGAAGCTCTTGGCAAGCCATAATCACCACCACCAACTCCCAGCAAGAAACCATGTTCAGCGCCAGAGAAAGAGAGAGAAAACTTACAAATAGCCCCTTTAACCCAAACCACAATCTTTCCCTAAACCTAACCAAGTATATGGTCTAAATGATGGTCCAGGTTGGAGGACTTGTTGCTTCAGGATTAGGCAGAACCAAAATAAAAAAGAATGCAGGACTTTTACTCTGATAGAGAGCTTTTCATGTTTTTGATTATATAGCTATTTTTACTTAAGGATCTAAGTACTCCTTCCACCACTGTTGTCCTGCTCCCAAGAGTATTTGAATTAACCTGATGGCTCCTCAGACACTGTGGCTCTTTTGTATAAATCTCAGCAGACCTCACTGAATTCATGTTTGCTGTGCTGAGGCCTGACACATGTTTTCTCAGGGCTCGTGTGTCGAGGTACTCCGCATGGGAAACACTTGAATTCCACACCCACTTGTTGACCTGCCTGAACTCTCACTGTGCTGATTCCTTGGTGTTACCTTGGCTGTGGGGAGAGGATGACCACGAAGCTCACACGGAGGAGGAACATATGCATGGGGAAACCTCTTGGCTCAGCGAAAATAAACTGATGACACATCTGTGTGGGAGTCGTCTGCTTCTATTCATTTATTAACATCTAACAGTGCTTTATATGGAAGTCAAGTCTTTCTCCATCGTTATTGACATTTATATGACACCTCATCCAGAATCATTGTAATTTCTTTAACGTCTTACAGCCTGGGCTTGCATATAAATAAGCAGTGTGTTTCTGCATTTCAAAAGCTGTTTGAATCCCTCTCAAAACTCTCCACTTAACACAAAGCCTAGACGAAAGCAAACACGTACAACAGGAAAATGAAGTTTAACAGCTGCTCACACAATGACAAAAAACGTGATTCTTATCAGTTGCATCAACACATATGAGCTCTCCATTTTAAAGACGCACAGCTCTGTCCTGAGTCACTTTCAAACCAGGTGAGGCTTTTCTGAAAGCAATGGCCAGCTCTCTGTGAAGATTAGGTCACAGACTGTATGTAAACTTGTCTGTGGTCACATCTATTTTGTTTGACTATATGCACACGAGCTGAGGGTGTGTATTACAGCCATTGTTTCATAAAACTATAAAGGATTATGATTAGCCCCAGTGAAATTTCATCCTTGGATAGATGTAAAAAATAAAACATACATGTTGCTTTCAGTCTGTAATGAATTCATTCAGTTCAGTAGCTTGAAGAAAGACAGACTGGACACTGTGAGTAGCTGTGTGTTAATAAGAGATAGTGGCCAGATGGGGGCAGATAGCTTAATAAATCTGAGTTTAAAGCATCCTTTAGAAAGTGATTACACAATTAGCACTAACATGTCCATCATTTCAAACAAAAGAAATTCTATGTTGTCCTTTACTCACAAATCCAATTTGTAAGGCAAAGCTCTCAGTGAGAATGTCCACTCCAAGCAGCCGTTCTCTGACTGTGGTTTGGATATTGACGTTTCACAGGTGTCTCCTCATTTTGTCTTTTAACTGGACTTATTTAAGGGCTTGTGTCCATTTTACCTTCTAAGAGGCTTAATCTTGTTTCAGGACATTTCCATGACAGGAGCAGTTTAACTATTTTTTTTTTCTTAGCCTCTAAGGCGTGTGCCAGATGCCCTCTTTTCTTCAGCGGGGCCCTCATATTCAAATCACAGCAGCTGGGAAGTGCTTTGGTAAGAGGAAAAGGAGTGGGCTGAAACAGGGGGAGTTTTTAAAGATGTAATGGGGTGGGGTGGGGGGGTGCATTATTTTGGCCAGTGTATAATCTGGCACACGTCTGTAACAGAGAAACCCCAAGGCTCTCAGTCTTTAAGCTGCGTGAGGACTGCAGGCTGGGGGTTCGCCTGGTCTTTCAGGTCTTTTACTCTGGGTGTGAAGGCGCAGGCAATGGAGAGAGAGAGAGAGGAGGGGCATGGGGAGCGGGGGGGTTCTGAGTAGGTGGGGGGGTGGCATGTGGCTGGAGAGACAGCAGGTTCTCTCTGCCCACAGGCAGTGATGCAGCAGGGGCTGTCATAGAGGAGCACACATGTCACTCTGGAAGGCTGACATTATTTTCTTTGTTAGTCTCTGTGTGGATAATGGATTCTGCCTGCATTCACTGCCAAGATGTAATTTTATACAGTATGCTCCCACATATGCTGACCCTGGCATTTCAAATTGGCTTGCAATGAGAATTGTGTTTTATTAAAGTCATATAGAGGCTCCAGTACTGTCCTCATACAAATTGGGCAACAGCAAACGTCAGCTTCCCAGCAATTGTTTTCAGATTATTTTTTGATATTTTTACCTTCAGCAGAGGAGGGGTTGTGACAAAGGTCCTCAGATGGAGTTGAACCAGCGACATATGCATCTTAGACTGTTGCCACACCAGGAAACCATCTTCCTAGTCAATTTATTACCATCTGTGGGAAGATCATTAAATAAAAACACCTATTACAAGAATTATGTGGACAGCCCTCCTCACATACTTTTGTGTACATAGACCCCTTAGTTCCAGTTCAGGGAAATTGTAATAGACAACAGAACACTTGTGCCTTTGTGACAACAGGCTGGTGAAGGCTGGTGCACAAAGCAACCTCCATATATATATATATATATATATGGTTTTCTTTATGGAGTTTGGTATGGAACAATTTGCCTGACCTGCACAGAGCCCTGACTTCAACCCCATCCAACACCTTTGGGATGAACCAGATATGCAGACAGTGATTCAGGCCTCATCAGCCAACATCTTCGCCAGCCTCATAAATGCATATATGCATACCTAAAATGATTTGTTGATTAATCAGTTATTCAATTCACCTGCAACTGTTTTGGTATGAGTCATTCATCAAGCAAAAACCCCCAACATTTTCTGAATTCAGCTTCTCAGATTTGGACATCTACTGCTTTTCTCTGTTTCATATGATTGTAAACTGAATGTCTTACTAATGTCATACTTTTGCCATACAATGAAATTCCCTCAAGAACAAAAGTTTTCATTATAAATGCAGTTACTGTGAGTCTAAGGGTAAAAATTGACTTAAAGATAGCATCTTCACCCACACACGACTTATACTGCAAACTGTCACACAGAGAAGTTCCTCTTTTTAGATAAATAAATCATAACACTCTCACAGGATTGTTAAACAAACTGTGTTCTGGCAGTAAGCTGGAAATTCCTCTGAGAGGGAAAAGTACAACTGTCCCTTTATTGTGTACAGTCTGTCGGGAGGCCGCTTTGTCGTTACTCATGGATCTGCGTTGCTCAGGGCTCTCATGCTGACTGACTCTATCCCCAGAGGTCTGAGGCGTACTCTGGGTCCCGTACGCCACAACTGAACGCACTTGTCACTGTGGATCGTCCTCATAGAGATAGCCCAGGGTAATGAGAGGAAAGGAGAACACTCTGATTTAACTCCATGTGCACTTTGGTGGCTGCAGTATGCCCCCTTTATGTGTTTACAGCTCATACTAAACCAACAAATAAAATAAACGAGGAAACACTATAAAACACACATTATAAAATTTTGGCATCAAGTGGAATGAAATCTGAACGTCAGAGGGATAAAATTCTTCACTAAATGTGGCACCTCAGGTAAAGTGATAAGCCTTGTTTAATATTACCATTATCCCGGTGCCAGCACATGCTGCTGATGTCACATCTGTACTGAATCAAAGGGTCATTTCACAAAAAAACACTGTCACACTTAATTTTAGTGGGTTTGAGGCATGTAGAGTTGCAGTTTTATGTATCAGGGTTTTCAGATATTTGTTTTGCCAGCTCCCCTGATGTGCAGCCACGGGGATGTCCTTGAGTAGCAGGAGTTACATTCGAATCAGTGGCCAAAGTTGGACAAAGACCCTGGAAAATATCAGGAATCATAGATATTTATTGGATCAGAGTACGCTGTTTATAAGCCATTTGCAGGGCAAGCAGCACTCCTGGATGTCGCACTGTACTGGGGTGGATTTTATGGAGGGGAAAACAGCTACAGAGCACAGGGGTGTATTGTAGTGAAGTCCCATATCTTTCCATTATTCAGGCTAATACATACTGGCCTATACAAGGTTCAGGTGGTGGTGTGTGCTGAGAGAAAGACAAAGAAAGACTTGCAAGGCGTTGATTGTTTTCATTGAGAAAATGGTGCAAGATCAACACCTTGTGGTAGGATTGCGAATAACCACAGTCGCTTTTTGTCTTGAAGTATATTGAAAATGATAAAGTTCACATAATAAAAATATTGTTTTTAAATTCATTTTTGTATTTTTGTTATTTCTTGTGAATGTGTCAAGACACACAAGGGTTTTAACAAGAACACTGTTTTTTTATACTGATATAAGAGCATATCCTAATATTTCAATGAAGGAGCCTCACACTGGGAACAAGGTTTTGTCAACAAACTGCCTTCTATCAACTGAAAAAATATTAAAAGCTCAATACACAGATTAGGTAAATACAGTGGAGTAAAAGTACAAGAAGTACTCTGATATTTTGTTTAGTAAAAATAGAAATACCACAGTGAAGGAATACAGTTAAAAGTAAATGCATTTAGAATTTTACTTAAGTAAAAGTACAAGTATTATCATCAAAATGTAAGCTACTTAAAGTACCAAACGTAAAAGTACACATTATGCAGAAAGGACCATTTTGGGAATATTGTATGTTATAGAAATGGATTATAATTACTGACATTTAACACTGTACTGCTGCATCTGGTAAAGGCTGAAAATTGACTTGATTGTATTTTGAATAAAATAAATGTAGGGGGGTTAAAAAGTATATATTTTGCCTCTGAATGTAGGGGACACTAATTATGAGCTGTATGATTTTTTATTATTCAGTGACTGTCTTACATGTGCAGTAAAAACATGCTTACTTGTAAATAGTAAACCTGAATATGATGAAAATATGTGGAAAATGATAGGCCTACTGCAAATTTGGAGCGAAAGCCTATCTATCGATCGATTTGGGCTCGACTAGCTTTGCCTTCCTAATCAGGTTTACTTGCAAGCCTTGAAAAATAGATTGATCCAAAACATCCACTTTAGTTTTAGCTTTGCACAAATATCGTCACATGGACCGGCTCGCATCTTTTGGAAGTGAGTATTAACAGCATCACACGGATAAATGCAGCCCTTGCAGTTTTAAAGTATAAACCCAAGTCTTTACTCAGTTGTTGTTTGTCGCATTAGCTCCATTATTGCTAACCTAGCCTTGCTAACATTAATGTTAGCATGTAGCCACGCCAACTGTGTGTTATCGAAGTAAAGTATTTACCCGCATTTAATGATGTAATGTTTCTGAAATGTTGTGAGTGTATGACTGAATAACTTTCCGGTTCAGGTTAAGGCTGAAATACCCGCTAAACCTCAGACAACTAAAGCTACGTTAGCTCAGCTAGCTTTGAGTTTACCGTTTGTTTGATGTTAATGTTTGGTTTAAAACTCGCCGTAACTTCAGGCTGTTTTGTCTGGATTAGTATGTTTTCTGAATGAACTAATGTTTTGATAATATCATCATATTTGCTTTGTAACACACAGAGATGGAAGAAATGCTCAGATCCTAATTGAAAATAGGACATCTGCAGATCTTGAAATGTCTTAAAAAGCATTCATTTCAGTTTTGTCAAAAAAAAACCTCAAAACATTTTACTCAAGTAAATATATAACTGTACAAGTATTAAAATCCACCTAAGGTACCAAAAGTAAGTATTCACAATGCAGAATGGCCCATTTCTGAATAATATTCTTTTATTGGATTATAACGAATGCCTTCATATGTAAGCAAAATTCTTCACTGAAAAACATTCTCAATGTAGTTTAATGCTCTGACTTTAATCTATGAAAATACATCACAACTTATTTGATGATAATACCGTTTGTTGAATTAATAATCTGAATCTGTTGAATTAAAGGTAACTGCTTTAAAATAAATGCAGTGGAGTAAAAAGTGAAATATTTCTCTCTGAAATATAGTGGAGTAGAAGTATAAAGCATTTAGTTACCGAGTTTCTTTCTACTATTGGTAACTCCTCACTCAGTGAGCAAACTTTAATCAACATGTCTATTTCAGATGATCCCTTTGATAAACCACCATGCAGAGGTTGTTCATCTTACCTTACTGAGCCTTACATCAAGTGTGCAGAATGTGGACCCTCTCCTTTTTTACTCTGCCTCCAGGTTAGTAGGTGACAAATACACAAATGTTATTAGAGCTCTTGCTTATTCCCTGACCACTCAGTGCAAATGAAACACTGAAATAATAACATTTGTTTCATTTCAGTGTTTCACCAGAGGATTTGAATACAAGAAGCATCAGAGTGATCACAAATATGAAATCATGGTAAGTAAAATAAACCTGAATGTCATTAAACTCTTTCACACAGACACACACACTTTCAACATGTGTACACACTTTTCACCTTCTTATATAGACATCAGACTTCCCCGTACTGGAGCCTGGATGGACGGCGCAGGAAGAGATGGCTTTGTTGGAGGCAGTCATGGACTGTGGGTTTGGAAACTGGTTAGTGGTTCATCCGTTTGTTTTTACCTGTGAACAAATTTTTCTTTAAGTTATACGACTCCATTGTTACTCCACAGTTCTTATGTTTGCCTGCGCTGAAAAATTGATGTTCCTTTTAAACTCTAAAAGGAACATCAATCTCTACTCTTTATTTTCCCCATCTTTTTAAAACCTCTTTCTAGATTCATTGTTGTCGTTTTTTAAATTTAAAGTGTGTTTCTGACACACCGTGTTCTTTGACTCAAGGATTTAACTGGCTAAATTTCATTTCGGAAACCTTGAGTGAAAGGCCTTTCCAGACGTCTACACTGGTATCGACACTGACGTACAGTACTGTGCAAAGAGTTTAGACACTAAAAGTAAAGTGATGATGCCTCGAAAATGATGCCATTAATAGTTTTTGTACAAATTGCAATAAACTGCAAACTGCACCAGTTCTTGGTTCTAGGTACTTGGCAGGTAGGTTGTTCCAATTCCATCTTGGAGAACTTGCCACAGTACGTCTGTGGGTTTAAGCTGTGCTTCTGTCTCTTCATGTGATCCCAGACTTTCATGATGTTGAGATCAGGGCTCTGTTGGGGCCAGACCATCTGTTGCAGGACTCCCTGTTCTTGTCGCTGAAGATAGTTCGTTACGACTCTGGCTCGTAGTCATGCTGCAGAATGAATTTGGGGCCAATCAGATCCCTCGATGGTATTCTGATGGATAAGAATCTTAACATCTAAAGTGCTAAAACTCTTGCAATCTACTGTATATGTATCAGCTGATAAATGACAAGAATTAGAAGTACAGAAATGATATGTTCTGAAACAGTATCACAGATTTGCACTTTGTCCACCAGAGAGTTTATTTTTCATCTGTGAAATGTCCTGCTCAGTTTATTTCTTGGTGACACTTTTAAAAAAACACCTTTATGGGAAGTTTATTCCCTTATCTGTGTTATGGGTTGTGTGAAGAAAATTAATATTGGCTGATGAATCATTATCACGTTTATATTCTTATCTCTCAATTATTGATATCAGTGAATCTTTCAAGTTATTATTTGGATGGTAAAAATGGAGTGAGACAAACCACCAAAGTGTACAGTACTGTTTGATGTGTTTTACAACAGTTCCAACCTAGTGGATTCATAAACTATTGTTGTCGTTATTATTGTTCATGAACCTCAGCTAACCTCCCTCTCATCTATTGTAGTACTCTAACATACCATTTCTCCAACATACCATGTACCATTTCTTTTCCTCAGGCAGGATGTGGCATATCAGATGCGCACGAAAACCAAGGAGGAATGCGAGAGCCACTACATGAAGAATTTCATCAATAACCCACTCTTCTCCTCCACCTTGCTCAGCCTGCGGAAAACAAAGGACTCTCGCTTTGCCGAGGGCGCTATTCCTTTCAAACGTAAATACTCATGATATACCTCCTTCATGTTTTTTCTTAGCAAATGTTACAGGAAGAATAGGACACCAAAAACATCTTATTCTCTGCTCACATCTCCTAGAAGCTCAGGAACAGACATTTTATATTAGCTGGTTTAGTTTTGTGGTGCTGCCTCCCTGCCATGAACCTTACCTGCTACTAATGTTAAACAGTATTCAGATCATTATTTAAGAATTATAGAAGCATCAATTATAGTTCTCCAGAGCAGCCAGATGAGTGATTTGTACAAAACAAACTGAAGTGTAATTTCACTTTAAGCCTGAAAGACACTGTCCCAACAGTTGGGCAGAAGCAGTTGGTGAGTCAGTAACTTGCCTCAGTTCCTAGCTGACTTCAGGTCTCCATCTGTCGCAGTGTTTGAGTGCTTGACAAACATTTCTCTGTCATGTTTACGCAGCAGTTGGGAAAGTCAAGGCAGACACAGAAACTCATGTCTGATATTTCTTAGGTCCGCTGTAAGTCCCAAAAAAAACAAATCTTGGAAGAAGGTTGTAGGTGGCACTTGTTGTCATGAGCAATACAAAGAAATTATGTTGTACGCTCATGTTTTACTTTGCATTTCCCTGATGTTACAGCCACTGATGATCCCCCTCGGCCCACATTTGACTCTGTGCTGTCTCGAGACATGGCTGGATACATGCCTGCCAGAGCAGACTTCATGGAGGTGAGGTGTCCTGTACTTCATCATGTGTGCTAACACGGCCTGTGAACATGAATAAATAAATAAATGAAACGGCCACTAGATGGCTCATTATGAAAGGTTATTGAGACAGTTATTCATGCCCTTGTTGTTGTCTCACAGTGAGTGATTCATCCCCATTGTTTGCCTCTACTCACTTTTTGAATAAAAGCACATATCTGAGATCATTGATCAGTTTTATGTGAACTAAGATCAAACCAGCAGATTATGAAAATCATTTTTCACTGCTCTGCCAGGAGTTTGACAATTATGCCGAATGGGATTTGAAAGACATCGACTTTGTGGATGATGACTCAGACATCCTTCGAGGTGGGTAGAATCTTAATCGACTTTTTTTTTTTAATTGTTTTTCATTGACAAATAGAAGAAAATGGTGTGAACTACAGCATTTACTTTACAATACACCTATAATTGTGGTGTGCATGTTGTTCTGTTTCAGCACTCAAACTTTCAGTTGTTGATATATATCATTCAAGATTAAAGGAGAGACAGCGGAGGAAAAAGTAGGTCCTTTTTTAATACACTAAATGATCAATATACTGTGTTTGTGTATTTATTCAGCATCATGTAATGACCCTAGTCTATCAGTAGATGGCATATAAGCCTCTATATTTACATTTTGGAGCTTCATTTTCCACTGATACTACTTTATGCTTTCAGGTTGAATGAATGCATTTCATACTGAATTAAAATGTACACGGCAAACAGTTTTAAACCCCTAACTGCACCCTATTAACATTAATGAATTCTAATAATGCTAATATATTTATAACTTCTAATCTAAACTTTAATTATTATTTTGTCAAAAGCGCTTTAAAGACACAAGTCCTGGGAGACTGGGATTGTTACAGAGTCAGCAACGTGACTATAATTGCATATTTAAGCCGTATTCCAGGCTCTCATTAAGAGCCACAGGGAGTCATTCAGGTGCAACTTACAAGCTGCGTGAACCTCTTTTCAAACCTTGAATATTTTGGGAAATGTGTCTGTCCCCAGGTGAACACTGTGCATGCCAAACTGTTTGACATTTTTCCCAGTTTCCGGCTGGCAAAGAGCATCATCACCACAGAAGCCTTTGGAAAATTATTAAAAGCCCATAGGATATGTATGTTGCACATTTTGTGCATTGTTATTTCACAAAAAAATGAGGGCTGACTATAATACTTTAAATTAAAACACATTTTCAAGTTTCGAAATTCATCGTTGGTGACTGGTTTATAGGATGCCATTTCTCTCTAATATACATTTGACTTTAGAGCTGAAACAATTAGTTGATCAAAGAAAAAATAAATGGCAACCATTCTGATAATTGCTTGTCATTTTGCAAACACAAATACCAAATATTTTCTTGTTCAACTTCTTATCTGTGAGGATTTGATGCTTTTTTTATGTCTTTATGTGATAGCATACACCTAGTCACCAGTTTATAAGGTAAACCATGCTAAATCCAACAGTTATAAAGTTTTTTGTTGGAACTGTTGTAAAGAGGAGATGATTTAATTGTATGGCCATTTTTGAAGTTGTGGTGTGTGTTGCTGTTGAGCTGTGACTGACAGGTGTTTCTATTATTATGGGCACTAGTTTTATATAAGGGTTAACTAAATAATAGAAACATCTCCAGTAAAATGTAATAGAATACAACAGCACCACAAACCATAGCCCTATACATGTCCCTACAGTTGAACAAACCACTCTCTAAAACAAAAACTGATCATTATAACCTTCAAGGTAAGAAGGTTGACTGTTGGATTTCACTGTATTAGTTTTAGCTAAGTGTACTTAATAATACATTGGCAATTGAGTCCTCTTAATAATATTAATTAGCCACTTTGTTTTAGCATTTTTCAGCATTTTCAGATATTTATAGACTAAGCAATTACTGAAGAAAAGAATTGTCAGAATACTGGATCGTGAAAATAGTTTTAGTCCTGCTCATTTTCTATAAAGTAAAGAACTGTCATTTTTTGCTACCCTTCTCTGTTTTTGAAGGCGTTAGTCAGCCAGCACTCTAGAGATCCTTTCCACCTTCAGCCTGTTAGCTGTCATTCTTGGACATACACAGTCAATCCTTGCTGTAACACATCCATCACTAAATCAACTTTAACGAGTTCTTGCTCCCGGAGCATGGTGGAATGGCATGTCTGGCTGGGCAGGCACGTGTGGTTTCTAGTTCGCTTCTCTTTGCACGCTCCCCATTTGATCTCTGTTAACTTGTTGCTTGTCGGAGAGGATCTGGTCTGTGTCAGAATCCTGGAAACCTGAGTTTTGACCCCTGACCCCACAGAGTTCACTTTTCAGGAAGGGCACTACAGGCCTTTCAAGCATTTAGATTTTAGTTTCAAACCCAGTTGTTGCCAATTTCACCTAGCTGCTATGTTAGACCTATGTTAACTCACTTGGCAATTTATGTGGTACACCTAGAAAAAAGAATGCAGTCTGTTGCAACAGTCCTGCAATAAATCCTCCGTTCATGAAGGTTATATTGTCCAGTTTTTGTTGAAATTGTGTTAGAGAGGTGTTGATTCAACTGTATGCTTATTTTGCAGGCTCACGTGATAAAGAGACGTGGTTGTTAAGCGAAAAATCTGTCAGTATAACAGAACAATTCAGCAGCACCACAAACTACAGCATCCAAAATGATAATAAAGTTGAATCAATACTTCTCAAAATCAGTTTCAACACAAATGGAACATCATAACCGTCATGAAGGTAGGATTAGACTGCTTTAGTTCTAGCTAAGTCTACCTTATAAACTAGTGACCAAGTGTGCGTATTGGGTGTTCAAATGCCATAGTGACTTTATAGACTGTAACAGCCAAGATGATTTCATATGAAGAAATGTCAGGTTTAATTTTGAAGAGTCACAGTAATCAGAATATTAATTTGCATAGTAATAAATCAAAATCTACATTTCTTTCAGGATTATCCGAGACCATGGCCTGATCAACCTTCGGAAATTCCAGAGTAAGTGTCTCCCCCACCCCCCACCAACTCACATGGGCTCAGCCGCAGCAGTATTCATAGCAACTCAGAGAGGCATCTGATATCTACCAGCCAAATCGCTGCTCAGGGTTTCTATGGATGCACGCAAACAACTCCAGTGTAATAACCACCGCTAACCTCAGTGGCCTCTCGTGGCAACTGACGGAGCTCGTATTTACGATCGGGGCTGCAAATAGTCAATGGGGGCTGTGTGGCAGAGTGTGCCCCGGCATAATTGCTTCACTGTGAATAGATCCCCGTGCGATGAGTGTTTCTGCCATGAAGACTAAAATGTGGGGGGCTTCATTTATTGATCCACCTGTCACAGGTTGGCTTACAGCGAGCTCAGTAATGCAATTCTTTGCTTGTCTTGGGCTCTCGCATTAGAAGTCAGACAGACGGCGAGAGGTTGCTATGAATGGGTTTGTCCAATTAAACCCTCTTTTATTTAAACTACGCTCGACCACCCAGCCCATTCTTATATCTCCACGTGTTGCTCTGCGAACCTGTCTGTGGTTTGGGAGTTGAAGAGTACTCCCCTCATGTTTTATTTATGCATCCTCCAGTTTCCATTTAGCCCTCCTCCCTTTTTCCCTCCTTCCCCTTATCTCTCCAGTCTTTCAAGACAAAAGGGAACTCGGAGTAGCTGTAGAGCTGCAGACTGGTTGTCATGGAGACTGTCAAAGATTGTGTGTCTCTACAGTGTGTGTGTGTGTGTCTGTGTTTATGCGTGTGTCACATGCAATAATGGAGGCAGTGTTCAAGCCCAGGAGGCTCACAGTATCATGTCTCAGTAACTGCTGGAGGCAGATTGACCAACGTTGTTGTTTTAGGGCAGAAGTCCGTCTGAAGTCCTGCAAGGGCTTGTTACATTAAATGATTCAATGTTTTCTTTCTGTTGCCTTTGTTTGCAGTCAGTGTTTGTGTGCTGGTATGAAACCACACGCCAGTGTTGATGTCTCCTAAGAGATGTGGCCAAAACTGTTGTGTGTCCACTGCTTTGTTAAGGGCATGACTTCATGTGTTTTAGCCTGAGATGGCAGCTGCATATTAACGCTCCTACACAGTGGCCTGATGAAGGACCTTGACACTGATACACACACACACACACACACACACACACACACACACACACACACACACACACACACACACACACACACACACACACACTTGCAACAGCTTTCCTCTCTGGCTTTGACACTTGTCTGTTACTCAGCAACACGGGTGGTGCTTTGAGACAAACAGAAAAAGCTCTTCAGTGTGTGTATGCTTGTAGAGCAAGTTAAGTGGTGGTCAATACACTCTGGCGGAGCGTTTCGGTGACCACTGAGGGGGTTATCTTTTTGATGCAGGAAGGTTGCTAGATCTGATACTTTTCCTGTTGCTTTTTAAGCAGGCTCTGAATTAGAAGGAATAAAAATCTTAATTGCAAAACTAAATTTAGAGCTGTGATTGACACTTACACTAAAATGGCTGTTAGCAAGGGATCTTGAATCTTTGGACCCATTTCGGATGTTTGATTCATTCATTTATTTATATGAAGGTACACACTTTAAATGCAGACGCCGGGGTTAGCACGACATCTAATTCACACTCGTAGTTCCAACATAACTAAAAATTAAAAATTATGAAAAGCGTTTCATACATAATGAAGTTCCAATGATAATAAGAGCGATAAGAAACTGGAGGAAATTTAACAGTTTATCTTTGCTATCTTAAACTAACACAGTCTGACAAATATAAAACATGAGCAAATAATCTGTGAAAACACCAGATCATAATTTCCTAAAGCTCAAGATAACGTATTCAAATCGCTTGTTTTATTTGAGCAACAGTCCAAAATCCAAAGATATTCAGTTTACAAACAGATATAATGAAGAAAAAGCATCAAACCATCACATCTAAGAAATTTTAACCAAGACATATTTGGAATTCTTGCTTGAAAAACCCATTCGATTATCAAAATACTTTCTTTCTTTCGATTGCCTAATCATTTCATTGAGTCATTTTTGCAGCTACATGCCTTGTACAAGGAATTGCTTCGGTGCATGTGTCAGTACAGCAAAATAAAGAAACACGATAATATGATAACAATAAGATTCGGCTTTTATTTTAGATTATAATTAAAAATGTGTAATAGAAACAAATATGATATGTATGAGCACTACATGTAAATATACAAAAAAGAGTAGTAGCATAGATGCTTTGGTTGTTCGACCATTGTTCCCTCCAAAGGTGGACATACTGCCTCTGTCCTAGCTTATTATCAAACTAGTAATCCTTGATTTCTTGCAGTTAATAAAATCGGATGAAAGTGGGCTTTCAGCCAGGCAACATGATAAAGAATCAAGCTAGTCTGGAGCCATCCATGCGGAGGGTCCTTTGTCGGCATTTTGCTCAAAACCCACGATGTATGAATTTAACAGAGGCAAACAAAAGTAGAATAATTTCCATGGAAGAAGCTTTTGGATTTCAGTGTTTTTTCCCATAGTTTCAGCTTTGTTGTTGCAGCAACTGATAACAAGCGCTGCTCAGAAAAGACCTCTGTTGTAACTGTTTCTTTTAGTTTTTTTGTTTTGCTTTTTTAAATAATCATTTTAATGGCATTTGATGATTTTATGGACAGATATCCTTGCAAAAGTGATTTTGCAAAGATTGTTTACCTTATAAACTGGTGAAAAATCCTTTTATATACAGTTCATTGTTAAGTGCAGGCTTACAAGTGAGGTTCCTCTTCAGTAAAGGCACTACTGAGCCAAGTGAGTTTAAGATTTATTGTAATTACAGGTGACACTTATTTGTTTTGCTGTGATGGTAATGATGTGTGGTAATTTGAAACAACTTTTGAATGCAGTGGAAAAGGAATTGAAATCTCTTCAGTGTCTGAATTAAATTTCTAGGTGTGATGATAGATAATACGCTGCAAACCACACACACTCACACACTCTCTCACACACTCACACACACACACACACACACACACACACACACACACACACACACACACTTCAGTCAATTGCAATACTGTGTAATATTTTCTAAATCAAGCCTTATTATATACTTTATAGTGTTCCCTGATAGCACCATATAACGTACTGTGTAGAGATATGGGGAAATACACAAAAAAAAAATACAAATCCAATTTTCATACTTATGAATTATAAATCCAAAACAAACATTACAAACAAAACTATTAACCATGAACCAAACAACAAGATACAAGTGCTCCACAGACAGCAGCCTGAAGAGATCATAAATGCAGTGTAGCCACAGAATGGCTGTGATAATAGACACTAGATAATGGACACTAGTGGTGATTCAGAGCTACATGTTAATGGCTGTTCTCTGGTGGTGAAAACAGGTAAACAAAAATAAACCAAGTTACTGCACTTCTCCTGACATGCTTTGAAAATCACAAATCGCTCATGTGTAGAAGTGTTGGAGGTGGATTTTTATTTCATATATTTCTTTTATTTGTTACCTACTCTCCTCTCCTCTCTCTCTCCCCCTCTGCGTCAGTGCTGGAGCGATGTTACCCAAAGGAGGTTCAGGAGCTGTACGATGTCATGAGACGATTTGCCAGAGTGGTTGGACCAATTGAACATGACAAATTCATCGAAAGTCATGCACGTTAGTATTTGGCTGATTACACATGGCAGGTTTACAGGGACAGGGTGTGAGAATTTGTGCAACACAAACACAGAAAATTAATTGTACCAGTTCTCGCCTTTACATTGCTCGATGATTGTTGGGTCAAAGGATGTTATTTTCAATTCTTGTCGGAAGTAATGCCAGACTGCCTCTGTCTCTTTTTATAGGAGATTCCCAGTATGTTTGTTTCTACAAATTAGTGACATATTAAAAGAGAAGCTAACATGAAGTGTCTTAGTAAGGTGATGTTCCTATATGAGCCTCCAGAGCAGCTTCAGCTCCTTGACATAAATTCTCCAAATACACAATTTTTACAAAATACATTCCTTTATTTGCTGTTATGATGATGGTGGTGGAGAGTACATTCTAACACGTAGCTCCCAAAACTCCCATACTACATTAACATCTGGTGAATGATAGGACGTCATTATCATCAGCCCTCACCTTGCATTGGAAAGTGTGCTCATTTGTTTACTGACATAGGGTTAGACCAGGAGATTGATACCACTCTCATATCTGCTCATTAAATTTAAGGCTATGCCAAGCAACCAGTTAGCTTAGCATAAAGACTCGAAATGGGGGAAATGGCTAGACTGGCTCTGTTTAAAGGTATTAAAATCTGCCTAATGACAACTCTGAAGCTAATGTATGAACATGTTAAATCTCACTTGTTTAATCTGGACAAAAACCTTTGGACAAAGCCATGGGAGCTGCCCCCAGTCTTCCAGTCTTTATGCTAAGCTGCTGGTTGTTGGTTAATATTAAATGGATAGATATGAGAATATCAGTCTTGTCATCAATCTTCTCATGAAAACAAATATGCATACTACCAGAATGTGGAAATTAGTCGACATGCGCACTGTGTATGTATGAATACATGTAAATGGCTCAAAGTTTGTATGAGCTGCTTATGAAACTGTTTGAGTGGTACAAAATGTGTTATTCATTTTGTATGAAGTGATGAAACCAGGGAGACCTTGGT
Source organism: Seriola dumerili (assembly GCF_002260705.1). Lineage (NCBI taxonomy): Eukaryota > Metazoa > Chordata > Actinopteri > Carangiformes > Carangidae > Seriola > Seriola dumerili. The sequence goes on from NW_019174585.1 coordinate 881,053, forward strand.
TTTGTGAGAGAGAGTTGAGGTTGTAACAGTGTGCACAGGTTTGCCTTTGACTGCCTTCATCTCATTTTCCCTCCAGTGGAGTTTGAGCTGAGGAGAGAGATCCGCAGGCTGCAGGAGTACAGGAAAGCAGGGATCAAGTCCTTCTGCAGTGAGTCTAGTTTGACCTTTTCACCCCTCTGTTCAACAAAACTTCATTTTAAAGTTGCATGACTAAGCAGCAAATGTATTTCTATTCAGACTTGAGCTGTGCTGAGCTCTTTATTTTGAGTTTGGCTTTAAAGTGTTTAATTATTATTTGCAGCAGCACATTGTATCAGGTCTTCCGATTTTTGGAATTATAATGTTTGGCTAGTTTGTTGATGCGTGGCACACAAAGGAAAGCACAACTGAATATTTTATTGAGTTGCTTCATCAGCTACTTTTGGAATAATATCAGAAAATTGCTGGCAGAATTAATAAAACATAATGAGATATTCCAGTAAATGAAGCTTCACTGATTCATTAAAAACATTGTCTCACCTGAAAACTGCCCATCATCACTGTCACTTTCACTATTAGTCACTACTCTCAGCTTAAGCACTGAACTTCATTTGAAATAGAGCTGCCACAATAAATCAGAAAATTAATTGGCAACTAGTTTGATAGTTTGAATAGTTGGTTTAGTCATTTTTGCAGCAAAATTGATAAAAAATGTAAAGTTTCCTGTTTCTCATATGTGAGGATTCGATGCTTTGTCACATGATAGTAAACTGAACATCTTTGGGTTTGAGGAGTGGGTCAGCCAAAACAAGATATTTAAGGATTGTCTTGGGCTGTGGATGTAAATAACGGACAATTTCCACTGTTTTCTAAAATCTTAGACAAAACAATTAATCAAGGAAAATATGTGCAAATGAAAAACTTGCAGCCCTGACTTCTTTTGAATCCTACCTCTTCTCCGTTGACTTCCATGTGTAACCCCTCTCAGGTGCCAAGGTGTATGAGCGGGTGAAGCGAATACGTGAGGACGAGCGTAGGAAGAGGACCATGTTGTGTGACGTGCTGCAGTACATCCAGGATGGCAGAGCTTGCCAGCAGTGGCTCAGCAAACAGGCTGCAATGTGAGACTCCAAACTTCCTGCTTGTTATCCAATGTGTAATAGACGAGCTGGCAAAGTCGTGCTTTCCGGAGACGCTGACCTCTGTCGTCACACTCAGCACGAGGAGTACTGAGATGAATAGAGCAGACGTTTGTATCACTGTGCATCCCACTTCCACCTCAGTCCCTGCAGTATTTTTAGTCCTTTTAATGTGCCGCTGCTCTTGTGTTTTCCAACCATGGGTGTTATCCAAGTTCTTCTAATTATTCTACCTTAAAAAATCTTGAATGCAATGAGTCATCTTTTTTGGATGACGATCTGGAGTAAGAATAGTGAACAAAGCCCAGAGATGCTGTGTGTAAGTGGGATGTGTGTATGTGTGTATAAATAAGGCAGTAGAAATGCTAACACTTTTCTTTCTCATTACAGAGATGCTGGCATCACTCCAGCTGTCACAACGATCACAGTGTCAGGTACGAAGCTTCTCTCCACCTTTCCCTCTGTACTCCCTCTACTCTGGCGTCTTGGCGTGGCCCCAGGCACAGTCACATTAATGCAGACGCTCCTCCATAAATACACTCGAAAATAGGCCCCTACATGCATATTTATCTTGCTGTTTTTCCTTTCAAATTAGCTGCCTTTCCTTAACCTCCAGAGCACAAATGGGATGCATACTCCCACACGGCTATATTTACACAATTTGCACACCGTAAATATTTGTTCTTCTGTCTCTTGCAAGCAAAGGAATTAACTGCATGTTGTCAGCCTGCTATTATGTTATCTGAAGTGAGGACCAACACTATGCTGCTGCATGTCTGTGTGACTGTTGTTGAATTTCTGCTCCACAGCGACAGGGAGGCGGAGCGCCCCTCCTCTCAACCTGACTGGACTGCCGGGGACAGAGAAGCTCAACGAGCGTGAGAAAGAGGTACAACTCTTACCCGTGCTGAAAGGGTCACGCAGGAAAACAAAGGCTCAGTATAATTCAAACGATCAAGACTGTCTGACGTAACGACAGTTGTTTTGAATACCTGTTCTGAATGGCCACACCTTAAGGCAGGGTGAAAAGCCTCCCATCATAGCATCCTGCTGGCTGCATCTCACTGCCTCTCTGATCTCTGTCCAAGTACTCCAGGCCAGCTTAACTCAAGCTTTTGTGCCAGTTTTTACTTGACTAATGTGACACATGCATCTTCAGACAAATGCAAGTTATTTATGATACAGATACAGCATGTTTCTCTCCTTTTTTGCATATACTTTTAAGGGAGGATCACACAAATAAAGGGTGGAGACATGTTAACAAGGGCTGAGTATGTGTTCTGCTGGGTCACGCAGTTTGCGAAAGTTTGTTTGTTTGTGTAGCCATGCTAACAGCTCTTTGAGGCTGTACATTGGCACCATGTCATTGATTCTGCAGGCATATGGTCCTAAAACAAATAATTGGACAAATTCAAATTTTGATCTCATGGTGGCGCTAAAGGAAATGTCAGTGGATCACTAAAGTCATTAGTATTCATTCATTAGTATTCTGGGGAAGATATTTCACTCTGGATCAAAGTGGTAACTTGACAAACCGACCGACATTGCCATCCTTATGGCTGTGTTGCTAGCATGACTAAAACTAATATGATTAACAGCTGTCATAGTCAATCAGGTGGTCGGACCCACTGTGTGTTTTGTATGTCTTTGCAGTCGTCAGGCAATGAAATGTACACATGGTAAATAAATGCTTGTATGCTCGGACAGACAGTATCTCTGCAAAGGCATTCATGGTGCTGCACATGAAAAGTAATGGAAGTAGCTGATATGAATGAATGGAAAAAGAAAGCCTTGGACGCCTTCACACATCTGGCCAATTGTGGTCAGTGAAAGTTGCTAAATTCAATTCTACCAGGATTTCAGATACTGATCTGATAAGCTCTGTGTTTGAAGCGTACTGAGGCCTAAAATAACACATTATTTATGTTTTTTTTAAATGCCAGTTTCTGTTTCTAACCCCCTAAATTTTTTGTTTTGTTGTAGTTATGCCAGGTGGTGCGGCTGGTGCCGGGAGCCTACCTGGAGTACAAGCAGGCCTTACTTAACGAATGCAGACGGCAGGGTGGGCTGCGGCTGGCACAGGCCCGAGCGCTGATCAAGATCGATGTCAACAAGACACGCAAAATCTATGATTTCTTAATCAAAGAGGGCTACATCACTAAGGCCTAGGAGCATCTGATTTGACCACAGAAGGGATTGAGATTGTGGTTAGTGACTCATTTAATTCTAATCTTGTAACATTGTTAGCCTTTGTTTTGTAAGAGTTTCAGATTGTTGCTTCTTCTTTGAAATATTGTAACATTTGTATGGTCCTGTTGTGTTTTTGAGTCTTAAATGTATAAAAATGACAAATCTCTTTGCTTAATTCTCTGTCAGAAGAACAGGGCCTCATATTAACATGAGAATGTATTTATTTCTCCTGTCATAAAATGTTTATGTAAAAATGATTTGGTGTGTATGTTGATATTTTGATTTAAACCTAATAGGCTCCACTTGCACTGAAATATTTGGTAATGCTTTGTTTTACAGGTCCCATATTTTACCCATAATTTAGGTTAGATATGTTACTATAAATGTATAGGTTATTTTGTGTAAAGAACTCTAAAAGTTAGAATTGGAAAAATTGGAAAATCATCCGGTAATCTTATAATTAATTAATTCCAGTTAATTAATAGTGTATCCAGTGAATCTTTTAGTCAGTGCTCAACTAAATTTGCAAAAATGTGAAATTTTTCAACAGGCACAAATACATCACTACATAGAAGGAATAAAGTTTCCTTTGATTATATTTGGATTTACATGGAGCACTTCTTTCAAGAAAATTCCTCTTGAAATTAACAGCTGCTTATAAATGTGAAGAATGGCATTCAAATGTGAGGATTTACTAGTTTTCTTTGTTGTATATCATTGTCAAACCAATTGTACAAAACCCAGAGATATTCAATTTACAAAGAATTTACAAAGAATTACAAAGGATCTTGTTATTGGCATTTTTCACAATTTCTCTGACACAATTACTCAAAATATAATTGACAGATTAATAGTAGAAAATAATGATTAGTTGCAGACCTAGTCCATTACACACAGCTCAGTGCAGCCAAACAATCATGCAAGTGTCCTACACTGCTGTTGTAAGATGTTTCCATGAGTTTCAAGAAGCTGTTTTAACTTGAGGCTGTAAATGTAAACAATATTTTTCTAATGCAGAAGGAGCAAACTCTAATCGCTGTTAGAACTTGGTCTCCATTTTTCTTGTAATGGGTGCCATATTATAGCTATATATATATATATATATATGTATATATATATATACCTTTTTAGGAAGTTTCAGCATAAAGACCTGCTAAATGGTTTTAAGGCAGACCTAGTTTACACAGCATCTAGCAAAACCACACGAATGATCTCAATGCAGCTGATACGAGCATGCAGGAGAGTCAGTGGATACGAATCAGTCCTGACACCAAACAACTTTGTGATCTCCCAGTGTATTGATGTTTGAGCTTTAAACTCAAGTCGCAAACTTGTATTTTCCTATTTTAAGTACATTATCATAGATTCCCATCAATGCATGACCACTGTGTGTTTCAAGATGATGGATAATATTGACGTCTCATTTGTAGAATCATAAAAAGCAACCTGATTATTGCTGAGCTGATAGTCTTGTCAGCATTTGAAGCATGAATGACTCAATCCTTTCCGTCTCCATTTGTGGATGTGTGGGCCCGGTGTGACTTGAGAGAGCTGTGACGAATGTAATACCAGCAGGAAGCAAACTACTGGCCTCCGACAGGCTTATCAGAGCACAGAGCAGCCGCCACATCAACCCCAGCTAACAGCCTGATTATAACGGCAGATTCAACCTTTGATGATAAGTTTGAGGCAGCCACGGAAGAGCGTCTGAACTGAGATGCAGGGACTGGATCTGGATTCAAGAGGATGTGAGGGTGAAGAAATTCCGACATTTTTTTTCACGCGTTGATGTGTCTTACCAAATCAAGCTTCGAAAACAAACAAGAAGCAGCAGAGTGAAATTGCTCCTTTCAGTTCTGCTCATTTCACAAGATACAGTTTTCCTCTTGTCACAGTTTGCATCTTTACCTGAGACCCAGTTCCAGCCAGTCTCAAAAACTAGGCTTTGTCCTCTCTCTCTCTTATTTTCTGTTTAAAGCTTCAGCTCGTATGGCTGCAAACAGTGGCAAATCGGTGTTCAGTCTACAGCTGACGCAGACAAACAAATGTGATTGTTTGATTCAAAAGTGAGGCGTCTAAAATCAGAACTCCACACTGACCGAGAGGTCGAGCATGTCACTGACGCAGCCTACACACAGTTTTTAAAATATAGAGGGATAAATAACGGCTAAACCTCGTTTGATTGCGTTGCAGCTCATTTACACAGAGTAAAATGGGGATTGCTGGTACTTAATTGTAAAGGCCATGTAAAAGAGAAAGCAGTCGCAAAGGGTCAAAACTCTAGCCACGTTTGTAGAATTAATAACATCGAGTGTAATGAACACATCCAACATTGATGTCACTGTGTGCTGAAGATATCCTAGCAGTGATGTTACAAAATACCGATCACTTCCAACAATGTAATGACGACAGTGGGCTATATGGTCATGTGTTATTGCATCTGTACAGTTAGAGAGGCAATGGATCTGTTGTGACACAACGATTGGTCCATAAAATAGAAGTACCGTACATTTATTGGAACTAGAGTATGTGGTCCTGATGTGCATTATGACCATGATTATGAAAACATTGTAAGCTTTGACTAAAATGTAAAAGCAATGAATGACGTAATGAAGAAATCGAAATAATCTTATATGAGAACAATATAAAAACCCATTATTTGAGCAGTCTTCACTTGTGCCAAGTGTAAATAAACAACTGGAAAATTAACGTCAAAACAAAATCCAAAATGCTTCTGGTATTTCTATGGTAATTGACACTGCATCCTCTGGTGGGGCTTAATCACCTCTGATTAAGTGTCGGTCCACAATTAAATTGTCCTTTATACTACAAGTGTTGTTGGAGTTTTAAAATTTGTCAACTGTATCAAGGCATCAAAATTCTCCCAATTCGTCGTCTTCTCTTATCCACAGCTCTTTATTTTGGCTTTGGAATTAAATTGGGCTAACTGCTTTTTATTTTTAACCGCGATCTATCCATCATTGTCCAGAATAAATGTTCCTATTATTTTTTAAATTCAGATTATATGCCTATTTGGGGTTATTGCATGCTGCATAATTAAAGTCAGGCCACGGATGTTTTGCACAAGCTCTTGCTCGAGTTTTTTCCAATTTAGTTCAGCTTCTGCAGCTGCAGAGGCCAGGTTTGGGTCAAGATGAGTTGGCTGAGTGTTATATTACTCTCTACAGCTTTATTTCTTTCTCCAAGGACATGTGTGTCTCAGTCTGTGACTTGCTTTGTATCTCCTCTGAATCAAGAGGAGGGATGTGAATGATGCAAATACCAGCAGATTACAGAATCAGGTGCAACAAGTCTGCGATTCACCAGACACGGTGAAATAGAAGAAGCAGCATGATCAAGTCACAGGGTAATTAGTTTTTTTTTTACTCTGCACTAATCACATATTTATTCTCCACACAGAATATGTCTTATATTGCCAGTCAAGTTGAGCAGACTTGTTTCACCCAGTACATGTTGTGGCATGGCTCTCCCTCTCTCTGTCACTGTAGAGTCTGTGCTTTGGCGGCAGATGGAGCAGATGTTAGTGTCAACGCTCTGCATGTGTGCAGAGATGCAGCATTTCTCAACCCACCCACACACTGTCTCCTCAGACGCGCTGTTTGCCTCCTGCTCTAACTGTCTCGTCCTGGACGCCTCTCAAAGGTAAATTAATGTCAACTTCCTTTAGGAGGAAACTCGTGTATTGGTGTTGATCTAATAAACGTCACATACTGAGAGGGAGACTAAGGCACACTGACAGTTTGCAACCTTGTATCCATGAAGTTATTTGTGTCTGGTGTGCTGTTTTAAAATCTCTGACACATTTCATAAGAGAGAGCGCTAATCGGTGGTGGAAGAAGTACTCGGATTTGTTTACTTCAGTAAAAGTAGCAAGACCGCAGTGTAGAAATACTCTGTTACAAGTAAAAGTCATGCATTCAAAAATAAGATCAAAGTCTCAGCAAAGTATTGATTTTGCAGAATGACACATTTTAGAATAACGTATAATATGTTATTGGATTATAATTATTGATGCATTAATGTGTTCATCACTTTAATGTTATAGCTGGTAAAGTTGAAGCTAACTTTACTTAATTATACTTCATATACTGATGGGTAGCTTTTGAATTCCCCTTAATAAAAAAAAGTCTGATCTTAATACATCATAGTTTTTTGTTGATTATATGTGAAATCTGAGTAGAAGTATAAAGTAGCAGAAAATGGATAAATGGATAAATACTTAAGTGTAATTTCAAGGTACTTATACTCAAGTGCTGTACTCAAGTAAAGTACATGTAATTAGTTACTTTCCACCACTGACTACTTAAGTTAGTAAAATTTTGTCAGATATAATACATTGACAAAGGATTGTACATTTTTGTGTTGTAAATTTTACAGTTGTAAATTTGACAGTCTCTATACCACTAAGATCAACATTTATTTATTTGTAAATTACTTCTAGTTAATTAAAGATTATTAGACAGAGACACAATAAATAAATCTTGATTCTAGGTTTTTATAGACTAAAAGCAAAGTTAGAAATATTGGTGCCTCAATGAACTTTATGAACCTCTGCAGCCACATCAAGACAAAATGAGTCATTTGTCTCAGCATATGAATAATTGGAGTGGAAGTATAAAGTAGCAGAAAACGGAATTACTTAACTACTCAAATTTGCACTTAAGTACATTACTTAACTAAATGTATAGTTACTTTCCACCACTGTAGATAATTAGATCACATAAATGAATCATAATCTACATCAGGATGAATTATTTTTATCATACAGAAAGCACAGAGGAAGGATAGCAAACAAGACACAGAGGAAATGATGTGATCTCCACTCAGATATGTTAATTAACTGTCAATTACATGTCTGTTTGATGATTTCCACGGTTACGGCATTAAGATGGACATATTCTCTCATAATCTTGGAGCTATTTTCTCTTATTAGACCAGTGAAAGTAGGCTGCCATGTTTGGAAAATTAAAAAGAAAACACAGCTCTCCTGGGAGGAATCGATCCATTGGTTTTAGAGCTTCTCCTCTGCCGGTGTCTTATTGATTTTTAACTTTGCTGCTATTCAGGGGAAAAAGGAAAAAGATGTCTCCCACATCTTTGCTCTGTGTTGTTTTTAACCATCTTTAAAAGGACAAACCCTGACATGCACTCACACACACATACACACACACACACACACACACACACACACACACTAGTCTCTATATAGCTGTAAGGACACTCTTTGACGTATTACATCCCCTGCCCCTCTGCCCCTCTTACCCTAACCTTCACCATCACACTAAATGCCTAATTCCCCCATAACCCTGATTCTAACCTGAACCCAGAAAACGTGTCTTAACTATCGAACAGCTCTTTGAAGTTCTGAGGACTGGTCTGTATATACACACACACACACACACACACACACACACACACACATACATATATATATATATAATGTACACAATCCATCTGCCAGGTAGTTGCTAGGTAGTGATTAACACAGAGGTGAACCCATCAACACAGGAGGTTACCTTGGCAACCAGGTCTGTGGCATACTGAAGTCTGAAAGGAGCAGTGGTGGGGAGGAGGGGCAGGGGGCAGCGGGAAGCTCTGCACACACACACGCACACAAACACGCACACACACTCGTCCTGTTGCTCATGCTCATCTGCTGGGCAGAGGAGTCGTGACTAACCAGAGCAGTGCACAGAAAATTGAAGTCTGCTGTAGCCCCCCCCCCCCCCCCCCCCCCCCCCCCCCCCCCCCCCCTCCCCCCCCCCCCCCCCCCCCCCCCCCCCCCCCCCCCCAATACACACACACCCCAACCCCCCATCTGTGTACGTGCATTTTCTCACTGACTCAAAAAAAGAAACAGTAAGTAAATGCATTCAGCACTCAATAAGACATAATATTGGAAAAAAAGATGCAACATCTCCACTGTATTTTTTTTCCCTCAAGAATAGATATGAACAGGATGTGTGTCTGATGCTGCTGAGGGATCTCGGGTCTCATTCCTTTTCCACAGCAGTAAATGTGTATGTTTGATGTCGGAGCAGCACTGATCAGAGTGACAGGGAGGCTCCATGCTGCGCTCAGCCACCTTGCTGCTCTCACATGTTGCCACAGCAAACACTTAGATCCCATGTCTATTTACCGCTGTCACAGCTGGAGCAAAAGGGAGGGCGCCTGTGGATTCAGCAGCAACTTTATTTAGACCCCACCCCCCCACCCCACCAACCACCACCCCCACCCCTCCTGCACTCCAGATCTAGCATCTCCACCACTGCTGACCACAAAACACTTTCCATTCTCCTCATCTTACCACCTCTCACTGGCCCACTGGTCACACACATCAGCACAGACAGAAATAAACATCTCTAGTGTTACAGGCACTGCTGGGATCATCTCGCAGATTTACAGTATGTCTTTACAGACTTTGGTTTACTTTCTCAGGGATAATCATTCATCAACTTATTAGCAGAGGACACAGATACTCTGATAATATGCTGACGCTTTGATCGTGCACTCCTCAGGCTGGACTCGTGAAGCTTTCCTCATGCCGTGAGGAGAAGAAAGTAAGGATGTTGCCTGAAAGACACGGAGCAGCACAAATGCCTGGGGACAGCCTGGTCCCTCTCAGCTTGTGCCAATATTTCCACATACCACGCATGTTTTTCCGCTTCAGCTCTCACACCAGGACTCTAAAATGCATTCGCCGTCATCTTCAGCATTCTCCCTGAATGATTTTCAGCGGCCTGAACGGGATCACTGCGCTCATAATTTACTATTTGGATTGACAGATCTCTGCTGGTTCTCAGAAAGAGTAAATAAGTAGCTGTAACTGAACAGCACAGGTTATTGAGTGTCCACACATTTGAGAGATGTGCAAAGGATTTTACGGTTAAATCACTGTGGCCCCCTCCGCACTGTCAAGCCCATCAGTTATCTTGTGTCACAGGCGGTCAGGGTTAATCAATGTCACTACCCGCTCATTCAGAGCAGACAGTTCCTTCAGAACGTGGCTGCAGGTGCTTGTTATTACAGTGATGGTGTCATTGTAAATTTTCAGCCTCCACGGCGGACTGTGGAGCCATATTAAACAGGAGCATCTTCGCAGACTGCCTCTGACTCATCTGACATTTCAGTCTGAACCCCAGTCCCTGTCTATGCAGCCTGCAGCTCTATCTTCCTCCCTCTATCTCTCTATCCATCTTTCCCTCGCTTTTCACTGTTCTAATTCAAGGTTAGCACTTCTTAAACATCTGTCATGCCTTTTTTTTTTTTTTTTTTTTCATCTTGCTCTTTCCGTTCAAAGACATTTCTGTCACCATTTCCTCATCTCTTTAAACATTCATCAGGTGAATTTCAATCAACACGAGCTCTTATCTCTCCTCTGTACTTATCCTATGAAAGGATGCATAGCATTTCAAGTGCAGGGTCAAAAAAAAGTGTCACCCTCTGTCAGCCCATGTCTTTTTTTCCTGTGCAGAAACAGTCACCCTTGCACCAGTTTTTTTTAGTTGGTACTGCTGCTGTTTGTTTCCAGTTGATTGAATTTGGAATGTAATTAGGAGTGACTCTGAGGCAGGGGCCATGGGTTTATGGATAGCATAATATCTCCCCCAGGAGCCCTCTGAAATAGGATTGACTTTGGAAGGCATGTCTAATTATGGTTTTGTACACGGATATATTCACTAAAGGCTTGCACAGAAAGCCCTGCAGATGCAGCTGCAAACTCAAAGGGCTCAGATTTGCAGCCATAGTTGGTCAAAATGTCCACTGACTCGAGCTGTGCGAGGACATCGAGCTCTTTCTTCCAGGCAAGGCATAATGAGATTTGAAATGACAGACCTAAAGAACAGACAGTATATTTGTTTTTCATACATATGCTTGTAGGCCACAATTCTGGGGCAACATTTAAATTGGTAATGTGTGCATTTGTGCGTGTGTGTGTGTGTTAAACAAGTGCATAAAATTAGATTTCAAGTCAGCAGCGTACTGAAATGGAAACATATTGCCTGAGCCACTGTGGAGCGTGATCCTACATTGTTTACTGCATCATCAACTCGGCTCTGTTTGCTCTCTGGGTTTTATAAGTTCAAGACCTGCAACATGATCACACACGTCTCTGCAGGCATTCAAATAAACAGTTCACGTTGTGTTTGAAGCTCCTGTATCAGGTCTTCCTCTCCAGTCACTTGTATGGTACAGCTGCATGTGCACTAGAAGGTGTAATTTTTAAGAAAAAAACCTTTAGGTGTTATTAGCAATTATAACACAGCAGTGTCAGTGAGGTTTAGTGTCTTAATTATAAACAGCTTGCCCGGATGATAAATTACACACTGCAGCCTGTGATGCATGGCCATTTAAATAAACCATTACAGCTATTTTACTTACAAAAGTTTCCATATATCGTAGGTGTGCATTGCATAATTTTGGAACCTAATTCTATAAAGATAATTTTATTTCCTGTATAATCAATCAGAAAATAAATGTTTAACATATTTTTTCAAAGAAGAATCTATAATATAACTGATGGGCAGGGCCATAGTTAAAGGTCCCATATTGTATTAAGTGAGATGTCCATGTCTTTTTTGATTACAAAGCAGGTGAAGGTATCAAAGCGCTTAGTCAACAGAGAAATGCACACAGCCTGTATTCAGAAACTGTTCCTCAAAACGAGCCATCAGTACTTCCTTAACTTTGTGATGTCACAACAAAGTAGTCACCGCCGCCATGCCCTAAGCTCTGCCCACCTGGACCCACCATCCAGCCTTGCAGGATTTGGTTTCTCTGAGTGTTTACCTGAAATCTGTTATATTTCCATTCCATCACTCAGAAAACTGTCAGCAAATCAGAAGAGAGGCTCAGAGCCTCCTCTCTTCTGATTGGCTCACCGACACGTTGTTACTAGAGCTCCAGAGAGAAGCCTGAGAGAGATGTAAAACTACATTTAGATGGTTTTCACTATCTACTTAAAAACACAAATACTGTATATATTCATATGGATATCAAAGCTATGGGACTTTTAAGGACACCAAGATTATGTCCTCTATATTTCTGGGAATTTGGGATCAAATTACATGAAAAAAGTAAACATTTAAAGATTCTGCACATATTACACATGTTGGGTTTGTTTAGACTATTTTGATATCAAAAAAACTAAATACATTTCAAGGGATTCAGTATTATCCACCAGATAAACAGACCTACCATTGTAGAAAAGGTTTTGACCAATGTGACCATAATGTCAGAAGATTTTAAATTTACACAAAATATAACCGAACCTTTAAATGAATGAATAAACTGTAAAATTGTGTGATTTCTTAAAAAAATACTCCAAAATTTTTTACGGAGTTTGGTTGGTAGCTAATCAGATATTATTTAAGCGGGTGGGTTTCAGCTGGGGGAATTTGGACTGACTACAGCTCTGCTGATAAACTGACTTTTACATTTTATGCTCCAGTAACCTCTGAGAAAAAGCATCAGTAACATTTTGAGGAAAATAAATATCCTCTTGCTTAGAAAGAACCCGAATTATGAAAGCCATCAAAATTGCATTTCAGTCCAGTTTTGATGATTCCACTTGTTATCAAGAGGTTTGTTTGTTCTGTTGCATCTCACCAGTAGTTTTCAGCACTGTGGTCTGGGGAGGTGCTTGATCCTCCCACTGTTTATGTATGAGGAGTGATTGATGCCAGATGAAAAGCTGAAGCAGAACTGCCTGCAGAGTCTCACTCATGACTTTAATTTCTTTCAAATCACTATTAAATTGTCTGTAAAGAAAAAAAAATGTTATTGACAATAAATGTCTGATAAAACACTGAATAATTTACAACATTGCAGACTACTGCTGTTAGCTTACTAGCTATGATAATGGGTACAGTGAGAGGGCTTACAGACTTGGTAAACAGAAATAAAGGTATGAAGCAAACAATTAGTTTGTTTGGATTAGTTTGTACTGAATCATGTATACAGCTAATCATGAAATTGGGACACAGCTCACATTAAATTTCTACATGTCAGTGCTTCATGTTTCAACAGCACTGGAATTGTGCTTTGCTGTGAATCCACTACATCCACTACAACTGCAGTTATAACCAACAGTGAAGTAGCAGTGTTTTCTGCTCTCCAGCCACAGGGGACAGTAGTGAGTCCATTAGGACTTGGCACATCACCAGAGAGCTTATATGACAAGCCACACAAAGATGAGATGTATGCTTTATTAGCACTGTTTTCTTGCACCATGTTTTGGTTTTAGAGGAGAAAAGGCTTAGGCTAACTGCTCGGTTATGCAAATGCCTGTCTGGTTAAGCAGGCTTTATAGCAACAAGTCAGATAGTTTCAGAAACTCCCTCACCCTAGGCTTTATTAAGTCAAATAAGACGTTTCAGTAACTTTACAAAACAGCCTACAATCATCTCATTCATCCAACATGCTCTCCTGCCTCCGCCTCTGTGTGGCACTGATCACTTCTCATACCGAGGACAGCGCTGCCCTGTACACGCCGCTGCTGCCACCGTAGAGCCGGGCGGATGCACTGATGGCTCGTATTTCTGTGACTTTCACATTATGTTGTTGCGTGTCTCGGTTTGTTTCCCACCAGCTGGCCTCCTGTCCGTTTGTATGATCGGACTGACTGAAGGTAGATGTCCGGAGTGTGACAGCAGCGGATCTGTGTCCGCCGGATTGGTGCAGGTGGTGAAGGCGCTTTGAAAACCTCCATCTCTGCCCGAGTGAGAGTCGACTGGTAAGTTGAGTTTTACATCTGATGGGTGCAGTTTATCGACAGAATTTTGATTTCATAGAAGATGTTTTTTTTTTTTAATTTAAAATCACTCAAGGCATTGATATATTTAATAATATGTTTTATAGGCGTTTACCTGCAGGGTTTATTATGGTCAGTTTTATGTTGTAGCATGAGTGGAATTGAAGAAACGAGCGCACCTGCCACACTTCCCGACGCCTTTAAACAAGGCATGAAGCTGAATGTCGTCGTTTTTTGCAAACACAGTCCTATCATTAGGCTATTTTATTTATGTTTTACACTTATTATGATCAATTTCAGACAGAGGAGCAGTGCTCTTTCACGGCTCAGTCATAGATTATTAAAGTTGTGGAGTCATTCACTGAAAGCTCCACATTTTCACACACCAGCCCTGAAAGAGAGAGGAGGCGTTACACTTTCTTTCATTGAAGAGCCATCTTATATATTTCAAGTTTCTTAAACACCAAAGATATTTCTAGATTTAAGATTTAGGGACTGTACACAAATTATTATTTATATATATTAAGGGAGGGCTTAATGGAGGATTGTCTTTTTATTTATTTATTTATTTTTATTTTTGAGATTTCAGCATTTTCTCGTGGGATTACAAGAGAATCATAGTCTCAAACAATGGTTCTCACCAGCACAGCAGGTCATAATAGTCCTGACTCTGTTTCAGGTATTTATTTTTAGATTACACTATATGTAGGCTAATCCCTACCAGAAGTTATTTTCTCCTTCACTTTCTTCTGCATCATAACAAAAGGGGTTAAGTTTGTCTAATGAAGTTAATCTATGATATAATTCAAGTTTTTTGCTATTTTTACCATACATTTTGAAATTGTTGATTCCACTCCAGATTTATGCAGTGATAGCTATTGTGAAAATGGTTCAGTCCATAAATATATTAAGGTTTACATTACGGTACAGCATATCAGATTCCATATGTGTCACCTTTTTTGTAGTTATTAATAGTAATACTATATTTGGAGATATTGGGGGGGAGGAGGTTACAGTTTTTTGCTAAGTCAAAGATAGAATTAAATGTTAATAATGCTAGGTAGGGTCATGCAATTTTAAAAAGTGAAATATAAACTTAAACCCTCCCACCAGCTCAGTCATTTTTCTACAGTCCCTCAGTTAAATATCCTCAGGGATGGGACAGGGATGTGTAGGCTGCTGTAAATTAATGGCCTGGTCATCCATATTTCCCTAGACTGAAAAATATAATATATATGATATTAGGGCTGCAAAAGACATTTATCTTCATTATTATTGAATCTGCTGGGGATCTTCTCAATTAATGGATTATTTTGTCTATAAAATGTCCAAAAAAATTTTTTGAAAATTGAATTTTTTGGGTCCCAATTTGTCATCTATTACTTGTTTTAACTCTCACATGAGCTAGAACTAGTACGATTTTTGGTAATTTTTGTCAATCGACTATTCGATTCATCTCTATTTGAAACAGGGCTTCAACTAACGATTATCTTCATTATGAATTAATCAGAAAAGTGTCTGGTTTGAGAAGATGGAACCAGAGAATATATGGCATTTTTCACCATTTTCGCTTGAAAAATGGTTGAAATGATAAACAACTTATAGCTGCTGATTATCTTTGTGTCTAGTGTCTAAACGATTAATCGACTTATCATTTTAGCTCTAATTTGATGTTCACTGCTGGTGGCACCAGTTTTGAATAATGAAAAGGCTTCCTCATTAGATTCTGATCAGGGTGTCATTTTTTCATTTGTTTAAAAGTAGAGTCACTCCAGTTATCTGTCTCTTCTGTCTGCTGTAGTGATGGATACAGTAATATAACTTGTTACAAACTTGGCTTATTTATGTATGGTTTGTATGTACCACAGTGTTTTCTCTGCTCTGCAGCACATACGTGCGCTCACCACGTTGCTCTACATGACATGTGGTCTCACCCCAGCCCCTCACGTTTTGACTGTTTACATGTGTCAGTGTGCGACATGGTAAGAGGTGTAACATTGGGGACTGAGTCAGCAGCACCCAGCTGCTGCTGTTGCAGCAAGGTGCCAAACCCGAACCCTCATGTCCTCATGTGGAATTTGTCCCTCTGTCTCTATGCTGACTCTCCCTCTTTTGAACCCTCTGCAGTTGACATGAAAGTGTTCTTTGTGTGCAGCAGCTTCATTTGTGGGTTGTGAAGCTGCACCCAGTTGTGTTTGGATGAATTTGAGAAGCCGTGTCCTGCTTCAAAAACACCGTCCTTGTCATTGCTCCTCATTCTCTCCTGATTATTATCTAGACTGCAGTCACTTTCAGAAATCACTCAGACTGAATAAATGGATTGCCTTTGATTCAGAGACGGTGCTGAGAGGAGCATGTCTGCTTGCACCTTCTTTTACAGTTTTTTCACTCATTTCATTAATCTCATTCTGTGGCACGAGGAAGTGTCAGTCAGGAATTTGACGTTAACCAAGTCGAGAAATGATCCGGTGTCGTTGAGGTTTCACCATCAAGGTTGCCGCTTTAGCCTTCCTGTAGTTGGGTCACGTTTCCAATTTGCATTAGTGGAGCTGTAACCGGACCCCTGAGGAATCTCCCCACCGAGAGGGTAACAGAGATGTGCGTAAGACGATTTGTTAGGTGGGACCACCTGTTGACACATCCACCCTAAATGATTGAGAGCGGGGGGGGGGGGGGGGGACGACAAGAATACAGTATAAGAAGAAGAAACATCAGACACTAAATTTGCTTGAGTATAAGTCAGGATGTGTAGTGACTCTGTAGCACAGTGCTTCGGACACTGTCCCGTAAATGCCACTGACCCTCTTTGTTGTGTTTTTTTTTTTTTTTGAAGAATTAATTCTCACAGTAAATTTGATTGACAGTGAGCTGCAGTATCCCCAGTATCTCAGACATACAGTAGAGTTTTCTGTGGCGACAGCTTCTGCATAATTCTCCCTCCTCCGCTCTCTGCAACCTCATTCCTGCCCAGCCTGGGGTATAAATAACCATTTGGATGGAGCAAATCTGTGGTACATCAGCACTTTGGTGAGAGCCAGGGATTATTTGGTTCTCTTATCGCCCTCATCTCCCTGCTGATGTGGCTGCCACTGTCTTATACTGTTGGTCAGTAGGTTGCTGCAGCAACAGAGTTTGTATGTCTCAGCTGATGGTATATATGTTGTTTATCTCCATGCATTAATGCATCAACTGTGCGTCCCAGTAGAGCTGCAATAATTAGTTAATTAATCGATCAGCAGAAGATTAATCAGCAACTATTTTAGTCATTTGTCCAAACGTTTGCTTCTCAAATGAGATGATTTGATGCTTTTTTGTCATATCTGATTGTAAACTGAATATTTTTGGATTTTGGAAACAAGCAATTTGAATAAATTATGATGACCTTAGAGAAATTATAGCAGGCACCTTTTTCTACATTTATACATCTATGCTGTTTTCAGACAAAGTAGTTAATCACATTTAAAGAAAATAAATTACTAATTTTGAAAATAATTGTTAGTTGCAAGATGTCTGTTTAGTAGCCGAGTCTTCCCATTTATAATTAGAGCAAGATCTCACATTTGTTGCCTGGTTTCAGACCTCTGAAATGCTGCCCACATACGTCTGCTGGTGTGTTCATTGATGGCTACTGGAAAAAAAAATGACAGAGCAGACTGAGATCAGAGCTTTGTTAGGTGGGATTAAGAATGGGGATGTCATCTTCCTGCGGTAGAGCCAGAAAAATAACCTCGAAAATGGTGATAATATATCAACTCGATATGTCAACTCTTGAATCAACTCATTGCTACATTTCAACATGACAAACGTTGAACCTCATTGATTTCACTTTTGGTCATTTGTTGGCAGTGCAACAAGCTGTAAACCCACTGTATTCTATGTGCTTGGCAGGTTACTGTGTAGTAGGTTTACATTGAGTTTATCAGAGCTGTTTTTTCCTGCTGCATCTGGAAACATGATTGTTGAGGAGAGACTGAAGCAAAACAATTAAGTTGTGTGCTGGAAAACCAAAACAATGAGCTGAAAGATTTTAAAACGCTCCACAGAGCAGAGGGGAACTATAGTCTACAGTTATCTGTGTGTTATTTCCACTCTTATTAAATTATAATTTCCGTAAGGCCAATGTTATGTGTTCTGTCTTGTTTTTGTTTTTTGACCAACCCACAGTTCGAAACCCAAAGATTATTAATTTACTGTCACATAAGCTAAAGAAAAGCAGCAAATCTTCATAACTGAGAAGCTGGAACTAGAGGATTTTAATATTTATGGTTGAAAAATGATTTCAATCGATTAAATCAATATTAAAATAATTCCAGATTCATTTTCTGTTAATCGGCTTATCTATCAATTGACTAATGGTTTCAGCTTGAATTAAGTTGGACAATGGAGTGAAATGCCTGAACACATCAACAATGGACCACACAGACTAACAGTGTGGGACATGTTTTTTCCTACTTAGTTATTATTTACTTGATTCTTCTTACAGAAAAGTCATTCACACTGTGTCTCAGTGCTGCTCTGATGTATCACTCACCATCTCCTGATGTGGTTTGAGGGTAAACACTCAATTTCCAGAGTCAGGATGACAGTATTTGTTGTCTCATCATCACCAATGGTGACAGTGCGGAGGAAGGTGGAATCAGCTGCACCACAGCTCGATCACGACCATGGCAACGGTTTCAGAGGCAAAGAGCAGGGTGACTGGCAACTGGGAGCAAGCCAGAGAGACTGAACAGGGGAGGGAGGAGAGTGTTATTTTAGCCTTTTGATCCCTTTATTTTTTTGGGGGGGAAAGAGAAGCAGACCATGCTGAGATGGCAAAGCTGTGATCTATAGGAGTAAAGGGTTTTTTACAGCTGGAAGGTAATGATGATGTAAGGCAGCTCCAACCCTTGGCTATATGAAGATTGTATTGTAAAAACAGCGTTTGCTTTAGTATTGGACACTTGTTTTGCTATTTTTATGCAAACTTTAGATAATAAAACCACTAAAACTGGGGTTACAACCTTGAAAAAGTGTGTTTCATGTTAGTAGAGAATATCTTGTAGGGAAAAATAAAAGGTTTCACAGCAGTTGCTTTTTTATTTTGGCCCTTGTGATGTAACATTTAATGCAGTAGCTCCCATTATTTTAGTCTCATGACCCGTTAAAATAAATATGACCTGACCTATAGGCCTGGAGAAGCTAAATTATCCAGTAATTTTTTACATAGTAAGAAAGTGTGGAAAAATGCATCATTTTGTGTATAGCAGAAATAGTTTTCTGATTCCTGTCCTGTTAAAGAATATGTCTTACCAGACTTAACAGCACTCTGTAGTTCTCCAAACTGAAGTTGAGAACTGTAGATTTAAAGAATGCAAAAATATACTGCTATTATTAATATTTTTGTTTAACATGATATTCCCACATAAAAAGTAAAATATTTTAAATTCTGGATCAGGCCCACCCACCACCACTGCTTGCGTTAGGTTGACGGGTGAAAGAGCAGTGCGTGGCAAGATGGGTAGTGGAGGAAACATCAGAGAGACTCAGCCGCATGTCTGAGCTTCAGTCAGACTCAGACTCAGATGAGGAGTCTGTTGTGACCAAAATCAGCAACTAGCAGATATACCACAACGGTTAGCATAGTTTGCATCTTTTATTTGTTTATGTTGTTTATTAGCTTGCAAGTGGCAGTGGCTGACACACTGTTAGTGGTTGTGCTGATGTAAACTCTCGCTCTCTGTACTCACTAGGTTTTGGGTTTCTTTTTCCCGCCCCCACATCCCGAGCAAGTTGACAGGATTGGTTCCTTAGGTTTGTGACATATTAATCCCTGGCTGTCTGAAGCTGTTTTTTTTAATGAGGCTGTCATTTGTTCACTGCAGTTCCAAGGTGGAAATATAGTGGAGCTTATTTTGCTCATGATATGTCCTGTATGATATAAAAAAACGTTAACAAGGTTAAAAACTTGATCTTCATTGCAGGGGGCTGTTAATGGATGATGCGATAGAAATTTATCATTGGATCCCAAAGCTGCCATCACGGTTTCATTGTATTGTCAGTCATGCAGGTGTATTTAAATTCATATCTTTCCACTCGACTTTTTGATTTAAATTTAATCAATGAGAAGAATCCCCCGTCTGTCTCGTGCTGTCTTTGCAGGTGATCAGGTGGTTTTTTTTCTGCTGGTTGAATTCCAGTTTAAAGCAGTTGACCCGTGTGTCTTGTTAACCAGACTGTAGCTGAACATGAAAGAAAAAGACCTGCCGGCCAGACTGCTGCACAAGGTGTGGATGACGCACGACAAGTGCAACAGTGTGTGAAGTAGCGCCTGGAGCTGTGGGCTCTCTGCTGATAACTTAAGTATTAGTACAGGAGGCTATTTCCATCATATACAGCACAGCCAGAAATGTCACATTAGAGTTCCTATAATATCTTTTTCTTCATGTCATGTCTCGTGCATCTTCATGTTCAGGTTACGGCTCATAAGGAAGGTTATTTTTATCATCCTTTTTTGAAAAAGAAAATGGAATTAGAATAATAAACTTTAGCAAATTTGGTGCTTAAATGAAGTGTACTATCAGCACATTTAGGTTTCATACAGTATATGGTTACTTTGCACCCTGCCGTTTGCTGCCATCCAAAACGACATTAAAAGCAGCAATAGCCAGAGAGACGAGAGATGTAATCTGTATGTGGGGGCTGTGGATGGATGAACATGAGATGAGGTGAGTGTATGCCTCCAGGGGGTCTGTGCTCACATGGCAGAGGGAGGCACGTCTCAGTGTGCAGCATGGAGGCCATTCGACCAGAATATAGAGACACAAACAGTAGAGATAGAGCGGCCTCTCTAGCTCACATATAAACACTCTGAATCTGTCTGAGGATTCGTGAAAACCCTCAGATGTAATTGTAATTTGAAGAGTGGATCAGTGGGTCGCAGCCTCATAGCAGTGTGTTTTTAAATTAGTCAACTATTGTGGCTCTTTAACAGCTGTGTCTGCCTGGGCTTTTGAAGTTTAAAGACAGACTCAGACTGAAAGAAACATTTCCTGGAAACAACCGCCTCATCACACTGCCATCCAAAAAAAGGATTATAGCAGCCTTGTCTTGGAGTCTTTGCAAACAGCAGTGATGTTACTCGTCCTTGCGAAGTGTTTGTATGTTTGTCAGCCTGAGTGTTCAGCCTCCACTGAAATAGAAAAATGTTTAATTTAGATTGAAAGTGAAATCTGTTTGTGTTACAGGAGCTGTCTGGCTGGTCCCACTTCACTACTATGACTCTGAGCTGCTGAAGATTTTTCTTTTTTCTTCAATTCACCGTCCTTTTTGAAGCCCTCTTGATTCCTCAATGGGTTCCCGCAGCCAAGGCTTCTTCCACAACCACCACCACCACCATCGCAGCTCCATGGTGCCCACTGCGGTGCCGAGGCTCCTGCCTGAGAACGGCAGCCTGCTGGGGGGCATCGCACAAATCACCCCCAACCTCTTCCTCAGCAGGGGGAACGTGGCATCAAACCGCAGCCTGCTGCTGTCGAAAGGCATCACCTGCGTGGTCAACGCCACCATCGAGCTCCCAAACTTCAACTGGCCTCACATGGAGTACGTAAAGGTCCCTTTGGCGGATATGCCCCACTCCCCCATCTCCTTGTACTTCGACAGCGTGGCTGATAAGATCCACAGCGTGGGACGCAAACGAGGGGCGGTGCTTGTGCACTGCGCAGCGGGGGTTAGCCGCTCAGCCTCTCTGTGCCTGGCGTACCTCATGAAGTATCACCGCGTGTCTCTGGCTGAGGCCCACGCCTGGGTTAAAGCCCGCCGCCCTGTCATTAGGCCCAATGGCGGCTTCTGGCGCCAGCTCATCGAGTATGAGAGGAAGCTGTTTGGTAGAAACTCTGTTAAGATGGTGCAGACACCCTATGGGGTCATACCAGATGTTTATGAGAGGGACCGCAGGAGCCTGGCTCCGTACTGGGGCCTGTGAGAGAGGCTGCGCCAACCGTCCACAGCGAGGGATCGAGTAGGAAAGTGAAGATGAAGCCCTTTTGCCCTTCTGGACTGCAGGTTCCCGCCTGTTCTGGACAGGCGAAGTGAGATGTGTGTGAGTGTAGATCTGTGTGAAGCTTATTTAATGAATATTGGTGCACTTGGACAGAGGGAGTCTAATCGGACACTGGTTGTTGCTGATGGAGCAGCTGCTCATCCAACCAGTCACCTCTATTTAGTCTTTGAATGGGAGCAAGGCCACTTCAAGCCCAGAATCCTTCGGACCAAAGGATCGATTGGGACCACAATTATGTCAGACACCAAAACAAAATGCTCGGACTGAGCAAGTCGGAACTGTCCATCTTCTGGTCTGTCTTTCCAATTCCAGTGGAGGACGAGTGCTCTGTGAAGGTGTTAGCTGTGGTCAAGACTCTGCAGCTCTGACAGTTATGTGACTGAAGTCCTTTTCCTGACGTGGTGTCATGTGGTGGTTTTGTGCCAGTTTTGCAGTAATCTTTGGTGTAAGGGCAGCAGCATGCTCTCAATTTATGGTAGCATTTAAGATAAATGTACAGAAAAAAAAAAAATATAGACAAAATTATTTTATTGGAATGTACTGATAGTGAGCAAAAACTCATTATGGTGCACTTTAACTGAACATTTAAAGATGTTACTTTATCTACTATTTTGAAGGTAAAAATCCAAAAGATGTACGCTAAAATCAAGGTTTAGGAAAAGCTCCTGTGTACCACAGGGTTGACTGTCCTGTCCTGTGACTACACTATGTTATTGTAGTGCTATTTGATGCTGTATTTAAAAAAAAAAAAAAAAAAAAAAATCTGCCACCTTAAGGGAACTGGTAGCGCTATGATAGATGCTTGGAAGAATATTTTCTATCCCACTGTTTTTGCCTTGTGTCCATATTCGAGTGAGGTTCCAGAGAGATCAGTGCAGTTCAGAAAACACATTTTATTTCTGTCTGTAAAACGGCCTACTTTTGTGGTTCAGCGCTTTTCTGAAGAGCCATGTCACACAGGTTGACAATCCTACTTCTGCTGTCGTCTAGTGGTTGAAATTTTCACTTCGCTGCACATGCTGTCCACGCTTTAAAAGTAATGTTTAGCACTAAATAGAGTTGTAGGGGTGAGACAAAAAAATCAGTAGTAAATCACAATACACAACATCATCAAGACGTTGCCGCCAATATGATCACATAAAAAAATAAACCTAACGCAGTGAACAAAGACAACGAATGGATTCCTGCTCATTAAATGAAAAAAGGCATGAGGCGGGACAAATGATGGTTTTATCCTGTGTAGTGAATCATCGTAGACGACAACTGATCCCACATCTGGGACGCCTCACGACGTCCTACCAAAAAGATGAGTATGTCAGAATTGTTTTTCTTCCTTTAGTTATTTTCCACAATGTGTTACGCGATGTTGACCAACAGCAGCACAGACCGCTCTCCCACATGGTGATGTTCTCGGTGCCGCTCCTGTAGGCGGAACTGGTCAACAGAGGGAGGGGTTTGTACAGCTATGGCAACAACATCCCTGCTTTCTTGATGTTTTTTTTTTTACTTTTTTTTACTTTTTCCAAACGTGACAGTATCACACCGCTTCGGACGTTTACGCTGTTGTACGCAGGTTGTGAAAGAGGGCAAGCTGTGATTAGTCGAGGCTCAGAATGTGGTCTATCTCATGGCGAAGTCACAATGAGAATTTATGATACTACAATCAGCACGTCCTAGCTCTCATACATTGACCTCTGTCTGTATGGCAACTCAGATGATGCAGTGCTACATGTGTGTTGCATTTAAATTGAAGTCTTCAAGTTGCTGATTATGTCTGACAAATGGTCCAAAAAATATAATGATATTTACAGTGATATAAAACTAACTAACTATTTAGAAGCTGGAACCAGAAACAAATAAATTGTCAAAATTCTCCACGATCTTTAAATGTCGACTAATCTCAATTTGTCGTCTCCGCACTCGCTGTATCAGATGACTCTGTCCTGTCCATCGTTATCATGGGCAGTGAAGGTATCCTGTCAGTTTTGTCTTGTGATTTACCTTCTTGACTCTCACCCCTACACAACAGTGCAGTATAGTATCACTGTTGGATGTGGTCAGACATCTATCAGACCGCTCACAGCAGTGATGTTGATTGTTGTCATGAGTGCAGCAGAGTTGACATTTTCAACCCACAGAGATCAGTGCAACAATGCTTTTCTGCCATAATAGATTAAATGTGACATTTCAATTTTAAGAAAAAGAATAAAAGTTCAGGGGTAAATGATTGTAGGAGGAGAAAGGTGTTTTTGTTCTGAGTGCAATCTGTAATCTGACTTTTCAAATAATTTAATGCCCCAAGACTGATATTAAAATTGAAAAAAATGAGCTCATGTTACTGTTTTTGTTGAAATTTGATACACACAATATTCATCATGCACATTTACTTTAAAATCAGGCGAACTTTTCTCATAAACATCTGTTTTTTTAATTATGCCTGGAGACGTCTCAAGAGATGTTTTCACATGAACAGGCTGCAGCGTTTCGTCATCCAAATGCTTCTTGACGTTCATTCTGCTCAGCCATTTTCCCCAGGAGATGTCCTCAGATGTCAAAGAGACGTTCTGTCATTCATTCTCATTTGCTGTGGCTACAGAGCAGCAGGCAGATATTGATGAGTGCTATTTGTCTTGTGCCCACACTTCTGAGGGACCTCCAGAGTGGTCTCCACAATGAATTCCATTACCCACAGAGACGATGACAGGCCAACCACTGTGGAGATGCACGAGTGATGGGTCCAAATTATACACTGCACACACTATTTTCTCCCATCAAAAAAAAAAAAAAAAAAATTTTTTTTTTCCCCCCCCCCCCCCCCCTTTTTCTCACTGTGTTAATGTGAGTACAAATGCACATGATTTCCACGGCATAGTCAAGCGCTAAAAGTAAACACATCCCTCACCAGCAGCAGGATATTATCATCTATCATTAAAGCAGTAAGCAGAGCCATTTGCATCATCCTGAGCATCGGAGCAGGCCAGGCTCCAGCGGTGCAGGCCATGCAGAACGAACAGCGCTGATGAAGTTTGAGGAGATGACATTCAGATGATGCCAACTCAACAGGAATCATCTGACACTGGTGAGCTGCAACAACTGCTTTTTTTTTTTTTTATTTGTGTTTTTGATTGGTGAATTAATGTTGAGATAAAATGTTAGGAATTAGTGAAAAAAACGTTCATTTCCTCAAGCCCAACATGGCATTTATGTAAAACAGAAAAAAGCATTAAATCCTCATTCTATAGGCTGAAACCACCTAATATTGGGCATGTATTGCCATGCTAACAGCACGGCTCTGTTGACGGGGATGTTAGTTTTGTCAGTCCGTTCATTGCTTTAGTTTACACTGAAATAGCTCAACAGCTAAATTTTGTACAGATTGTACATTTTGTATTCATGATCCCCAGAGGATGAACTTGATTTGAGTTAATTTACTAGAGATAGTCAAGACCCTCAAAGATGAATTGTTGGAATTTTTATGATCCTCAAACTTTGATTTGAGCACCTCATCAAATCAAATTTTTAATTAGTCAGATATGATGGTTTATAGGCAGATACCTGCAAAACTAAAGACTTTTTCTATCAGCCACGGCTGTACTTTGTGTTTAGTGCTAATTAGCAAATGTTAGCATGCTAACAGGCTACACTAAGACGGTGAACATGGTAAATCTTATACCAACTTTACTGCCATACAGAGATGCCAGCATGGCTGTAGTTTTAGACAATCCAATCCAATAATCCAAAAAAAAAAGAAAAGGAAAAAAAAAACAGTGTTAGGTGGCTGTTGGTGACTTTGTGCTTGTAACCCTCCTATTTCTAAAATCCTGGCTGTGGCAATGTAATTATTTCTGAATGTAATCGCAGTAGTTGTCTGTGCAGATTTTATTTCAACCAGACAAAGCTAATATGAACATCTGCTGTAGCTGCAATGAATTACTGAATCATGGCTTCTCTAGGCTTCAAATTATACAGCTTTTAATAATTCACCATAATCAGCATAAGCTACAGCACTATTCCCATATCACTAGTTGTAGATCCTGCATTTTCATTTTAACAAGGCCATATGCACAAGGCCAGTTATTAATATAAACATGCTGCTTTGACTGCTACTGCATATTCAGGCTCACCATCCTCATTATAGTTAGAATTTGACAGCCTGATTTAGCCACACAGAAACATATGCTTCAACTGCTGGATGTGATCTAAAGTATTTTTTTAAGCCTCACAACAGTTGCAAACAACTCAGTACATTTACTCAAGTACTGTATTCAGTTTCTGCTGCTCTACATCTCTACTTCACAACATTTCAGAGGGAAATATTGTACTTCTTATTTTTAACTACCTGTTTATCTGACAGCCAGTGACTTTGAGTATTTTGCCTTTTACTTTTCATACAAATTATATGCAGCTTTTTGTTGTCTTACCAAGCAAAAAAGAAATGTGGGTAAGAATTTAGAAAGAAATATTTCAACCAGTTTAAAAGCAAATTAACTTCTAACATTTTTCTAAAATCAACCTTTAGTAATTCTAGTGCAAGAACCTACCTTATTTTGTATTGTTTCAAGATGCAGATGTTAGCTTCAGAACATGTTTTTAATTTAATTAAAAACTACACTGCAAATAAGGTTTTTAGACGTTTAAGACAGAAATATCTGGTCTAAGTCTGGTATATTTAACCACCCAACATTTTAAAGTGTTTGAAATCACCTCAACCACCTATAACGACATTGCTGCTCACACATTAATGCATCAGTGATAGTAATCTTACTAATTATTATGGTGTGAAATTGGCCATTCTGTGTAATGAATGCTTTTACTTTTGATGCTTTAGGTGCATATGGATATTAATACTTATGTACATTTACATAAGATTTTGAACACAGGACATTTACTTGTATTTTTTACATAGTTGTAGACATACTTCTTTCATTACTGATAACAGCAGAAAAGACAGAAATTAGAGAGTACAACAGTCTCACAGCAGACTGAGGATCATCTGAAGCACAATAGGAGACCTTGGCTGATATAATTTAGACTGTAGTGAAACAACTCATTGTTCCTCAGTGAGCGGCTGACTGAGTGTGTCGTCTCTGTGGTGTAACAGTGACTCATCTGTCCGTCGCGTCTGAAGCCTCAGCTGTCTGAACTGATTGATAGAACAGAGACTGAGGCATAGGACTGCAAGCCATGAAGCTATATTCAATTTTTACACAATATCTCAGCAGTGAAAATGACTAATATTTGTGTCCAGGTCATTAATGGAGAAGCTGAGGCATCATAAATCTACTTAAGTGTCACATTTCAGTCCTTTGTTTTAACTAATAGTCAACCAGAAGGAGCTAGTGCTGAAGGACAACTCTGTTGTTGTTCCATGATTTTATTATTGTTGACAAATCCCATGAAAGGACTAAAACCAACAGTAAGTTGTAAAACTGGAGTACCAACTGGGAAACTGCCCAGGAGGTGCCCTAAAAGCCCCAGGTCATTCCATTTGGTTTTTATCTTCATAATTTGATTAATCACTAATTTGTTAGAAAATTGTACCACTGAAGAATATTATAAACTATTACATGCTGCATCTTTTGTCCCAAATCTTGTAGAGGAATGAAATCTAGTTTTAAGACTATTGTGCTCCTTAAACTGTAAACTGCTTCCCATTTTCTGCGAAGTAATTAATCCACAGAAAGCAGTTGTTCAGTTACCAGTCTAGAACAATGACTGTATATAAAGATGGACAACGCATCTGTACTTCCTCCCACTGTACAAAAATTAAGACCAAATATCTCTGATACAGGCACTGCCGTCTTGCACCGGTGATATCATTTGGAGCCAGAGTCTGCGCGGGCTTATGACTTTGACTGCAGCCAACCACCAGGGGGCGATCAAGATGTTTTCTACTTCTTCATCCTCTCATGTTGGACTGAGGGCAAACCAAAGTGGATGCTACAGAGACTCATTATCGCCTCTTGAGGTACAAAGTAGTATTGTAAGACAGGATGGGCTGCGGCTCGCTGGTTAGAATGCTAACTTCATATCTTTGCAACACAATACATAGACGTCTTTTACATGATGCCAAAACTGTTATTTCCTCACATTCTGTTGAAAATTTTAGATAATATATTGTTTTAAACTAAATTACTTACATATAGCAACTCTAATAATCGGATTGTTCAGTGTATAAAATGTTAGAAAATAGTGGAAATATCCACATCATTATTCCCTGAGGCCCAAGTTCACATTTCTGTGACCAACTGTGAAAAAAACTAAAATCAAGTTTACTAACATAGAAAACTTTAAATGAAAACTATCAAATATTCACATTTGAGAAGCAGTTTTATATGAAAACATTATTCATCAGTTATCATAAACTGACAAGTTGGTTTTTCAAATATAAAATTTTCCTCTCAGTAAATATCTTGGTTAAAGTTCTTGTAAGGTTGTAAGAAATATTTGTTTTCAGTTAGCCTAGTGATTAGTTGTTCTAATAATCAATTGTTTTATCTTCATATGTCAAAAAATAGTGAAAATCTATTCTACAATTTCTCAGAGACCAAGGTTGATGTCTTTAAATATCTTGTTTTGTCTGACTAACAGTCCAAAACTATAATTTACAATTATATAAAACAAAAAATACTCACATTTGTGAAGCTGGAAACAGAGAATATTCGTCAGTCACTTGATAAATGATTTAATTGTTTATATCAATTATCCAATTTGTTGCTGGTTAAGTTTCTGTTGATTGATGGATTAATTTAACTCAAAATCCTATAATAATGAAGTTCAGGGGATCCTTGGCAAACATGTTTGGTTATATTATGTTTGTTGAGAAACAAATTAATCAGATTTTTAAAAATTTCAAATAATAGTAACAGCCTCAAAAATCCAGAGGAAATGTAATGCACAAAAAACACTGTTGATATTTTTTTTTAGCTCTTCCCTGTAAACATTAAAACAAATGCTTTTGCTTTTACACCAGCTTTTCTGAGCATCTGAGGATAAATGGAAATATTATTGGAAGAAAGTAAAGCAGAAAGCAACTCTATTCACAAGAGTTTAAGGCAATCAGTTGAACTTAATGTGCAGAAGCAGCTGTTTTTAATGAATAATGTGATTGACCATGGCCATGAAATACCAAAGAGCAGTAGTCAATACGGCACAGTATCGCTTCAATCTCAATCCTTTCCCTGAGCGATAATTTCAGCACGACATCACAGACAATAGCCGTGAAGATGACAGGTACAGGAAGGTGAGAGACTGTCTGCAATTCAAATTACCCAGCCTTATTCAGTAATTGATTCCAGCATTTGTAATTTTCTGTAATCCCGGTGTTCACCGTGAGAGGAGAGGAATTCATTTTCTGCAGGAAATGAATTAGGGAACGGCGAGAGATAAAATGGATGTTGGAGAACACACCTGAACACAAGTGTGAGAACGATAATGAGACTGGTTTCACAGAGCCCCCAGACATCCCATTTGATTGGCTGAGCTCAACCGCCAGCGATGGCTCTGCAGGCTTGTCGAAGGAGAATTTATTCCATTTTATTGCAAAGTGATGGAGATGAGGCCTCTCTGGCCGCAGAGAAAGTACATTATTGAGTAAAGTGACTGTGGAAAAATGTGCCGAAACATTCATGCATTTGGAAGAGGAAGCTCTCAGGGAAGCAGGGAGAATAAGATCAAAAGTGAAGTAAATGACTGTCTCAATTTAAAGCTGTAGTTTGTATTTAAACAGAAATTCTGGATGACTTAATCCAGAAAACCACCCCTAATACTTCTTACAATACAAAAAGGTCTATTTTGTCACCTGTAATTACAACTGTCACTAGCAGATTTAACAGCTGTAGTTAGTTGGTATAAGCTGATGCAACTTTGGAGTTGTTTGAAAACTGTTTTTCAGCTTACTTTTTATCCAATCAACTGCAGCACGCAGTGACACCTTTGTTTTAAAACTTGTAAAACTATTCCGTCTGTCCAATATAATAATCTGTGACACTTAAAACTGTATGCATACTCATTTATTTACATGACATTCACATTACAGTCATAATTGCATTGCTACAGCATCACACTGTAATATACAAAAAGTGCTGCTGCAATTTTAGTTCAGAATCACAGTCAACATCTCTAGACTTTTAGCTCTGGTTGCACACAACATCAAGACAGAAAAACACAACCATTAACAATGTTTCCTTCAAGTCCCCAAATCACAACAACCCCTCCCCCAAAATACCTATAAAACACAATTTAAATACCCCCTCCAACAGTGCAAAAGACATTCAAAGCAGTTAATTCAACACAATTCATAAAAAGGTAGATATCTGCCTTCCAGCACAGCAGTGATGGTTTGAATGTTAAAGATTTTCAAAAAGATATTAAAACCATAACAGCAACAGAGTTTCATCAAACAGACCTGCCCAACAAATGTAATTCAAGTACGATAATAGGCTTATGATTCAACAGCTCTGGTTCAGTGGGAATAAAGAGAGTCATGAATAAAATTCCTCACAAATAGAAGCAAAGCAACAAGTGACATTAAAAACCCAAGATGTTTACCAATGTCCTCTGCCAGTATTTTTAATGATATTGCACACCTAATAATTTAAATATAAGTGAAAGTAATATTAACCTTTTTCTGCAGTTGAAATAATTTGTTAAAGCATCATTAGGGATAGATTTAAATATCACCTACAGTATACAGCTAACCTACATATGTTAGGTGGTTTACATGGAGGAACAATAGGGTAACAATACCATGGATGGTAATTATATAGAGAATTTGAACAAACTAACAGATGAACATGAACACAGCCTGAGTTACAGCTCACCAAAAGTGTGACAAAAGGGAGATTTCAGAATAAAAAATAAATAAATACAGAGGGATCCAGTGACTTTAAACATTCTTCTTTTGCTCTCTGTCCAAGGTGAGAGCCTCTGTTGTTCCTCCACCTATCTGATGTTGATTAGCCCGTCTTGTTACCATGGCAGCTGCAGCCAAAGCTCAGAGCAGGTCAGGCAGGATGAGGCCCGGGGGTTTGGGCTGCACACAGTTAATCCAGAAATTGGCACAGCTGGCGTGGTACTGGTGGCCCCCATACAGCAGCTTGAAGTTGTCCGTCTCCGAGTTGAACGCCTGTCAGAGTGAAAGGGTGAAATATTAGAGACCTAAACCACAGAGACAATAAAACCCATCTGTGCACACAGGGGAGAGAAGGATAGATATGTAGGGTATTTATCTTATGTCTAAATGCCCCTGCAGTACATACATATTTGGGCAAAACTGAGTAAAAAAACACAGAAATTACTAATAATATGTTGTAAGGTGGTGCTACAGCAGCAAAACAATTCTCTCAAAGGTTGGATGCTGTAGGTTAGCTTATTATCTGTTTTACAGACAGGAATAAACATCTTTATTCCTTACTTTTCTAATATGAAGGTTTATGCCTTACTATACTATCACGTGTTATGCCATAATATAGTATGACGTTTTTTGACATTTTTATGCCTTACTAAACGATGACGTTTTTGACATTTTAATACCTTACTATGACGTTTTATGACATTTTTATGCCCTACTATACTGTGACGTTTTTGACATTTTAATACCTTACTATGACGTTTTATGACATTTTTATACCTTACTTTTCTAATTTGAAGGTTTATGCCTTACTATACTATCACTTTTCATGACATTTTTAGACCTTATTATACTATGGCGTTTTATGACATTTTTTGCCTTACTAAAGGATGACGTTTTTGACATTTTTATGCCTTACTATACTATGACGTTTTATACCTTATAATACTATCACGTTTTATGACATTTTTATGCTTACTAAAGGATGACGTTTTTATGACCTTTTATACCTTAATATACTATGATGTTTTTTTGACATCTTATGCCATACTATACTATGATGTTTTTTTTAATTTTTAAGTGCCTTACTGTATCAAAATAGGAGTTTGTGATTGGGCGGCATTGTGGTACAATGGTTAGCACTGTTGCCTCAGACTGAGACATTTGTCAGTTCAAATCCCAGTATGGGACATTTTTGTCTTTGCCTTTTTTTTTTTTTCATGCCATACTATACTATGACGTTTTTTTTGTCATTTCTATGCCTCACAATACTATGCCGTTGTATTGCTTACCTTACTATGACGTTTTTATGACTTTTTATGGCTCAATATGCTATGATGTTTTATTGACGTTTTATGCCATACTATTACGTTTAACATTTTTATGCCTTATCATAAAATGTCGTTTTATTCCTTATCATACTATGACGTTTTTATGACCGTTTATGCTTTAAAATACTATGATGTTTTTTTGAGGTTTTATGACATACTATATACTATGATGGTTTTTTTATTTATTTTTATGCCATACTATACTGTGACTTTTTTGCCTTACAATACTATTTCATTTGATGCCTTACCATACTATGACGTTTTTATGACCTTTTATGCCTTAATATACTATGATGTTATTTTGACGTCTTATGCCATACTATACTATGTTGTTTTTTTGACTTTTTATGCCATACTATACTATGACGTTTTTTGACATTTTTACACCATACTATACTATAAGGTTTTTTGGCATTTATTGCCTTACAATAGTATGTGAGTTGATGTCTTAGCATACTATGACGTTTTTTGACATTTTTATGCTATACTGTACTATGATTTTTTTTGTCATTTTTATGCCTTACAATACTATTTCATTTGATGCCTTACCATACTATGACGTTTTTATGACCTTTTATGCCTTAATGTACAATAATGTTTTTTTGACTTTTTTTGCCATACTATACTATGACGTTTTTTGATATTTTTACGCCATACTATACTATAAGTTTTTTTGGCATTTTTTGCCTTACATTAGTATGTGAGTTGATGTCTTAGCATACTATGACGTTTTTATGACCTTTTATGCCTTAATATACTATGATGTTTTTTTGACGTCTTATGCCATACTATACTATGATGTTTTTTGGCATTTTTATGCCTTACTATACTATGTTGTTTCATTCCCTACTATACTATGAGGTTTTTATGACCGTTTATGCCTTAAAATACTATGATGTTTTTTTGACGTCTTATGCCATACTACACTATGATGTTTTTTGGCATTTTTATGCCTTGCTATACTATGTTGTTTCATTCCCTACTATACTATGAGGTTTTTATGGCCGTTTATGCCTTAAAATACTATGATGTTTTTTTGACGTTTTATGCCATACTATACTATGATGTTTTTTTTTTTATGCCATACCATACTATGACGTTTTTTGTCATTTTTATGCTTCACAATACTATTTCATTTGATGCCTTACCATACTATGATGTTTTTATGACCTTTTATGCCTTAATGTACAATAATGTTTTTTTGACTTTTTTTACCATACTATACTATGACGTTTTTTGATATTTTTACGCCATACTATACTATAAGGTTTTTTGGCATTTATTGCCTTACAATAGTATGTGAGTTGATGTCTTAGCATACTATGACGTTTTTGTGACCTTTTATGCCTTAATATACTATGATGTTTTTTTGACGTCTTATGCCATACTATA
>NW_019174585.1:923712-923899 GCF_002260705.1 Seriola dumerili
ATTTCCTCTCATGCCTTGCCATACTATGACGTTTGTATGACCTTTTATGCCTTAATATACTATGATGTTTTTTTGACATTTTATGCCATACTATACTATGGCGTTTTTTGTCATTTTCCTGCTATACTTTCTTTTGACGTTTTTTGGCATTTTTATGCATAATTATATCATTTCCTCTCATGCCTTG
>NW_019174585.1:923924-943491 GCF_002260705.1 Seriola dumerili
TGCCTTTAAAATTACTATGATGTTTTTTTGACGTTTATATTGCCATACTATACTAGATGTTTTTTTTTTATGCCCTAACCATTACTTATTGACGTTTTTTTGTCATTTTTATGCTTCACAAATACTATTTCATTTGCATGCCTTACCGATACTATGATGTTTTATGACCTTTTGATGCCTTAATGCTACAAATGATATTTGTTGACTTTTTTTACCCATACTATACTATGCACGTTTTTTTGATTATATTTACGCTACTATACTATACAGGTTTTTTGGCATTTTATTGCTTAAATAGTATGTGATTTGATGTCTAGTGTCATTTACTAATGGGACGTTTTTGTGACCTTTTATGCCTTAACCCTATACTAGGATGTTTTTTGACGTCTTATGCCATACTAATATTATGATCTTTTCTGGCATTTTTATGCGCTTACTATTTACTACTGTTTTTTTATTCCCTACTATAGCATGAGGTTTATAAACCGCTTTATGCCTTAATGTACAATTAATGTTTTTTTGACTTTTTTTTGCCATACTTAATACTATGACGTTTTTTGACATTTCTATGCTATACGTATACATAGATATCACTCATACTTCGATATCCGACTCGTCTCGACAATACTTATCATTTGATTGGCAACTATACATACATACATTACTATGACGATTTTAAGACCTTTTATGCATATGTCCGACGTTCTGGAGACCCTCCTATATTAACTATGATGTTTTTTTGACTTTTTATTGCCCATACTATACTATGACGTTTTGATATTTTTACGCCCATTACTATACATAAGTTTTTTGGCATTTTTGCTTAGAATAGTATGTTGAGTTGACGTCTAGCATACTTATGGACGTTTTATGACTTTTATGCCTTAATATACTGTATGTTTTTTTACGTCTTATGCCATATAATACTATTGATGTTTTTGGCATTTTATGCCTTACTCTATACTATGTTTTCATTCCCTACTATACTATGCAGCGTTTTTATTACCGTTTATGCCTTAAATACTATGATGTTTTTTTTGACTTTTTTTTGCCATACTACACTATCGACGTTTTTTATTTGATTATTTTTACGCCATACATTACTATAAGATATTTTTGGCATGTTTGCCATTACAATAGTATGTGGAGTTGATGTCGTAGAACTATGATTGTTTTTATACCTTTAATGCCTTTAATATACTATGATGTTTTTTGACGTCTGTATGCCATACTATTAACTATGATGTTTTCTGGCATTTTTATGCCTTACTATACTATGTTGTTTATTTCCCTACTTATACTATTGAGGTTTTGATTGACCTTTTATGCCTTAATATTACTATGAGTTTTTTGACTTTTTATTTAGCCATACCACATTTATACTTATGACGTTTTTGAGTATTTTTACGCCCATACATATTACTATAAGTTTTTTTGGCATTTTTTGCCTTAATAGTATGTTGAGTTGATGTCTTAGCAGTACTATGACGTTTTTATGGACCTTTTATGCCTTAATGTACAATAATGTTATTTTTGACCTTTTTTTGCCATACTATACTATGACGTTTTTTGATATTTGTTACGCCCATACGTTATAACTATAAGTTTTTTTTTGGCATTTTTTGCCTAATTAGAATAGTATGGAGTTGACGTCGTAGCATTACTATGAGGTTTTTTTATGACCCTTTTATTGCCTTAATATACTGCTGATTGGTTTTTTGGTGACGTGTCTTATGCCATACTATACTATGATGGTTTTTTGCATTTTTATGCCTTACTATACTATTCTGTTTCATTTCCCTACTATACTATGAGGTTTTGTGTATAAACCGTTTATGCCTTAAATGTACAATATGTGTTATTTGAAACTTTTTTTGCCCATTACTATACTATGACGTTGATTTGAATATTTTTTACGCCATACATATTACTATAATTTTTTCTTGGCATAATTTTCTTTTGCCTTACAATAGTAATGTGGAGTTATGTCTTAGCATACTATGACGTTTTTGTGACCTTTTATGCCATACTATACTATGACGTTTTTGGACATTTTTATTGCTATACATATACTATGAGTTTTTTGGCACATTTTTATGCCTTACTATACTATGTTGTTTCATCCCTTACTTATTACTATGAGGTTTTTATGACCTTTATGCCTTAAAAATACTATGATGTTTTTTTGACTTTATGCCATACTATTACTATTTTTTTTTTTTTATGCCATACCATATATGACGTTTTTTGTGTCATTTTTATGCTTCACAATACATTTCCATTTGAGCCTTAACCATACTATTGATGTCTTTTATGACCTTTTATCCTTACATGGTACAATAATGTTTTTTTGACTTTTTGCCATACCGTATACTTTGACGTTTTTTAGATATTTTTACGCCTATACCTATACTATAAGTTTTTTTCTTTTTGCCTTACAATAGTATGTGAGTTGATGTCTTAGCATACTATGACGTTTTTATACCTTTATGCCTTAAATATACTATGTGATGTTCTTTTTGACGTCTTATGCCATACTTATACCTATGATTGTTTCTTTTGACGTCTTATGCCATACTATACTTATGTTGTTGCTTCCCTACTTACTATGAGCTCTCTCATGACCGTTTAGCCTTAAAAAATAACTATGATGTTTTTTGATTTGTTTGCCATACTATTACTAGACGTTTTTTGATATTTTTACGCCATACTATACTATAATTTTTGGGGCATTTTTTTGCCTTACAATAGTTGTTATTGATGTCTTAGATATATGAGCGTTTTTATGACGCTTTTATTGCCCTTAATGTACGAATAATGTTAAATTTTTGACTTTTTTTGCCATTACTATACTTTATTGACGTTTTTTGATATTTTTACGCCATACTCATACCGTATAGTTTTTTGGCATTTTTTGCCTCTAGAATAGTATGTGGAGTTGACGTTGCTTAGCATAGCTATTGACGTTTTATGAACCTTTATGCCTTAATAACTGCTGATGTTTTTTTGACGTCTTATGCCATACGTATACTATGATGCTTTTTTGCATTTTTTATGCGCCTTACTATACTATGTGTTTCATTCCCTACCTATACTAATGAGTTTTTATCGACCGTTTAATGCCTTAAAATACTATGTGTTTTCTCTCTCTCTCATGCCATACTATACTATGATGTTTTTTTTTTTTATAGGCCATACCATACTTATTGACGTTTTGTCATTTTTAATGCTTCACGAATACTATTCCATTGATGCCTTACCATACTATGATGTTTATTTGATGACTTTTATTGCCTTAATGGTTACAATTAATGTTTTTTGACTTTTTTACCATACTATACCTATGACGTTTTTGATATTTTTACGCCATACATACTTATAGGTTTTTGGCATGTTATGCCTCTACAATAGTATGTGAGTGATGTCTTAGCATACTTATTTGACGTTTTTTTGTGACCTTTTATGCCTTAATATACTATGAGTTTTTTTACGTCTTATGCCATACCTATACTATGATGTTTTTCTGGCATTTTTATGGCCTACTATACTATGGTTGTTTATATTCCCTACTTATACTATGAGGTTTTTATACCGTTTATGCCTTAATGTACAATGTGAATGTTTTTGACTTTTTTTTGCCATACTATACTATGACGTTTTTGGATATTTTTACGCCATACCATACCTATAAGTTTTTTTGCCATTTTTGCCTTACAATAGTATTGGTTGATTGTCTTAGCTACTATGAACGTTTTTATACCTTTATGCCTCAAGTAACTATGTTGTTCATTCCCTACTATTACCTATGAGGTTTTATGACCGTTTATTGCCTTAAAATACCTATGATGTTTTTTGACGTTTTATGCCATTACTATACTATGTTTTTTTTTTATGCCATTACCATACTATGACGTTTTTTGTTCATTTTATGCTTCACAATACTCTATTTCCATTTGATTGCACTTACCATACTATGATTGTTTTTATGACCTTTTATGCCTTAAATGTACAATAATTTTTTTTTTACTTTTTATTAGCCATACTATACTATGACGTTTTTTTGATATTTTTACACCATACTATACTATAAGGATTTTTTGGCATTTGTATTGCCTACAATAGTATGAGTTGATGTCTTAGCACTACTATGACGTTTTGTGACCCTTTTTATGCCAATACTATACTATGCGTTTTTTTTCATTTTATGCCATACTATACTTGAGTTTCTTTGTTCATTTTTATGCTTACAATTCAACTATTTTATTATGATGCCTGGACCTATATGACGTTTTATGACCTTTTATGCTTAACGTCGATGATTGATGGCTTACTTACATGAATTTGTTTTTTAGTCGACTAGTCTTCTTTTCTTGCCATACTTAGTTTTATTCGACCTTATTGACGTTTAAAATATGATAGTTTTTTTAGTCAATGCCGATACTATATTATAAGTTTTTTGTGCATTGTTTTTGCCTTACAATATATCATTTTGATTCTACCATACTATGACGTTTTATGACCTTGTATGCCTTAATTATACTATGTTGTTTTTTGAGTATTATGCCATGCACTGATACTAAGTTGATGTTTTTGGCATTTTTTGCCCTTACAAATATGTGTTTCATTCTCTAGCATACTTGAGTTTTATGACCTTTATGCCTTTCTACAATATGTCTATGATTGATATATATTGACGTTTTAATTATCTCGCGCACTTACTATACTTTTGGCATTTTGCCTAGTGATTTCGATTGCACCTTAGCTACTAGACGTTTTTAATGAACCTTGTATGCCTTAATGTACAATGAATGTTTTTTTGACTTTTTTGCGCATACCTATACATTATGACGTTTTTGATTATTTTTACGCCAATACTATACTATAATGTTTTTTTGCATTTTTGCCTACAATAGTAGAGTGATGTCTTAAGCATACTATGACGTTTTTGTGACCTTTCTATGCCAATACTATACTATGACGTTTTTGAATTTTTATGCTATATTATACATGATGTTTTTTGGCATTTTTATGCCTTACTTATACTATGTTTTCATTCGCCTACTATACTATCGGGTATGCCGTGTATGCCTAAAATACTATATGTTTTTTTGACGTTTCTATGCCATACCTCATACTATGTTTTTTTTTTTTATATCGCTACATGAACGTTACAATTACATATATGACTGATGTTTTTGTCATTTTTCATGCCTACAAATACTATTTTGATTTGATGCCTTACCATATCATATGAAACTGTTTTTATACCTGTTTAGCTTAATGTACAATAAGTTTTTTGACTTTTTTTGCCATACTATACTATGACGTTCTTCTTGATATTTTTACCCATTACTGATACTATAAGTTTTTGGCATTTTTTGTCCGCTTACAATTAGATGTGAAGTGATTTACTGTAGCATACCATATGACGTTTCTATGACTTTTATGCCTGTAAAATATTACTATGATGTTATTTGACTTTTTTGATGCCATACTATACTATGACTTTCTTGATAGTCTTTATCAGTACATACATTTATTCACTACTAAGTATGGTTTATGGTTTGATGCCGTAATATATGTAGTCTTGAATGACATACTATGATGTTTTTGTGAACCTTTTTTTGCCATACTATACTATGACGTTTTTTGACATTATCTATATCGCTCATAATTATACTATAGTTTTTTGGCATTTTTTGGCCTTACTATAGTGGAGTTGTTATTTCCTACTATACTATGAGCGTTTTTCATGACCGTTTTATGCTTTAAACTACATGATGTTTTTACTTTTTTTGCCATACCTATACTATGATCGTTTTTTTTGATATTTTTAACACCATACTATATACTATAACGTTTTTTTGCGCATTTTTGCCTTACGACATAGTATGTGACTGACTCTTAGTCTACTATGAGTTTTTATGACCTTTTATGCCTTACATATACTGTGTGTTTTTTTGACTCTTATGCCATACCTATACTATTGATGTTTTTTTGGCATTTTATGCCTTACATATACTATGTTGTTTTCATTCCCAACTATACTATTGAGTCGGTTTTATGGAGCCGTTTATGCCTTAAAAATACTATGATGTTTTTTTCGACGTTCTTATGCCTATACATTATACTATGAATGTTTTTTTTTCTATAGCCCATACCATTTACTATGACGTTTTTTGTCATTTTCATTGCTCACAATACTATTTTCATTTGATGCCTACCCATACTATGATTGTTTTTATGACCTTTATGCCTAATGTAATAATGTTTTTTTCTACTTTATATGAGTTTTTTTTTTCGCATAAACTATATGTTTTCATTATTGTTACTATTGTATTGATGACGTTAGTTATATGCGTTTTTTACCTCATATCACTTAAACTATGAAGTTTTCATTTTTATTCATAGAATTGATTTGATCTTGTGATACCATGAGTCTTTATCTGACCATGCCTATTATCATGTACTTTTTTGCATCTTTTTAATCCTTACTATCGACTTATCTGTATTTTTTATTTCACCCTATCACTTATAAGAGCGTTTTTGATACCTTTATGCCCTTAATAGTACTATGTGTTGGATGTTTTAGCATTTATTATGCCTACGTTTGTACTTATGCCTATAAGATGTTTTTTGACATTTTTATGCTATATTATACTATTGATGTTTTTTGCATTTTAATAAGCCTTTACAATACTTATGTTGATTCACTCTACCATACTATGACGATTTTAATGAACCGGTTTATGCCTTAAACTACATACATGATGTATATTTTGAAACTTATTTATATCCATACTATAACTAATAGATAAGTTTTGTTAATATTATTAGCCAATAACATAAATAACTATAAGTTTAAATGATTTGCAATTTTTGCCTTAAATAAGAATACTGTGAGATATAACGTTTAGCATACTAATGACGTTTTTAATGACTTTAATAGCCTTAAAAATAACTATGATGTTCTTATGGATCTTATGCCATAATATTAACTAATATGATGATTTATCTGGCATCATTTTATGTCTTATAGTTGTCATTCCCTACTAACTATGACGTTTTTAATGACCGCTTTATGCCTTAGGATAAACTATATGTTTTTTTACTTTTCTTGCCATACCTACTCTATTTGACGTTTTTGATATTTTTACACCATACTTAGACTATAAGACTTTTTTGGCATTTTTGCCTTACCAATAGTATGTGAGTTGATCGTCCTAAGCCCAATACATGACCTGTTGTTTACTCTTTAATGCCATTCTATACTATACTTGACGATTTTTATGACTTATCTGCTACATCTATACTATGATGTTTCTGTTATTTTTATGCCTTACATACTCATTTACTATGTTGTATGCCTACTATACTATGACGTTTTTATGACCTTTTATGCCTTATATACTATGAGTTTTTTTGACTTTTCTTATGCCGATACTATACTATGACGTTTTTATGATTTTTTACCAGCCATACTACTATACTATAAGTTTTTTTTTGTCATTTTTTGCCTTAACAATAGTATTGATGAGTTGATTTCTTAGATACTACTGACGTTTTTATGACCTTTATATGCCTTAATTACTATATGTTTTTTTTGATTTTTTTGCCATACTTATACTATGACGTTGTTTTTGTATATTTTTACACGCCGATTACTATAACTATAAGTTTTTTTGGCATTTTTGCACTTAGCAATTAGTATAGTGAGTTGACGATCTTAGAATACTAGTACGTTTTAGCACCTTTTATGCCATACATTACTAGTGACTGTTTTTTGACTTGTCTTATGGCTATATCTTATAATGATGTTTTTTTGCATTTTGATGCCTTTCACTTACTTTGGTGGGTTTCATTTTCCCTACCTTATACTATGAGGTTTTTATAACCGTTTATGCCTTAAATGTACAATAATGTTTTTTTGGACTTTTTTTTTGCCCATTACTATACTATGTCGTTTTTTGGATATATTTACTCCCATACTATACTTATAATGTTTTTTCGGCATCTTTTTGCCTTACTAATAGTATTGTGAGGTTGATGTCTTAGCATACTATGACGTTTTTGTGACCGTTTATTGCCATCTATACTATGACGTTTTTTGACATTTTTATGCTTATATTATTACTATGAATGTTTTTGCGACATTTTTATGCCTTACTCATTACTATGTGTTTCATTCCCTACTATACTATGAGGTTTTATGACCGATTTAATGCCTAAATAAATTTTTTTGACGTATGCCACTATGTTTTATCTTTACTTCTATGACGTTTCTTGGTATTTTAGACCATAACTGATACTATAAGTTTTTGCCTTTTTCCTTATGTTATGTAGTGCATTTTAGCCATACTATGACGTTTTTATGCGGCTATATTTATGCTCACCAATATGATTTCTTATTCGTTATATGCCTACATACTATGATGTTTTTCTGCACTTTTATGCCCTCATATACTAGTATTCGCCACATACTAATCTGATTTTACTGACCCTTCGTTTCCTAGCCTATTATAGATTTTTTATTTTGCCATATAATTACTTTGAACGTTTTTTGATATTTTTACGCCATACAGTATTAACTATAAGGTTTTTTATGGCTTTCACAATAAGTATATGTGAGTTGATGGGGGTATAACCTTAGCATACTATGACGTTTTTTATGACCTTTTATGCCTTACTATACTATATCGTTTTTTGACATTGTTGCTTATGCCATAGACTATACTATGATGTTTTTGTCATTTATATGCCATACATATACTATTTGTATTTATTGCTCTACATACTATGAGTTTTATGACCGTTTATGCCTTAATATACTAATAATGTTTTTTTACTTTTTTTGCCATAACTATACTATGACGTGTTTTGGATATTTTTACAGCATACGGTATACTACTAATTTTTTTGGACATTTTTTGCTTTAACCAATAGTATGTGAAGTTGAATGTCCTTAGCAGATTACATATGAACGTTTTTTATGACCTTTTTATGCACTAATATGTACAAGATGTTTTTTGACTCTTCTTTGCCAATACCTATACTATACGTTTTTTTGCATATTTTACGCCATACTATACTATACAGTTTTTCTATGGCATTTTTTGCACTTAAAAGATCATGTGAGTGACTCGTCTTAGCCTACGTATGACGTTTTATGAACCTTTTATGCAATATTACTTGACGTTTTTTTGACAGTTTTTATGCTCATACGTACTACTATGATGTTTTTTCGGCATTTTATGCCTTATTATACTATGTTGTTTGCTATTCCCTACTTATATCATGAGGTTTTTATATGACGTTTTAATGTTAACAAATTTTATTTACGATTTTGTTTTGGAACGATATTGACGTTTTTGTTTTACCATTACTATACTTAAATGCTTTTTTTGGCCTTACTTCCGATTAGTATTATTAGTTTAGATAATAGTTTGTGACCTTACGATACCATACTATGACGTTTCTTTTTGTTATTACTTGATGGTATGTTTATGCTACTACTGTTGTTCATTTCACATACTTGACGTTTATGACCTGTATGTCCTTACATAATATGATGTTTTTATGCTTTAAGCTACTATATATGTTTTTTATTTTTTTAGCCAATACTATACTATGACGTTTTTCTTTTTACGCCAATACTATGACCTATAAGTTTTTTCTGGCATTTATTGCCTTACAATAGTATGCTGAGTTGATTGTTCTTAGCATAACTCATGACTTTTTGTGACCTTTTATGCCTCTATACTATCACGCTATGATATTTTAATGCCTATTTTATTGACGTTCTTTTGCCATCACTATATTTTTATGCCATTTATGCCCCTTACTATACTATGTTGTTTCAATTCCTACTATACTATGGTGTTTGCTTTATGTACAAAACATTGATTGTTTTTGCCTTTTACCATACTATACTATGATTTTTTTTGCC
The DNA here is from genome assembly GCF_002260705.1 of Seriola dumerili. Lineage (NCBI taxonomy): Eukaryota > Metazoa > Chordata > Actinopteri > Carangiformes > Carangidae > Seriola > Seriola dumerili. The sequence goes on from NW_019174585.1 coordinate 933,871, forward strand.
AACCCTATTTGCCATTATATTACTAATGAACGTTTTTGAATATTTTTACCGCCATACTATTACTATAAGTTTTTTTGGCATTTGTGCCTTCCAATAGTATGTGAGTTGCATGTCGTAGCATACTATGAGTCTTTTATACTTTTATATGCCTTAATATACTAATGAGTTTTTTTGCACGTCTTATAACCATACTAACTTTAAATGATGTTTTCTTGCATTTATGGCCTACTTATACTATGTTGTTTATATTCCCTACTATATACTATGATGTTTTTAATGACCTTTTTTGCCTTAAATATTACATATGTATGTTTCTTGACATTTTATGCCCATACTATACTGATGACGTTTTTTGATATTTTTTAGCAATACTACTATATAGTTTTTGTTGGCATTTTTTCGTTGCCTTTAAACAGAATACTATGTGTCGATTGTACTTACCATTACTATGAACTTTTTATGACCTTTTATGCCTTTATGATACAATAATGTATTTTTGACTTTTTTTGACCATACTATACTATGACGTTTTTTTATATTTTCACCCATACTATACTTCATAGTTTTTTGGCATTTTTGCCTAAATAGTATGTGATTGAATTCGTTAGCATACTATGACGTTTTTATGAACTTTAGCCTTATAGCTATATGTTTTTTTTTGACTCTCTTGCCCATTACCTATCATATGATGTTTTTTGCATATTTTTAAGCCCTTACTATACTAATAAGTTTTTCATTGCATCTCTACATATATAGTGTTAGTGACGTTATTCTAGCTTAAAATACTATGACGTTTTTTTGACGTTTTATGCTCTACTATGATTTTTTTTATGCTACCAATATGACGTTTTTTGATCATTTTTATGCTTCCAATACTGAATGTTCATTTGCTTATGCCTTCCTTACTATGTTCATATCCCTATTCTATGAGTTTTATAGACCGTTTTTGTCCTAATGTACAAATAATGTTTTTTTGACTTTTTTTCCAAACTATACTATGACGTTTTTTATATTTTTACGCATCTTACTAAGGTTGATTATCCTACAGATGTATGTTAGCTACTAAGTTTTTGGACCTTTCTTTGCCTGTTACAATGTATGATATTGATGTTAGCCTTGATTTTTTGACCTAGTCTTACTATACCATACTTACAATGTTAATTCTATATTACAAGAATGTTTTTGGCATTTTCATGCTTACTATACTATGCTTGTATATTTCCCTACTATTCTATGAAAGGGTTTTATAACCGTTTATGCCTTTAACTTACTAATAATGTTTTTTTTTTGCATACACTTTTCGTTTTGCCAACTTATACTATTGACGTTTTTTGATATTTTTACCCAGAACTATACTATAACGTTTTTTTGGCATTTTTTGCGGCTTACAAATAGTATGTGAGTTGAATGTTGCTTGAGTTACTACCTTATGCCAAACATATGACGTTTTTTTTTAGCTAATCTTACTATATGTTGCATATCCTTAATATACTAGTTGTTTCATTCCTACTTACTATAGGTTTTTATAGAGTTTATCGCTTATAAATACTATTTGGGGAAATGTTTTTTTTTGAACTTTTATGCCATACTATACATGTTTGTTTTTTTTATGCCATACCTATACTATGACGTTTTTTTTGTCATTTTAGCGTTACATACTATATATCATTTTGTCCTTGCCATACCTATGAGTTTTTATGCGCTCAGAAACACCACTACCGCAATGGAGTTTGATGCCTAAGTACTATACATGTTTTTATTGACTTTTTAGCCATAATACTATGACGTTGAATTTTATGTTTTACTATCCATTACGCTATACTATTGAAGTTTTCTGGATTTTATTGCCTTACTATATATTATTGCCGCCTCACTTAATATGAGTTTGACTTTGTCTTACTATACTAATGACTTTTTGTGACACTTTATTGCCATACTATACTATGAACGTTTTTTACATTTTTATGCTATACTATCACTAGGATAGTTTTTTGTTCATTTTTATTGCCTTTACAATTACTATTTATTTGATGCCCTTACCATTATATGACGTTTTTATGACCTTTTATGCCAATTATAGTTCTTGACTTGATGTTTCCATCTATACTATGACGTCTCTTATATGTTTACCATCACTCACATTATGATGTTTTTATTGGCATTTTTTGCCGTTACAATATATGTTGTGTATTGTCCTTAGCATAGACCTATGACTTTTTTTAGAACCGTTATGCCTTTAAATATCAACTAGATGTTTTTTTGACGTCTTATTGCCATACACTATCTTACCTAACTGATTTTTTTCGCATATTATGCTTTTAACCTTACTTGTTTTTATCTACTATACTAGATGTTTTTATGCATTCGTTTAAGCCCTAAATCAATAGCTATGATGGATTATTCTTCGTTTAGCGCCTATACTATGATGTTTTTTACTTTTATGCCAATATACTTGATGAGTTTTTTTAGTCTTTTATGCTCACAATATACTATTTCAATTTATGCTTACCATACTATGAGTTTTTATGACCTTTTAATGCTTAATTACTATGAATGTTTTTTTGACTTTTTTACCATACTATACTATGACGTTTTTTGATATTTTTACGCCATACTCATAACTATAAGATGTTTTTGCATTTTTGCCTTACAATAGTATGGAGTTAACTGTCTTAAGCATACTATGACGTTTTTTTGACCTTTTATGCCTTAATATACTATTGATGTTTTTTTTTACGCTATGCCATTACTATACATATATTTTTTGGCATTTTTATGCTTCACTAATACTATGTTGTTTTTATTCCTACTATACTATGATGTTTTTATAAACCTTTATGCCTTAATGTACAATAATGTTTTTTTGACCTTTTTTTGCCATACGTATACTATGACGTTTTTTGATATTTTTACGCCATACTATACTATAAGTTTTTTGGCATTTTTGCCTTACAATAGTTATGCTGAGTTGATGTTCTTAGCATAACTATGACGTTTTTGACTTTTATGCCTTAATTATACTATGTTGTTCATTCCCTACTATACTATAGGTTTTATGACCGTTATGCCTTAAAATACTTGATGTTTTGACTTTTTGCCATACTATACTATGTTTTTTTTGTTTATCTAGCCATCTATGACGTTTTTTGTCATTTATGCTTCACATACTATTTCATTGATGCCTTACCAACTATGATGTTTTATGACTGATCCAATGGAGTTTTTTTTGAACTTTTATCCATACTTACTGATGAGTTTTTTGATATTTCTTACCATACTATACTTGATGTTTTTTTGCATTATTGCCTTTACAATAGTATGTTTATGTCTTACATACTATGAGAGTTTTTATGTGCCTTTTATGCCTTAATATACTATGATGTTTTTTGACTTTTTATGCATTACTATACATATTGATTTGTTTTTTGTCATTTTTATGCCTTACAATACTATTTATTTGATGCCCTTATCCATACTATGACCGTTTTTATGACCTTTTATGCCTTAATGTACCTAATGTTTTTTTTTTGACTTTTTTTGCCATACTATACTATGAACGTTTTTTGATATTTTTACACCAATACTATTACTATATAGTTTTATTGGCATTTTTTGCCTTACAATAGTATGTGAGTTGAGTCTTATCATACTATGACGTTTTTATGAGACCTTTTTATCCTGATAAGTATACATGATGTTTTTTTGACGTCTTATGCCATAACCTATACTATATATGTTTTTGCATTTTTATGCCTTACATAGCTATACTATGTTGTTTCATTCCCTACTATTACTATACGGTTTTATGAACCGTTTATGCTTAATTACAATAATGTTTTTTGACTTCTTTTGCACCATACTATACTATGACGTTTTTTGACTATTTTTACGCCCATACTATACTATACAGTTTTTTCATTTTTTGCCTTACAATAGTTATGCTGAGTTGATGTCTTATGATACTATGACGTTTTTGATGAGCCTTTTAATGCCATACATTATATGACGTTTTTTGACATTTTATGCTATATGTATACTATGATGTGTTCTTTGGCATTTTTATGCCTTACTATACTATGTTGTCTTTATCCCTACTATATACTATGAGCGTTTTTTACTGAACCGTTTAGCCTTAAAATACTATGATGTGTTTTAGACGTGTATTATGCCATACGACTAATACTATGTTTTTTTTAATATCCATAACCATTCTTGACGTTTTTGTTTTTATGCCTACCTATTTTTGATGCTTCTACATATAACATATTTCATAATGTTCTTTTGACTTGCCCTTACTATGTGACGTTTGTGTTGTTACGCTATTACATACTAAGATTGCATTTTTGACCTTTAAATAAGTTAATGTAACAACTAATGTTTTGTGACTTGTTTATGCCGATACTATACGTATTGACGTTTTTTTGACTTTTTATTTACGCTATATCTATAACTATGATGTTTTTTTGGCATTTTTTGCCTCTACAATAGTATGTGATTCGATTCCTAGCATACCTATGACGTTTAGACCGTAGCCTAAGAATACTATTGATGTTCTTTTGACGTATTTTATCTCATAACTAATAACTATGTCTTTGTTTTTTACGTCTTAGCTCATACTATAACTAATGACTGTTTTTGGCAATGTTTATGCTTCACTAATACTTATTTGATGCTTTTCATACACTATTATTATGAGTTTTTATGACTTTAATATGCAATAATGTTATTGATTTTTTTGACGTCATTACTGATATATACCTATGCACGTTTTTTTTATTTTTAACGCCATTACTATACTATATGTTTGATCATCCTACTTACTATGAGTTGTTGAACGTTGTAAATGTCCTGGTAGCATACTCTATGACGTTTTTATGATTTTATCCATGATACTGATCTTATGAAGCAACTTTTATGGATTTGTCATGCCTTACAATAGTATTGTCATTTGATGTCTACGCATACTAGAGTTATGACGTTTTATGCCTTATGCACAATTGTATTATTTGCCTTAAATATACATAGACTTGTTTTTTGATTGACTTTATGCCATTACTATACTTATGATGTTTTCTGGATTTTTATGCTTACTAATTATGTTGCTATTTATTACCTACTATACTATGATGTTTATCACCTTTTATGCCTTAATATATATGATGTTTTTTGATACTTTTATGTCCAATACTATACTAGACGTTTTTTGATATTTTTTACGCCATACTATACTATAAGTTTTATTGGCATTTTTTGCCTTACAATAGTATGTGAGTTGATTCTTAGCATACTATTGACGTTTTTATTGGACCTTTTATTGCCTTAATCGTATACAATATGTTTTTTGACTTTTTATGCCATACTATACTATGCACGTGTTTTGAATATTTTTACGCATACTATAACTATAATTTTTGTTTTTTCCTTGTTAGAAGTAATTTGTGATTTGCGTCTTAGTAATATGACGTTTTAGACTTTTATGTTAACTGAGTTTTTGACGTCTTATGCTCATACTATGATTGCATTGCTTATATATACTTGAGCCTACAAGGTGTGAACATAACATGTTTGTGTTTTGCCAACAAACGTTTGACATTAATGCTTTTCATTACTATACTATGATGTTTTTTGGCATTTTTATGCCTAACTATACTATGTTTGTTCATTCACCTACTATACTATGAGGTTTTTATGACCGTTTACTAGACCTATAAAAATTACTATGATTTTTTGGACGTTTTATGCCATACTATACTATGTGGATGTATTTTTTTTTTATTGCCATTACCATACTATGACTGTTTTTTGTCATTTTTATGCTTCACAATACTATTTCATTTTGATGCCTTACCATCTATATTGTTTTTTATTGACCTTTTATGCCTTAATGTAACAATTACATGTTTTATTTGACTTTTTTTATGCCCATACTGATACTATGCACGTTTTTTGATATTTTTAGCCATACTATATCATAAGTTTTTTGGCAATTTAATTGCCTTACAATAGTATGTGAGTTGATGTCTTTAGCATACTATGAACGTTTTTTAGTGACCTTTTATGCCTTAATATACTATGATGTTTTTTTGACTCTTATGTCCTCATACAATACTATGATGTTTTCTGGCATCTTAGCCTTACGTATACTATGTTGTTTTATTCCCTACTATACTATTGCAGGTTTTTATGAACCTTTATGCCTTAATTACATGATATGTTTTTTTTGACTTTTTGCCATACCTAACTAATACGTTTTTTTACGATATTTTTACGCCATACTATACTATTAGGTCTTTTTTGGCAATTTATCCCTTACAATAGTATACTTTGAGTTCGACATGTATCAGAGCTACTATGATGTTTCTTGACATTACTCTTTGAATCCATAATAAATCATATACTATGACGGTTTTTTGACGTTCTTTATGCTCATACTATCAACAGCCTATGATGTTTTTCTGCAAGCTTATATAGTTCGTCTTTACTACTAATTCACTTTGATGCAGTTTATACCATTTATGTTTATACCTTTATATGCTATGACATATTTTTGTGACTATTTATGACCATACTTATACTATGACGTTTTTTTGGATATTTTATACGCCATACTATACTTAAGTTTTTTGTGGCATTTATTGCCTTACAATACGTATGTGAGTGTTGATTGTCTTAGGCAATACTATGACGTTTTATGACCTTATGCCTTAATGTACAATAATGTATTTTTGACTTTTTTTGATGCCATACTATACTATGACGTTTTTTGATATTTTTACGCCATACTATACTATAAGTTTTTTTGGCATTTTTTGCCTTACAATAGTATGTGAGTTGATGTCTTAGCATACTATGACGTTTTTATGACTTTTTATGCCTTAATGTACTGATGTTTTTTTGACGTCTTATGCCATACTATACTATGATGTTTTCTGTCATTTTTATGCCTTACTATACTATGTTGTTTTATTCACTACTATACTATGACGTTTTTTGACATTTTTATGCTATACTATACTATGATGTTTTTTGTCATTTTTATGCCTTACAATACTAATTCATTTGATGCCTTACCATACTATGACGTTTTTATGACCTTTTATGCCTTAATGTATAATGATGTTTTTTTGACGATTTATGCCATACTATACTATGATATTTTTACGTCATACTATACAATGATGTTTTTTGGCATTTTTTGCCTTACAATAGTATGTGAGTTGATGTCTTAGCATACTATGACGTTTTTATGACCTTTTATGCCTTAATGTAATATGATGTTTTTTGGCATTTCTATGCCTTACTATACTATGTTGTTTTATTCCTTTTTATGACCTTTTATGCCTTAATGTACTATGATGGTTTTTAGACGTCTTATGCCATACTATACTATGATGTTTTTTGTCATTTTTATGCCTTACAATACTATTTCATTTGATACCTTACCATACTATGGCTTTTTATAAATATGTATATACTATAATATTGTACACACAATGACATTTTATGGCTTACTGATTCGGCTGAAGCCTACGCCCCCCCCCCATGTATTAATTATCTCTTGAGTATCCTAATCAGGCTGAATGGACTCCACAATGGGATTGGTTGGAGAAGAGAAGAGGAGCCTCCAATTCCACGGCAGGCTTCCTGTATTGGTGCGGTGATGGACTCTGCCAGTCCACACTAAAGCTGCGGCCATTCCAGCATTCAGAGGAAGAAAGAGTTTAAAAGCCCGGCCAGCACATCATTCATGGCGGCTAGCACTAACAGACGGAGCTCGCTTCTTTACATCCTTATTGTGAACATTTTTGTGTAAATTGTGATTTGGTCTGAGGTACTAGCAGTGACTGTTGAGGACTGGGCTAGGTTCAAAATCCTGATTGTGCATATCAAACTTAGAAAAAGATTGTAAGATACATTAAAAACAGGGGTGCTGCTTCCTGTGTTTTTGTTTTGTTAAAATTAGCGTAGTTAGGCTCTTTTGTTTCATTTTTCTTTTTATGTCAGAAATTGAGTTTGCCAGCTCTCTTAAGATAGAGTCCTCGTTTCGTTATATTTTGGTTTTGAGTTAAGCAGCATCCATTTTGCCCTGTCCCCCTCTGTTCATTGTCTTCTCACATTGTTTGTAGTTTGTTTACTAATTTACCCTCCTGATTACACAATAAATTTGCTTTACCAATAACATCTGGTTGTATATGTTACTTCCCTTTTTCCTAACTGTGACCTGTGTCATGACATTTACTATACTATGACATTTTTATGCCTTACTATAGTGTGACGTTTTTATGCTATACTATGACTTGTTATGCTTTATTAAACACTGACTTTTAATACCTTACTATACCATTACATTGTTATGCCTTATTACACTATGACGCTTTTGTACCTTACTACAATAAGACGTTTTTATGCCTTACTATACTATGATGTTTTTGTGTCTTTCTATACTATCACTTTTTATGCCTTACTACAGTATGATATTCATACATTACTATGATATGACTGTTGAAGCCTTAGTACACTATGACTTTTAAGGCTTACTATAGTATAACTTTTTATGCCTTACTATACTAATTCGTTTTATGATATTTTTATGCCTTACTAAAGGATGACGTTTTTTGACATTTTTATGCCTGACTTTTCTAATTTGAAGGTTTATGCCTTATTATACTATCATGTTTTATACTGTGGCGTTTTAGAAGACTTTTATGCCTTACTATACTATGACGTTTGTTAAAATTTTAATGCCTTACTAAAGGATGACGTTTCATGACATTCTTATGCCTTACCATACTATGACGTTTTATGCCTTACTAAAGGATGACGTTTCATGACATTCTTATGCCTTACCATACTATGACGTTTTATGCCTTACTAAACGATGACATTTTTATGCTATACTATACTACCATACTATGAGGTTTTTATGACCATTTATGCCTTAAAATACTATGATGTTTTTTTGAGGTTTTATGACATACTATACTATGACGTTTTTTGATATTTTTACGCCATACTATACTATAAGATTTTTTGGCATTTTTTGCCTTACAATAGTATGTGAGTTGATGTCTTAGCATACTATGACGTTTTTATGACATTTTATGCCTTAATATACTATGATGTTTTTTTTTTTATGCCATACCATACTATGACGTTTTTTGTCATTTTTATGCTTCACAATACTATTTCATTTGATGCCTTACCATACTATGATGTTTTTATGACCTTTTATGCCTTAATGTACAATAATGTTTTTTTGACTTTTTTTGCCATACTATACTATGACGTTTTTTGATATTTTTACGCCATACTATACTATAAGTTTTTTTGGCATTTTTTGCCTTACAATAGTATGTGAGTTGATTTCTTAGCATACTATGACGTTTTTATGACCTTTTATGCCTTAATGTACAATAATGTATTTTTGACTTTTTTTGCCATACTATACTATGATGTTTTTTGATATTTTTACGCCATACTATACTATAAGTTTTTTTGGCATTTTTTGCCTTAGAATAGTATGTGAGTTGACGTCTTAGCATACTATGACGTTTTTATGACCTTTTATGCCTTAATGTACAATAATGTATTTTTGACTTTTTTTGCCATACTATACTATGA
>NW_019174585.1:948388-1173230 GCF_002260705.1 Seriola dumerili
TGTCAAAATCTTGGACAGGGAGGACAGATGGTTTGAAAGGGGAGTCAAGGAAGCCATCTATGTAAAAGTGGAGAGGCCATCGCTAAACAGGGGAGGGGGTCTGCGACACCATCTATCCCCCATCTACAATGTCGCCCTTTCATCGGTACCCAGGAGAGTCAACAACATAACCTCAGACGACTCTCAACGATCGTCATCCACCAGGGGCTCACCTGACCCTAACGACTGTCGTTCACACGGGATAACAACAGGGTCACCTGACCCTAACGACGGTCGTCCACATGAGATCACAACAATGGTCAGGTGAAACCAGTACTTTCACAGGTACTTTGGTGGACCCACCCACAAGAGGTTAAATACCTGGGTCCTACTCCACTTCCTTGGTCAGACTAGTGCGGACTAGAGAGACCAATACATGATGAACTGATGAAGCCGCTTGGATAAGAGGCGAAACGTCTTCCACAGACAAATACAAGTCCAGTTGCCTTCGATTCAATTTGAGAGAGAGATGCCATACTATACTATGACGTTTTTTGTCATTTTTATGCCTTACAGTACTATTTCATTTGATGCCTTACCATACTATAATATTTTTATGACCTTTTATGCCTTAATGTACAATAATGTTTTTTTTACTTTTTCTGCCATACTATACTATGACGTTTTTTGTCATTTTTATGCCTTACAATAGTATGTGAGTTGATGTCTTAGCATACATACTATGACGTTTTTATTTTATGCCTTAATATACTATGATGTTTTTTTGACTTTTTATGCCATACTATACTATGACGTTTTTTGATATTTTTATGCCATACTATACTATAAGTTTTTTTGGCATTTTTTGCCTTACAATAGTATGTGAGTTGATGTCTTAGCATACTATGACGTTTTTATGACCTTTTATGCCTTAATATACTATGATGTTTTTTTTGAGGTTTTATGACATACTATACTATGACATTTTTTTTTATGCCACACTATACTATGACGTTTTTTGTCATTTTTATGCCTTACAATACTATTTCATTTGATGCCTTACCATACTATGACATTTTTATGACCTTTTATGCCTTAATGTACAATAATGTTTTTTTGACTTTTTATGCCATACTATACTATGACGTTTTTTGTCATTTTTATGCCTTACAATACTATTTCATTTGATGCCTTGCCATACTTTGATGTTTTTATTACCTTTTATGCCTTAATGTACTATGATGTTTTTTTGATGTCTTATGCCATACTATACTATGTTGTTTTATTCCCTACCAGACTATGAGGTTTTTATGACCTTTTATGCCTTAATATACCATGATGTTTTTTTGACGTCTTATGCCTTAAAATACTATGATGTTTTTTGGCATTTTTATGCCTTACTATACTATGTTGTTTTATTCCCTACCATACTATGACCGTTTATGCCTTAAAATACCATGATGTTTTTTTGAGGTTTTATGCCATACTATACTATGACGTTTTTTTTTTTTTATGCCTTACCATACTATGACGTTTTTATGACCTTTTATGCCTTAATGTACTATGATGTTTTTTTGACGTCTTATGCCATACTATACTATGATGTTTTCTGGCATTTTTATGCCTTACTATAGTATGTGAGTTGATGTCTTAGCATACTATGACGTTTTTATGACCTTTTATGCCTTAATATACTATGATGTTTTTTGGCATTTTTTGCCTTACAATAGTATGTCAGTTGATGCCTTACCATACTATGACGTTTTTATGACCTTTTATCCCTTAATGTACTATGATGTTTTTTGGCATTTTTACACCTTACTATACTATGTTGTTTCATTCCCTGCCATACTATGAATTTTTTATGACCTTTTATGCCTTAATGTACTATGATGTTTTTTGACATTTTTATGCTTTACTATACTATGATGTTTTTTTGGCATTTTTATGCCTTACTATATTATGTTGTTTTATTCCCTATCATACTATGACGTCTTCATGACCTTTTATGCCTCACTATACTATGAAGTTTTTGACATTTTAATACCTTACTATACTAGTACGTTTTTGACATTTTTATGCATTACTATACTATGACATTTCATGCCTTACTATACTAATACGTTTTATGACATTTTTATGCCTTACTAAAGGATGAAGTTTTTGACATTTTAATACCTTACTGTACTATGACGTTTTATGCATTACTAAACGATGACGTTTTATGATATTTTTATGCCTTACTATACTATGACGTTTTATGCCTTATTATACTTTGACGTTTTATACCTTACAAAACGATGATGTTTTTTGACATTTTTATGCCTTATTATACTATGATGTTTTTAGAAATTTTTATGCCTTATTATACTATGACGTTTCATGCCTTACTATACTAATACTTTTTATGACATTTTTATGCCTTATTAAAGGATGACATTTTTGACATTTCAAAACCTTACTATACTATGGCGTTTTTTGATATTTTTATGCCTTACTATACTATGACTTTTTATGACTTTTTTATGCCTTACTATACTTTGGCGTTTTATGATATTTTTATGCCTTACTATACTATGACGTTTCATGCCTTACTAAACGATGACATTTTATGACATTTTTATGCCTTACTATACTATGATGTTTTTGACATTTTTATACCTTACTATACTATGACGTTTTATGACATTTTTATTCCTTACTATACCTATGATGTTTTATTCTTTAGCCTACTATACTATGACGTTTTATACCTTACGAAACAATGATGTTTTTTGACATTTTTACGCTTTACTATACTATAACGTTTCATGCCTTACTATACTAGTACGTTTTAGGACATTTTTATGCCTTACTAAAGGATGACATTTTATGACATTTTTATGCCTTACTATACTATGACGTTTTTGACATTTTAATACCTTACTATACTATGACGTTTTATGACAGTTTTATGCTTTACTATACCTATGACATTTTTATGTCTTACTATACTATGACGTTTCTTGACATTTTTACGCCTTACTATACTATGACGTGTTATGCCTTATTATAATATGACGTGTCAATTTCTTACTATACTGTAACATTTTTATGCTATACTATATTATGAATTTTTATGCCTTATTATCATATGCCTTTGTAAACCTTACTATACTATGACTTTTCATGCCTTACTATACTATGATTTTTTTTGCCTTACTACAGTATTACTTTTATGCCTTATTCTACTGACTTTTTATGCTTTAATGTACTATAATGTTTTCATGCCTTGCTATAATATGACTTTTTATGCCTCACTTTACTATGACACTTTTATGCCTTACTATACTATGATGTATTTATGCCATACTATACTATGACTTTTAGTACCTTAATGTACTATGACTTTTATGCCTTATTAGACAATGACATTTTATGCATTATAATATGACATTGTTGTACCTTACTAGAACAATTTTATGCCTTGCTATACTATGCCTTTTAGTACCTTAATATACTTTGATATTTTTATGCATGACTATAGTATGACTTTTAATATCTTACTATAATTTTACTTTTTATGCTTTGCTACACTATGACTTTCAGTATCTTAATATACTATGGCTTTTTATGCCTTATTAGGCAATGAGTTTTTATGCCTCACTATATTATGACTTTTTATGTCTTACTATACTGTGACTTTTTGTGCCTTATTATATTATATATGCTTCACTATATGAATGACATTTTCATGACCCTGCAGCACATTCCTGCCCTTTCTGGCTAAAAAACAATACACATGGTTTTGCAATACCTGCTGGGAAAGACTCTCAAAGACTCTATCTTATTTTTTCAAAATGGCTAGTATGAATTTGTGTGAGTAATTGTGCAAAGGTAAAAAAGAAGCCTAAAAAAATCCACTGCACTGAAATAAAACATAACATCAAATAGGTACAGCTCAAAGGTGAAAATCTCAATACAGAATTGATGCACATGCTGTGAACATCTCATCGATCACATCAAAATCTAAAGCGTTCCAATACATCTAGACTTTCAGCAAAGCTGAAATTCTGATTTTTTTTCTGAAGAATGCTGAATTCAGAGCAAGGATCCTACATGCTGTGACACATTTAAGCTGTTGGAGAGACTGGTGGAGGCAAGACAGCCTGCTTGGTATTTCTGTGATTGCGGTGTAATAAACAAATGTACACCACATAACACTAAAGGAGACACAAAGGGAGCTGAGACATACAATATATGTATTAAAATGACAAAAATTATTAATATCTGAATCCTAAAAGCATGTTGCAAGGTGGTGCAACAAAAGCAAAACTATTCTCTAAAAGTTTGGATGCTGTAGATTAGCTTATTATCTGTTTTACAGACAATTAAATGAATCTGGCCTCTCAGTATGCACTGAGGCCAAGATGTTGCTGTTTCTTTTATTTATTTTAACTCCATCAGTGATGCCTGTGTATCACTGCCTTTGTGCAGTTTATTCATCTGAAACACAATGGTAAAGTCTGAATCTGGTAATTTTATATCTTCAAACTAGCAAGAACCTAAGTACTGCAAGGAAGTTTAACCACGTGCTGCTGTGCCATTGTTTAACAAAGGATAAGGCTGGAGCACTGTCCATTATTGCCCATGCTCTGTGCTAGCAAATGTGGATCACTTATTTTGCTCAAGACAAGAGGGCGACATGAACTTTCACTCTGGCAAAACATGTTTTCAGCCTGTTGCTTCATAATAGGATCTGCTTTTGTGCCTGATCTGACCGCCATTTGAGCACCGTGATGTGAGTTTGGATTTTCACCAAGGCCCAGCTGTAGCACTGCGTATGCAATTGGAAGATGCTAATGTGTGTGATGCGCAGTTTAAGAGTTTGCATCCCTGGTGAAATACTGGAGCTGAAGCCAGAGAGAGGAATGAGTCATGTGCAGTGAATCATAGCCTCCCACACAGAAGGAGAGAGGAGACGCATGCAGAAAGGAACAACTGCATACAAAAAAAAAACACCCAACCACAACACACCATTAAGACAAATACATTTCCACCTGCCCAAGCGCAGTCTGCAGCACAGACGCTCCGCTGGATGAAGGGCTTTCTCACGCAAACTGAATGACACATTTCCACACTGTCTCACACGCTCAGATTTCACAAGCAGAGCAATCTCCTTTCAGAGCTTTTCTGTGCCCTGGCCTATTTGTTTCCACAAGCCTGCACTTAAGACTGCCAATGCTGGGAATGTGGAAGGGAGAGGATGCAAAATGAAAGGGTGGTCACACAATGACACACAGTAACACCTCCTGCTCTCACTGCAGAGCCATACCTTCTCTAACTCTCCAGCTTCCTTTAGACTTCACCTGTATGGCAGGGAATGCAGGCTAGATTAGGCTGTTTTAACTAGACTGATGCTGTACATTATTAAACCTTTTAGCCTCTGGGAACTCCACTCTAAAACACGAATGAGAGTATTCATGCTGGTCAGATAGAACTGACCTGCATCTCCTGACCTTTGTAGCTGTATGTAAAGGTTAGGGATTCAGACTGAGTCACTACATGGTTAGATAACATTAAAATCTACCCTGAATCTACACTCTGCTTTTCTACAATGTCTAATATTTCTATAAGAATTAAAAATAAATGCGGAATAATTACCCTTAACCTCCTGTCACTGTCTTTAGTCAATGCCTGTAAGCATAAGAGGAGTCAGCATGTTTATGCAATGCCCAGAGTGAAAGAAAGTGTACAGAGAATAAGCAGCAAGCAAACACTAAGATCAGCTGTATCACCAGGAGCTCCCTATTACCAGCATGTTTGTGGGTGAGAACATGAAGGAATCAAAGTTATTACCCCAAAGGCTCCTACAAATTTTCTATCTCACCATTCAAGAGATGATTCAATTAAATATTGATTGAAGATTTTAGTCAGTGCTGGGGATGCTCATAGTAGCAGTCTATCACAGCTCGGCCACTGTTGTTTATAGACCAATGAAGGTAGAGAAGTAGACAAGCTGCTATTACTACGATGGCTTTTCACTTATGGACCCGTGTATAACACTCTGATGTATGTAAAGTATTTTATTTCTTTAAGTTCTGTTGCCAAGAAATCTGTGCAGCACATCCTGTAGCACCAAATAAATGTTGATTATTAATAATGGTAATAATTAGCTGAAACAATCAATCGATTAATCAATCGGTCTATTAAGGGAAAAATAAAATGCATTTTTTTTTCTATATTTATAGCTTTATAGAAATGCTAAATATTTGCAGATTTCAGTCCCTCAAAAGAGAAGAGTTGCTGCTTTTTTGTTTCATTGGAAACTTGGGGGATTTTGGACTCTTGGTTTAACTAAAAAACAAGACGTTTGAAGACATCATCTTTAGCTCAGAACAATTTTCACCGGCTAAACAATTTAAAAAATCAGCAGATTAATCAATAATGAAAATAACTGCGAGTTGCAGGCCTAGTTGTCATTACTACAACAAAATGTCCTGTTTGAACAGACGTCTAGGCATCTCTTCAGGGCTGTACTGTTTTCAGCTGTTCCAACAACAACAAAACAAACCTAAAGTAAAAGCCACAAGCCTCTGCCCCATGAAATCAATTTCACCTTGCTAAATCTACATGTTTTGCCAACAAAGACCCCAGGAGGAGCTGCTGAAAACAGAGCGATCTACTACGTTTCCTGGCTGCAATTCCACTTTCACAGTATCACATGTTTAGAGCTTAGTGAATTGATTGATAACTTGATCGACATAATTAATTAAATTATAAATTAAATTAAACTATTTTTGAAAAATGATCAATTGCTTAAGTCATTTATTTAGCAAAAATGGCCTAAATTCACCAGCCACAGCTTCAGTTTTGGCTCCAAATGTGAAGGTCTGCTGGTTTTCTTCATCTTCTTCAATGATAAACCAAAAATCTTTGGGTTGTTGGTCGGATAAAACCCCATTTGAATATGTCACCTAGGACTCTGAGAAAATGTGATGGATATATTCACTATTTTCTGATATTTTTTAGTTACTTATATTAATTGATAATATAATCACTACATTATAAAGAAAATAATCAGTCATTTTAGCCCTATTCTGATTTTAATTGAACAACACATTGCTTCTGACAATGATGAAATAATTACTTTTAATGATTTAAATCATAAGCTAACATTTCATTCCTGCTGGGTTTAATGAGCTAACATGGACTGTGGACACAATGAAAGCCAAAGCCAGTGTCATAACCAATGTCAGTCTAGTGTTTTGAGACTCGACACACATCCAAACATCCACACTAACACAGACTTCATCTACCTTCATTTAATGACCGTGATTAACTTTAAACATCTCTGCTTCACTGTCTGTGTAAATATTTTCTGTTCAACTCTCTCCCAGCAGTAATGGCAGTGGGGCTTGAGACCACGACACATGAATAAGCAACTGAATTCATCTGTAGCTAAAAAATATTCTTTACAGCAACAAGACTTGGCTTATGATGTGTTTTTTGGTCTTCACTTTTTAACTTTTCGAGACATTTAGCATTTTGTCAATTCCCAGACTTTTTTAGGCCGAGTAAGTCTTTGTTTAGCTGTGTAGGAACCCTACTAACCTGAGCCACAATAAAGCATGCTGTGACAGAGATGGGCAACCTAACAACAGATTTATAAAATAAACTGTTAAGGAGATGAGAACAAGAATAAACTGTCAAAGTTTAGATCTAAATTCAAATCAGCAGCGCTGTCAAAGCCACACAGACTCAATAATCAATCCAAATCCTTGAGGCACTTCAGAAACCTGCACTAATATAAATAGCCAGAAATGCTAAATTATTCAACTTATAATCCTTTCCAGTGCTTCTGCCTGTAATTGCTCAAATTAGCATTTATCGTTCAGCAGAGGAGCTGGAGCATCATTAGCTGAAATAGTAGCACTTATGATAAAACTTATAACTGCTGCCGCTGCCTTTGAGTCACAAACTGAGTTGAGATGAAGCTGCTGCTGGTCGCCCATCCCAAAAGTGCATCCTACCCAGAATTACTGGTCCAACATCCAACAGCAACAAAGTGAGACTGAGAACGTTTGTGGACAATTTCAACTCTGACTTAATATGACAATATGATTTTTTGGCTTTATTTGTATCAACAAATGGTAAAAAAAAATATGAAAGAATCATTTGAAAGGTTAAAATTCATAGCATGAATTGAACAGGAGCCATTAAGCTGTCAAGCACTTTTCATATTTCTTTGATGACACATCAACATCTCCACCCTTCTGTACCTTTGGTTGAAAAACAAATCAGTGCCTCTTCACTAAAGGACAATGCAACAATCAGTACCGTCTGCTGAAGCCAAAGCCATTTTTTCACTTCATTATACTCTGAGGGGTTGCTATTCTCAACTTGGCTTTTATGTATTCTTACCAGTGTGGCTCTGCCAAAAATGTAATTAAAAGATGGGTTATTAATCTCATGCTAGTGGCACAGAGACAAAATAAAACTGCTTTAATTTCAGCCTGTCTGTATGCACACAAGAGTGAGAGGTGAGTGAGAGAGTGTGTTTGTGTGTTGAGGTCTATTATCAGCTGTACTCCCTGCTTATGACTAATGTGTAAGCCACATCTGCTCGCAGCCTAGATGCCTCTCAGTCAGCCATATCTTGCTTGGACCATCCATCTGGCTCTGACTGAGCAGCAGAGGGAACGCAAGAAACAATCTGCGCCACCATCCTGCCCTCTAAACCGCAGGGTCTGAGAGTACCATTAATGGCCCACGTCGATGAAAATCACAGCCACCATAGGCGAGGAGGCAGACATACAGCAATTCTGCACATAGTGCCCCAGTCAGAGTTAATAACTGAACAGTTATCAGAAACACCGATGGTTGTTAGATGAAAGTTGCAGGTGAGCAGTTACTTTGAGATAGAGGCGACAGAATAGAAAATGAAACCCTTTCAAGACAAAGTGACGACCTTTGTGACCTTGAAGAACCAATCCCAGAGTGCAAAAACCCACCCTGAGGCGCCAAAGTGACAACTCTCCTCTCTCACTTATTTCAAGACCTCACATTATTATCTTTAGACACTTTCTTTTAGTCATCCGTCAGTATAAAAGCAGGGAGACAACAATAACCTAAACTGAGAGTTTGCTGAACCCCACCTCCAAACAGTGATTGTCCAATAATAGCTTGGCAACCATAACTAGGCACAGTATACCTGTCACGTCTATCCAACTCTATCCGCTGTGTCGTATTTCCCTACTGCGTTGGAAAAGGGTCCTGGGTGCTATCAGAGTTTAAGCTAAACTTAGCACCTTTGTCCTGCTTTTTATTGGATTTGGGGAAATTTACACTTCAGCCATCTTACCTGAAAAAGGATTGCATCTGCCAAACACATTACTCTCATCCTAAAAGTTTTCCCTCTTGTAATGTTAAAACTGAAACATACTGTTTTGAAAGGACTAACTAGCTCTAAACTGCAATACAAGAACTATTCTCTTTCTTTATGAGTCTTTGACACAGATCATCAGCTGGTGAGGATGCTTACTTCAAACCAGTGAGCTAGAAATATAAGCACATAGAAACATCTCAGCCAACATATAAATAGGATGCTACTTATGATTACTTCTGTTTGAAATAAAGGGACCAAGAGTTACCAAAAAGTGGTAAATCTGCCACAGTTGTCATTGTAAACTATGAGCTGTGGGAGAACTAAAAGCCTGACAGACAGACAAACAGTAACTCAGGTTGGTGGGGCTCAGAGAACAGTCTGATGCTTTCTATCTGTTACATTATGTTTCTAGGCAGACAACTGTTGTTCGCCTGTGAGTGAGGAGCAGCGGAAAGACATAAATCCTGTCACTTTGGCCCCCCAGTGGGCTCGTCGGTAAGAGGAGAATAGGACCCCCAGGCCCCCAGTAGGAAAGAGTGCAATGAGATTTGGTTGACAGTTGACTGTCTCATACTCGTTTAAACAGACGTCCAATAGTGCTTTCTTCTTTGTTCTGCAAAACGTTTCAAAGTCAAAGAAATGTCAGTGTTATCCACTGCGGATGAGCACAACAACATTTATGTAAAAGTGTATCCTTTAACAGTTATTCTGCGTGTGTGTGAGTGTGTGTGTGTGTTCACAAACCTTGCTGCGAGCGTCAGCGTTGAGCAGACACACCCCACAAGCCAACTCCTTGGCATTTTTGATGCCGTGCCTCAGAATGCAGGAGGAGAAATCCAGGGAGCTTTCATCAGGCTACACACACACACACACACACACACACACACACACACAAACACACAAAGCAATTTTACTTCCAGCTACAGGGGAAAATGTAGTCATTTTTATTCTTATAATAACACCAGTGAGAACAAGTCTGCCTACAGTAAACATCTCAGAGCATCAGCAATTTCTTATAAGGACTTTGCTTAACTTCTAGAGTAAAAACAAACAATACCAGCACATACAGGTATATCCTTATACTTTTAAGAAGAAAAACTACCTGCCTGCTTCAATTAAACATTAGCTCTTTTTGTGTCAGTTTTATCTTCAGCGGTTTGAAAACCATATTCCTCCTCTGCTGGCTCTGTGGATGACGACACTTCTCCACCTCTCTGTTTCTGTTTTACAGACACGGGCAGACAGCTGGATAAATAAATCTATACCGTCCCTGTCATCCCTGTCGATCTGAACACTGGCCTATCAAAAGACTCCAGCTACATTGCATCCAGATCAATGGATCATTGATTTTAACCTAATGGACCAACAATACTGGATTCACTAACATTTCATTATGTTATTGGCAGGCTTTTTATTGTGAATTGACCTTCACTGCTCTATTATCATGGGTACTTGTGTGCCTGCACTTGAGAGTGCAAACATGTCTGGTTGATGACAGAAGGCAGTAAAAGCAGCTGCATACATAAATAAGCATGTGCTTTATAACTGTCCTGTGCTCTGGCAGGTTTATGTTTTTTTTTGAGTAACTTACAGCAAGCTTGGCTAGTGACATGAAGCCCATGAGGTTGTTCCACACGCGGCTGATGTCCTTCAGCAGCTGCTGCAGCTTCTCAGAGCTCACTGCTGTGGCCTTGATGCCGAGCTCCACACGCCTGGTGACGCGGTATACTTCCACCACACCTGACAGGGAAAAAAAAATACACAAACACACAAAAAAACATGTTTTGTTGCTCTTTTCTTTCCAGTTTCAAGAGGCACGCTGTGTTCAGTCCCTCGCTGTGACATATTTGCCACTCATTGCTCATTAAAAGCAGAGAAACACAATAAGGGAGCAGGACCTTGTCAGACCAGGCAGAGATAAGCCATCACACCAGAGCTTGTTTTAATCTCGTCCTCTCTGTACCTCTGTCCTTCAGAGGGTGTAAGGCCACACACCGGGTTCTTTAACAACCTCTTCCTCACAATATACAGCTAGCACTGGCTTGTTTATTGTGCTGTGCGCGTGCTGTGCGTGTGTGTGGTTTGTAATTCCTCACCTAGCAGGTACTCCATGCCCTGGGCAGACTGGATGACCTCGGTGCAGACAGAAGAGCTGCTGATGCTGTTCAGGGTGTTGTTAGCTTTGGTGATGACCTTAACGTGGGAAGACAGTCAATTATAGTGTTTTCGCTCTTCATAATCATCATTATCATACAACTGTTGACCAATATTTTTGTGGCACCTCACATCTCTTGCCTTGACTGACACAGACCACCAGTTTTAGGGCCAGGAGACGACTGCCCACTTTTTCTGGACATCATCAACATAACTGTTTCGTTTTTTGTCTTAAAAAAAACTTGAGAAACTCCTAGACATTGTCTCACTTACTGCTGTTCCAGTATTCTGTGACTTTTTTAATTTCTTGAAGACATTTTAAAAAACCATCAGTGTTTTAAGTCTAAATCCTAAAATTAAGTTTACAGGGTTTAAGAAAATAATTTGTCTCAAAATATTGATAAGAAAAACGTCATTTCAGTGCCTTTTTGTTCTCTTAATTATTCTATTACTTATAGAGTCCCTCTCACAATCAGGTCAGATACAAGATACAGAATACAAACCTCCAGAGCACTTTCCAGGCACCTCTGCCACTCGTATGCGTAGCGCTCGCTCTCCTGCAACAACACAACACAAAATTATCTCAAATGAACACAAAGGCAAAACAGAACACAACAGAACAGAGGTAACACTCCCTGAGTATTGTGCTGAAATCTGGCAGTTATTAACCAGCAGCTAACATGTGGTCAGTTATCACCGTTCCCTCCTCACCTCCACCTCCCCAGTCAGGTCCTTGTACTTGTCCCTGATGACAGGCAGAGCGGGCTTCTCGCTTAGAGTGTTGGATCGGTCTCTGAAGGGCTGCTCTGGAGCTGGAGACGGGGGCGAACGCCCAATCTCCTTCTCGCCCAAACTGTGACTACGTTTGTGGGAGCCTGAGGCAATGACAGGAGAGGACAGGGAGATAAATAATGTTAGAGAGAACCACAAACACATATATACAAATTTTTTTTGTTCTTTATCAATTCAGCAATCCGTGGTGATGACTCATTTTGAGATATGCACCTGTTTGTTTTCAATCATTATAATTCACTTCTGTTGCAGCTAATTCCTGCTGGACAAGGACAGCATGAGTAAATACTTAATTTGTGACAAACCATAATTACATACAGACACAAATATGCAGGTATGAATTATTCATAGGGACTCACACGCGCACAAACCCTGGCACGACACCACAACAAACACGGGTACAAACACATGTTAAACTTAAACTATTCCAGTGGGTCTGCCAGATAGTGCGTGCATGCATGCCTGTGTCTGTGTTGTCCACACACAGGTAATCCTCCCCACAAACTCCTCCATCACCCATAGAGACATGCGTCATTCTCCCCACAACCCCCCAAAGCCCCACCATGATCAGATTACTGGTCCACTGGCTGAAGAGGAATAAGTAAAGCCCTCTTCTTCACACAAATTAAATCTAGCACAGGGAGATAAATCTATGGGGCAAATAGGCTTTTATCACAGCACAGGAAATGCTAATAAATTATTTGTGGAACATAACACCAGCAAACAGTTGTTAAAAAATGAACAGCCTTTAAGTGGATACGGCTAATTTCTGCTCATAGATATGTTGCCTTCTGCCGATCTATCTCACCAGTCAATACCATAAGAGCAGTGCTGTCATCCCAACACTGCCATCTAATGTCTGACAGCTGTATTGCAGATCTGATGGACACTATGGTGTGGGGGTGGGGAGAGTGTTGTACCATTTTAGGGCCAAGGGTTTGGAGTTGGCCAGGAGACTAAAGTTTGATGAAATTTACATATTTACATCACATTTTAGTGCTAAAACTATTCCTAAATTAAGTGACCATTCCATCTAGAATCTGGTGATTTTTTTTGATTAACTGATTGTTTGGTTTATAAAATGTCAGAAAAAAGTCAAACTTGTTCAAATGTCTTATTTTTTTCTGATCAATAATCCAAAAACCAAATCTGTTCAATTTACAATGAGTAACACAGAGGAAAGCAAAAGGTCTTCACATTTAAGAAGCTGCAACCAGAGATGATTTTGTAATATCAAAACAACTGCAGGTGATTTTTGTTAATTGTTTCATTTCTAGACTGACTTATCAATAGATAAGTCAATTATGAAAATTATTGTCACTCAAAAAGGATCAACATGATGACAGACTCACCTTGAACAGACAAGTCAAAGGTTGCCAGTTCGTTCTTGATCATCTCCTCACTGGACTTGACTTTGGCTTGAGTGCTCGCTTTGAGGAAGTCAGACTTGCCAAACTTTGGCTTGTCTCCTTGGAAGGCGCCAAACTCATCTGAGGCCTCACTTTGGTTTCCCTCAGAGCCCACCTCAGCAGTAGCAGCAGGCGAGTCCGACTTTTCAGAAACAGTACTTGCAAAGTCCCCAAAGTCGTCCTCGTCATCAACACCGCCCTGGTCACCTGAGCCGAAGTCAGCGAAGGCTTCAAACTTGTCATCTGTCGATGAGCCATCCTCTGCGGGGACGGAGGTGGTGATCTTTGCTAAGGAGCTGCTTGTGATGTTTTCAGTGCTGCCAACGGTCACCTCCTTTGCCTGTGTCTGGACTAAGGTTGGAAGGGAAGCTCCTTCCAAGCACTGTGGCTTTCTGACCTCACCGGGCAGACATTCCTCCCTGTCTGACCAGTCATAGCTGGCCAGGGTGCTGAGGGCCGACGTCCCAAAGGGGTCAAATTTCATGTCGTCTCCTTCTGTAATGACAACACAAACATACCAGTGGTTCCCAGGAAGAGAAGAGATGCTGTCATGATAGGAGGTGGATTAATGAGCCTGGATGAGGGACTGAGATTTCTGCTGGATTATCACTACGTCACTTATCTATGGTTCAAGTAATATCGCTTTTCTTCTAGTGGTAGAAAGGTGTTGAGACTTTTAAAGGGTCAATTCACCAAAATTACAAAAGATATTTTTTCACTTACCTACTACCTCTAGTGGTGCCTGGCAATGCAGATAGTTTTAGTTTTAATTGTCCTGGTTTGCTTTCTGCCTCCAGCCCAGCACAGTTTTTTTTTTTTTTTTTTTTAAACTTATGTTCAAAGGATTCAAAATCACACACACATACACACACACACACACACACACACACACACACAGCAATCAACAGAATTGTAAAATAAAAACAAAATCCCAGTTACTCTGAATAATCCACATCAGAACTACTTTCAATTGTTTTAATTAGAAAGAAGATTAATTGGCAACTATTTTGATTGTTGATTAATTTTTTCAGACATTCTTTAAGCAAAAATACCAAACATTTTCGGGTTCCAGCTTCTCAACTGAAAGGATTTGCTTCTATTCGTTGTCTTATTTGTTTGTAGAGCTGACACAATTATTAATTAATTGATCGACAGAAAATAAATCTGCAACTTTTTGGTCACTAATTAACCATTTCAGACATTTTTCAAGAAAAAACTGCGAAAAAATGTCAAATACTTTCTAATTCCAGTTTCTCAAATGAGAGGATTAGCTGCTTTTCTTTGTCTAATACAACTGAATAAATTGAGTGAACTGTTTTGGACTGTTGGTCAGACGAGACATTCATTGGCGTCACATTGTGATCTAGGAAACTGTAATGAGCATTTTTCACTGTTTTCTGATGTTTCATTGAGTAAATGATGAATCAGTTAATCAAGAAAATAATCAGCAGATTAATTGATTATGGAAATTATTATTATTTGCACCCCTACGTTCAACCAAAGGGACAAACCTCAAGAAAACACTCCTCTGTGGATTATCTACAGAATCCTGAACATTGTTTTGTAGAAAGATATGTTTTTGTTGAAATATAATTTTTCAATCAAATGAAACACAATTCACCTGCACTATACTGGGCTGGAGGCCAAAACCTTACAGGTCTTCACAAAATGCATGCAGACAAAACCAAAACTATCGCCTTTGATGGATGTCACTACAGGCAAGTGAAAAAATACTGTTTCGTGAAAATATTTTTTTTTGTAATTTGGGTGAACTGACCCTGACTTTACTCTCATATTCCACATACTACATAGTCAGCACTGTCAAGAATGAGATCAGATGTATTGTAAAGTACCCCCTCCACATATTTTGCACTTTTAAGATGTGAAAACAAATGCTGAAATCACCTGCCAATCATGGATATTATTATTCTACACAATTATGATCGCAGCTGTATTGTAATTATACTAGCAGATGACTAATTAATGTTGTTGTAACAGTAATACATACTTTGTTAGAGTAATACATCTTCCTGCCCACATTTATGTGAACTGTGTTTGGTAAATTATCTCAAGCAGGGTACACAAATTGTTTTGATGTCTGAGCTGAATCATGTTTATGAAATCACTGCCATCATTTTATTCAAACACAGTGAACACTAACACCGCTTTTTTTGTAATGGACAGTTTCTCTATTCTGTTCTCAGTGGAGACAAACAGCTTTAACAAAAGCCTAACAATAATCAGAGCCGATCTCTTTATGCAACCTGAAGGATTTTGTCTCCTGACAGCAACATTAATAAAAGATCTTTCCTGTCACTACTTCTGCTCTGTTTCTTACAGTGTGTTGTGCTGTTTGTGATCAGTTTCTTTATGACTAATACTAACTGACAGATCTTTACAACCTGCACACATTTGTCAACACTTTAGTACTCAGGTCTCCCTCTCAGTTTCTCTCACACACTCAAAAACACACACATCGTCTTTGTTGAACCCTTCCTATTTTGCATGACAGAACCCTCAGATACACAAAGCAATTTGTGAAATTGACAAGGATCTAGTGCTGTAAGCCTCGTGACATTAGATCACTTTACGGCCTCTCAAGAAAGGAAAGGAGAAAATAAGACGGTACGCGTTTCAGCAATACCAACAGTAATATTTATTACGACAACATGAGTAGAGAGAAAGAGAGAAAGGTCACAAAGTACTGTGAAAGAGGTCTATCATTACAAGAGGTTTGTCAAACTAACACTTGTAAAATTAGATTTCAGTCATTTAGAATACAAGGGCATGCAGAATCAGGAGAAAAGGAAGAAAACAAACAGTGAAAAGGTAAAACAAAGATTATCCGAGGATATAGAAGCAGAAACCAGAATGAGAAGGCACATTCACAGACTAAAATCAGTAATTCTGGGGAGATGACAAACTTTGTTGTAATATTAGGATGTAAAGCAACAGGTGTTTTTTTTGGAAAAAAAGATTTGAATACAGAACACTTGAAAAGCCAGGTTGAAAAGATATTTCAAAGAACAAGCTCAAGGCAGGAGGCATTAACCCTTTGAGGACCTGAGGGGAAAATTTGGTGAAGAAGGTTTTGTACAAACTGCAGTTTAGAAGCAGTGAGAACTTACAAGCCACAATTTAAGAGGCTCTTTATGCATTTTGTCAATTATGAAATAAGATTAAGTCCTGGTGCTCATGCTAACAGAAAATTATGGTGAGGAGATCACAATATCTGCATTACTCTGCATGTAAACACGTGAAGTGATCTTGTTCAAGCACTCAAAGGGTTACAGAAAACAAAGAGGGCCACCCTTACACCTGACATCCCAGAAAGGGCCTTAATTACATCCAATCACAGATGCAAAAACAGATTTAAAGAGACAGTATCCTTTTTCTCTTGCTACAGTGATTGTTTCTCAAAAACAGGCTAATGTGCACAAACTCTTGTGATCCCCTAACTAATAGCACGTCATTATTTTCTAAAGACAATAATGTTCACGTTAGAACATTAACGTAAAATACTTTAATGAACATATTAGTCTTACTAAATACTGTACGCTACATTTAATTTACATAATTGGCAAATCACAAGATCAGGGAGTCTTTCTAGTCTCAAAATAACAGCTCATATTCCTGTAATAAAAATACACTATTAAATCTGTATGTATACAGTTTTTTTCCTTTGATAAAAACAACTTGCAGTACTGTTATGCATAAAATGGTTATTTTGTATTACGTTCTTGTCAATTTCACAAATTGAAAAGGCAGGCACACTGCAGCAAAAAGCAAGGCAGGAAGGGTAATTCTAACTTCATTGTGTTCTCAGAGAGCCAGACCGTAGAGCCACACATGATAAATTCATGCTGCAATATCAGAGATATAACAGTAAGAAGAAAAAAAGAAAAAAAAGTAAAATCACAGATTCCTTTTGTGCGCCAGACTCAAAAGGAAACTCGCAAAAGAAATACTGTCTCTTTAAGATTACGTACGTATGTCCAGAAACACAGTGCAAAGCGTGGTGAGGCGCTCAAACTGCTTGGCCTGCTACACTTTTAAAAGACAGGTTTGTCCCAGAGCTCTCCAAGAACAAGAACAGCAGATAGGTGTGAAAGGGAAATGTGGAGCAGCTGTTATGGTAGCGTAAAGCTTTTAGGAATGTATCAATGTTAAACTGGGCACCGTCTCTGCCCAATTAGCAGTAGCCTAAATGTTAAGCTGCATCTCCATGGACTGTTTGAACGTTTTCCTCTCAGCACAGAGAGGCCTGTTTGGGTTGAACCAAAATCTGACCACTGTACAGAAACTGAAATAAGGCAATGGGATGTTTACATTTATGATTTCCTCTGGTAAAAAGGAAATAATTATATATTCCTTGGATGAAGTGATATAGTTTCTTTACATGTGGATTTAACTGATAATTAACTGATATCGTGACATACTTTAACATGCATGCAGACGTGAGTGCACGACTTGTCAGGTGAAGACCTTGTCAACTTGTATGACTTTCTCAAACCACCGAAAATTGTCAAATAAAGTTGGAACATGAAAATCACATGAATCTGAGTTGCAAGGTTTTCATCTGACAAAGATTAAATGCAGTCTCGGGTTATATGAAGAGTTGGTCTTGAACGTTTTCTGTGGAACATGAGCCATGACATGGAAGGTGAGATGCTTGATGAATAAATGATGAGCAATGGAGAGGAGGAGAGGGAGCACTGACATGGACATTACCTGATTATTACGGAAATTAGTTTGATTTCCTTTAAAATAAATGACCCAGCAACAAGCTTAAGGTGAAGTTTAACTCCACTTTCATGGATGTGAGGTAGGGGAGAAAAAGCCAACACGCTATAATGGAAACATCTGGTAATTCAAGGGCCATTTCAAATAATACTGCATTACAAGTTGGAAAATACTGCAGGGTAATACAAAAGCTGACGCACTCACATTCAAACACTAAAATTGTACTGCATCCAGCTATAATGTGCCTAACATCTCAGCTGCTTTTGTGACACAAAATATTGTTGCTCTATTTGAAAATAGCTTGTTTGCTGTTGCTGCATGCAGAATCTCCTAGTTACGGTACTATTTCATTTTCGGCTATTCAAAATTATATTATCTGGAGCTCAATCAGCACAGGCCAGATGCTTAAACAGTTAAAAAAGTGAATGATGGCTTACAGATTATGCCTTTGGTAAACTGCAGCCTATTGTGCAAAACCTGTGATTAAAACAAACAAGAGGATCATCACCGTTAACACCCTCCTGTATTCGTCTGTATTCAATTCAGCCTTTCTGTTTGTGTTGCAGGACACGTCAGTAACACGCCTGTGCGCACACGCACGCACACGTACCCGCACGCGCACACACACACACACACACACACATACACAAACAGGCCTGTGGAGACAAAAGGTACACTGAAGGGACGCACGAAGTCTGCTGCTGCAGCGTGGACACAACAAACAGGGAGCTTATCCGAGTCACACAGACGGCAACCAGGGACCTTATCTACAAACTATGACTGCCAACACATCAAAACCAGGCACTCATCATTTGTAAATAAATAGAGATATGGGCCAGGACCTTCCTGTCACTACAACAATAATAATAATCATCATAATAATCATAATATATGCAGATAAAGAGGGAGGGGAATGTGGAAATAAAAAAGGAACTAAGATTCAAATAAATACATAAATAAATATATAAATAAATATGTTGAGATGAATGATGAAATGTTGAATGAAAGATATGATGCAGCTAATATGATATGTTATTCATGTAGTGTTATGTCTGTCTTCTGTATTTGAGCAAATTAAACTCATTACTTGCCCTTTGACCCCTTGTTTGGTGGTCACAAGTGGGCACTGAGGAGGAGAGGCCACTGCTGGCCCTGGAATTAATACTGTGTAACCGGTCGGGGCCTCACCAGAGCAAACGCACTAATTCCTCACCTGTAGCGGGGGGCTGGTGGGCCGAGAGACCCGGCAAATCCAGAGAGCTGTCCGACATCACGTGCTTCAGGTCTCCTGAAGTCAGGTCGCCCATGTCCGACAGCTTCATGTCCAGCTGCACTGAGAGTGCGTCCTCGGAGTCGTCCTTTCCAACACTGCTACCCCCAATGGACGGGAGGTCAAGGGACTTGACAGAGGCAGAGTCCTCTTTGGCCTGTTTGAAAGCGGCCACCTTGTCCACCAGAGTCTTCTCCGAAGCCCCGAGCGCTGTGCAGAACTTTGAGGACTGAAAGTCAGCAAAGTCGTCCGTGTCGCTTTTGAGGGAAGAGAAGGAGCCGCCGCCGCTCTCCTTGGTGTCATCATAGGCGAGGCCTCCCTCCATAGACAGCTGTTTGAATACGTCGTACTTGTCTGAGCTCTGCTGAGGCCGCTGCTGTGTGGAGGTCTCCGCTTGGACACCCACGCTCTCCCCTTTAGGCTCCCCACCAGAACTGCCAAACGCCATGAAGTCTGCAAAGTCGTCCTGAGGCGCTGCTGCAGCGCCGCCTGCCGCCGAAGCGCCGCCTGCTGCTGAAGCTTGAGCGGCATCAGAGGAGGCACCAAAGAGGGCAAAGTCACCAAAATCATCTGCCCCTCCCCCTGGGGGTTTGGCTCCACCTGGTAGGAGCACTAAAGAGGGGGGCACAGACACAGAGGGGAAGGTGCTGGGTTTTGTCTCAGTGGGGGCGGGAACAGAGGGAGCTATAGAAGAGAAAAGGTCCAGGTCGGCCATGTTTAGAGGGTTTTTGGGCTGAGAAAGAGACACTGCTGGCTGCTGCTGCTGTGGTAGTTGTTGTAGAGATTGAGAGTTTGGGAAAGCAGAGGAGAAGGCAGGCTGGAAGATTTTGGCCTGTTCTGAAGGGTCTAGTGGAGAGACGCTGTCGGCGGTTTTAAAGTCTGTGAAGCCATCATCAGCGCTGACAGACTTGAAATCTGCAAATACTTCCCCTGTGAACCAAAGATGACAATTTAAGGTCAGTGAAAAACATTTAACATGGCTGGCAGATCTAATGGGATATCAGACAAAAAAGCCTCAGCTGCAACCGCCACGATTCTGTCATTTTACAATTCTACAAGAAAGGAAGCGGGTGGATTAGTTTGCCTCTGCTGCATCGCAAATGCTCATCGTAAACTTCCAGTCTTCAGATGAACTGTGGGCTGCAGAGTGTCGACAGAACGGCAAACATCACTGCACAAAAACACTACCTCATCTAAAGGCACATACATCCCCACTACCATGCAGTCAACTGCTCAAAATGGAACAGAATATGATAAAGTCATTCTGCAAAAAAAAATGTCCATCTTAACGTGTTATTTTGCCCTCTATGTCTGAGAATTAGGAAAAGAATTTATTGGCATGCCAAATTGGTTTAAAAAGACAGATTTGTCAATACAACATAGTATTGGGAATAAAACTAATTGTAAATACTGTGCTATGATTTTTTGTACCCAAGTACAATTGTGAGCCAATGTTCATAAAAATAAAGTTTTTTAGGTCTTTGCCAAGATATGACTCATATAAGATAAACTGCAACAATCCTACAGTAGTTTTAACTGTCTTTTTTCTTTTTAGAAAGATTAGTTCAAAGATTCAATAGTAACTGAAATTACTAGTTAAGATGGGTATTTTTTGCAATGAGAAAACTCCATATATGCTATAAAAACTAAAGCAACAACAACATTTGTTGTCTTTTTGTCTCAAATGATGCAACATGACAGTGATAAAAACCACACAGAAGGAAAGTCAGAATGCATTTTCGAGTTTCCGCGGTTGTTAATCCACTGTGGTATGCATGGACTGAAATAGAGTGTCTGTTCACACTGCTGGTGTGCGGTGGAAAAGAGATAACTAATGGGCTCATTAAGGAGATGGAGCCTGACAATGCCAAGGAAAGGTCACTGCAAAGCATGACTTACTGGAGTTGTAAGAGACGTCCCCATCGGAAACTGTTCTAATGAAACAGGGACGGGAAACACACTGGTATCAACACTGCAGACTTGCAAAACAAGATACGGTGCAAATATGGAACAATACTAACATGGCATTATAGTGGCCTGACAGCTTTACCCAAGTTATAATAAAGTGTTTAACTAGAGGGAATATAAGAGTAACGGCACTCTCTTCACTGCAAATTCCAACCAAAATACAACCAAGCTTTGTTTCCTGAGGAGGTTGTGACATTGTTTTTGTTCCTCTAGCCATTTGCTTACAGGGACCATCTCAGAGCCTTATATAACCTCTTTGTTGTTTTTTGGTGAAGAGGCCAAAAGGAATTGACTCAGGAATACAAAAAAAAACATTTATTTAGAAAAAGCAATGGATTTGCTAATATGTATGTAAGTGGAAGAATGTTGACTTAAATGTGTAACTTTCTTACCAACTGGTTTCTTGTCAGCAGGTTGCTCAAGCTGTCTGAAAACACTGTATTTGTCTCCAGTATCTGGATCACAACAAATAAAAAAAGAAAGAACACATTTACCAGGCAGGCAGGTGTTGCTTTCATGCAATTTGCTATAACATACCAGTTCTCTGTATTAGCCAAAAAACAGTTTTTAAGTAGTTAAAAACATTTGCATAAAACTCTTTAGGCTGCTTTGGAAATCATTCCATCTGCATTACAATTTAACAAGACTTGAAGTTGCAGTAGGTAACCTTCAGGGTTATATTATTTTAAAAGTCATAAAAATGCTATATTAGGTGAGTAGGAAAGGATAATATTTCAGAATCTACAAAACAGTGGTTGAACTAGGCCTCAGCTGTGTCTTGGTGAAATGTGAAATGAAACCTATATGAGTGATGAGACACCAGAGGTGATGGTGTCACTCTCTTCTTTCAATCAATCCTTGCCTGTTATCTAATTATAAAGTAGCAGGAATAATGTTATTCCCTGTGTTGCTGTGGTGGTTTAAACATTGGAGATCATATTTGTTTCCCTTCCTGACCTACTTTATCTTTTCCTCCCAGGGTTTACCTGGCTGGAGAGCAGACAATGTTCCTAGCACACCATAAACCCTCTCTGAGGTGTATGTAGACGTTACCTGAGGCATGTGGTGTAGGCTCTGCGGGCTGATCCACAGACAGCTGCTTGAAGACAGCGTACTTATCAGAGGATGTGACGGAGGCGGAGGAGGAACCAGACACTGGAGTCAGCATGGCAGGCGCGCTGCAGGGACACAATAGCTATAGTCAGACATCAGGAAAAGTGAGGTTTAATAGTAGAGTTTAATCCCCATAAGCTGCCTGAGCTGATTGAACATTTGCTCTGGGCTCCAAAAGTTTGGAGTCACAGGTTGTTTTTTTTTTGTTAAAAGCTTTTTCATTCTACCAACCATTATAGTGACTTTGATGCTGATGCGAGCTGAGGGAGCTTTTATCTATACCTTTGCTTTATACAGGAAAATAATTAATGAAAAGAGACTAAATCACACTTGCAAAAAGCGCTACAGACGTGGGTCATATATCAGTATTTGTCTAGTTATCACTGCAGTCTGTTGATGTTTAACCTTATGCTGTTTTGATTATGCGAAGGGTCTCCCTGACATAATAAACAACTATACTGTTTTATTCTAATCAGTGCACCTTCTTGGGGCACAAATGACTGGGCCTCTTTGAAGCTCTGTTGCTGCCAAATGGCATTCAATCAAATAAAATAGCTCTGTTGGGAGTGTATGAAATTGGGCCTTTGGTTTTTTAAATTTAAAGTCCTGTTCATGAGGTTTTCCAGTTATCTTATCTACTATCTGGACCTTGTATCAAACCAAGATTAATTTAAAAGGTATAGCTTCACATTTTTGGTTAGTGTTAGTTGAGAAGATTGATATGACCCTCATGTTTGTATGTTAAATTTGAAGCTACAACCAGAAGTCAGTTAGCTTAGCTTAGCTTATTTTAGCACAAAGACTAGAAATCAGCTCATTAATAAATATGTTATAGCTCATTTGTTTAATCCACACAAAAACACTATTTTATTGGGAGTTATGTGATGGTATAAGATATAGTCTGGCACAAAAACTCCCCCATCAAAACATAAATTATACATTGGTTTTTGTATGGATTAAACATAATAATAATTTGTGTTATGCCCTGATGCTCCTGTGAGATACAAAAAAAACCAAAGCTGAGCATGCATAAAAAGCCTACTTTACATTGCACAAGTTGCTGATCTGACAACAGACAAGAATCAAGCACTAAGGGAAATCTGTTAGTTCACTTTCCAGCGAATGTTAGTTTCCTCAAAGCCCTTTCTCAGCAAGACATCTGACAGTAAGTTATGCCTGCCACTTCAGGCTGGCAACCTAACAAGAGCTTTTCAGTCTCTCATTTAATTAGACAACGATCTCAGACTGTGAGAGATTCTTGTTACAGTGCTGAAACAGTCAGGAGTGTATGTTTTAAGGGGAGAATAATAAAACGCCTGTGCCACTTAGATGTGAGATACTTTAGTTCTGCTTTCTCTTTGTCTTTCAGTTTTTAATTGCCTTTCTGCTTCCTCTCTGTGAAAGGACGGACTCTCCATATGGGCTGGAAAGTAATATAAAGAAATGAGCTTATCTACTGTCCACCAAAATGAATTCATTAAGAGATGACCCAAACTCATTGTTATTCTGGTGAGGTTATTGCGAGATATTAAGACAGTGTGTCTGACTGTAAGGTTTCCAAGACAGACAATGCAAGACACAAGTATTATGCAGAATAACTCAGCTATAAATAACCATCCAGGGTTGAATATTAGATGCTCATCATTGCAAACATTTACATCATTTCTTCAGTAAAACAGAAGTAGCTGGAGTGTAAAGGGAGTCAGAAATGATGAGGAACACTCAAGATACCTCTTGTAAAGTAAACTCAGCATTTAGTAAGAGTCACCAACTACAACCTGCAGATTGAGACATTAATTATGTAGGCTAAAATGAAAATTGCATGTTGCAATACTTTAACTTAAAAAAATTAATTACTCATTAAGGCATACTCATTGTCTCCATAACACTCACACCCTGTACCTGTTTTGGTGCTGAGGTGCTATGGTGGTGGGGAAACTTCCTCCTGACTCCCCATGGAACTCAGTGAAGGCCTGGTCTCCTGCTCCTGCTTTTGGAGCCTCCTGGAAGTCCTGGAAGTCATCGTCATCTGCTTTGGTTCCCTGTGTCAACAAAGTGTTAGTTAATTATGTGAGTTATGATTAATTATAGTAATGAGTGCACAAAACAAGTGTCCAAGAAAAGGCTGAACTAAAAGCATGGCTGTGTTACCTGTGTGGGAGGGAAGCTGGCAATGAAGTTAGTGTTTGTGGGTGGTTGAGCCGGTGCTGCAGGTGTCATGGCCATGACTGGTGGTGCTGGTGAGGGCATGGCCATAGAGACTGGGGGCTGGGCCATCATTGGCTGCTGGTGCTGGGGCATGACGGGGGCCATGGCCATTGTGAGGGCTGGCAGGTTGGGCACTGGTGGAGAGGGGAACTGATTGAGGATTTCCACATTCATTGCTGGGAGGCCACTCTGAAACAAAAGAAATAGGTTTAAAGGACACAGCTAGTGACATTTTATGTTTTCATTATCAACAAATACAATGAAAAGAACAAAACCAACAATGAAACCAAACTGAACAAAATTAACTGTGAAACCAAAGCCTGACATATCTTATTTCACTGTGTTACAGACTCTCCAAAAACTATTAAAAACACATCAATGAGCCCCATTGCAAATGAACAAGGTTATTTTGAGACAGTTCCACATACATTGTCCTCCTGCAGTAAATACTCACTAGAGCACCAAATGAGTATTAAGCCGTTACTGAAAATAGTACAATACAAATGCACAAAATCCTGTTTAGGCAACGTTTGCCAAAAACATCAGTGCTCAGCTGTATTTAGCTCTTTAAAAATGGGGCTATATATTAGGGCTGGGCAATTAATCGAACTTTATTTGAAGTGGGAGGGGGTGTTACCATGCTCACATATCTTTAATTTATATTGGAGAATATTGGGAATAATTACATAGACACAATGCTTTTTGTTTTGAAATCTTTTTTTCAGTTTTTTTCCAAAGTCAATGAGAAATCGTGCTGAATAATTGTGAAACTCAATATTGAGCAAAAATAATCGTGATTATTTTTGCCATAATAGAGCAGCCCTACTATATATTTTTGTTAATTTTAAAGATCAGATGAGATAAGAACAAATTAGCTTGGAGCACAGAACCACAGACAGGGTAGGAGGTGAGAAAGTATTGAGAGATAGACTAACACATTGTTGGTTTTGGTCTTTTCATGGAATTTGTTTATAAAATAACAAAATATAGAATAATACTAACCTTATTTGTTAATCTTTTAATGTTTCCTAATTTCATTTATAAGAATGTTGCATATAAAATATATATTCTGATTTCACTTGACAAATCAAAATGGGGTGCTCAGTTAAATCCTGAGATCATTTGAGAATAACAAAGATCAGGTGAGATATCGAAGCTTAGTTCCTTCTCATATTCACTGAACTATAAAAAAAAATTGGACTGATGTTTGCATATAAATTATTCAACAGTCAAGTTCCTTTGAATAGATGTCACTGGCAGACTCAAACTTTTTTCCCCCTAGAGAATCCACCTTGTTGTGTTTGTGTTTTAAGGCTCTTGAAGATTTACATCTCCAAAGGCGTCTTATTATTCCTTGCATGGAAGCAGTGGCATGCAGTGTTTTGTGAGCTGCCTGCAGATTTGCATCCTCCCAGGGGTGGTGGTGACAGGCCCGGGCTGACGATGATAAGAAGCCTCCTGCCAAACTCGCCTGATGTGGACTCAGCCATATATTTGGCTTACGATGCTTCACACGCCCTGGGCTGATTCACAGCACTGCTTCTTTCTCCGTATTTCTAGCTAAGCCCGTCAAATTTCAGTGTGGAGTTTATGGCACAGCTCTGTCTAAGCCAGGGGGGATGATAAGTGAAGTTATTCTAAATGGACAATTTGTCTTGACTCGACTATTTACCTGTGCCACACCAATTAGTGCAAGTACGGTGTAGAGCTCCTCCTTGGTCAGCATGCCAGGTGTTGTGCGGTTGGCTGATGCCCAGATTTGCCCCAGTGCTTCTCTGGGAAGGCCTGATGACATTAATATTGGGTAGAGCTTGGCCGTGTCTATCCCTGCCGGGGTCATGGTGAATTCAAGAACCTTCTTGAACATTTCTGAGGTTAAAAAAACAGAGAGGAATACATTCATGAATACTACAAACCTAAAGGTAAACTTGACATCAGAAAATAGATACTAAGCTACACTGGAAATCAGTATAGTGGAGTGTCATTTCTTTACACAAAATACAAAATATTTGGTTATGTTACACTGGATGTTTTCATGTGTAAATGTTTACCTGGGACAAGGCTGTCGTTGTACACCCAGGCTGGCAGCATGGGCTGGATGTGCTCTTGTTGTGGATACACGCCAACACCTGCTGTCACAAGCAGATACACACACGCATGCACGCACAGTTAGTTGTTATAGAAAAAAACCTTGTCCAGGCATATGATTTGCCAAGCCTCTTGGCAGCTGAGCCCTGCTTTGTATCGAACTCAACAAAATCATACACCTGATGTCTGAAAGGCTCGGTGCAGATGTAACGCTCCCCTGCACTGAGTCACAAGCATCCTGCCATGTCAGACATCTATAAATCAGTCTGTGAGCTATTTCCAGATTCAAGGAGAGGGGAGAGAGGAGACTGTCTTGTAAGAAAAAATAACTAAAAATCAAATTTAACTGCTGACATTGACCTACATAAACTTTTTTGTCTAACTGCAAATAGACTAAGAAACATTTTGAAAGAAGCTATGGCTTGTTTTCCCTGAGTCCCTAATACTCTGTCTGTAAAGCAGACTCAGGCACGGACTTTGCACATAATACTCCCATCAGTCCTGGGCCGTTAAATGAATCTTATTACAAATCTCCCTGGTCTCCATGATGGGCCTCTATATTTCCCTTGGTGACATGGAGGACATGGACACAGACAAACAAATTACAGCCCAAAGGAGTAGCAGAGTAGCATGCACAATCAGCCTTGGATTATGTTTGGACCTCAGTGGCACCTGCCAATCCATGCGCAGCCCTGTTAAACCAAAGCAGTCAGCATGCACCAGAGGTCGTTCTCT
Source organism: Seriola dumerili (assembly GCF_002260705.1). NCBI lineage: Eukaryota > Metazoa > Chordata > Actinopteri > Carangiformes > Carangidae > Seriola > Seriola dumerili. The sequence goes on from NW_019174585.1 coordinate 976,215, forward strand.
GAGAGAGTGTGACACGGCAAGAGAACAGACAGCAGCTTATTGAGTCAGCAGGTATTACCCCGGGACCTCCACAGACACAGTCCATTTCCACAATGTGTATAGAGAGCACCAACATGAGAAGGCCCCTCTAATAAGATCCGGCCTGAAGTAAGAAAGGTATAAAGCAGGCAGAAACAAGAGCAGAGACTTGGCTTAGGAGAAGATGTAAAGACACCAGGGATGGAACTTCAAAAGACCACCACTCCATAATAATCTCAGAGGTGAAGAAAATGTTGTTGTGGTTGAATTTAACAGCACATAGTCTACAATAGTATGATGCCCAGTTCAGAATCTGGTATAAACCAATTAAGATCGAAAAAGAAAGAACAGATTAAGCTTCTACAAAAGGCACAGAATTACTTTGTCAGGGTTAGAAAGAGTGAAAATATTTCCCCAGGAAAGAAAGAAAGAAAACGCCTTGATTGTGTGTTAATGCTGCGGCAAAGAATGGGAGAGAAGAAGAAGCTATGAAGTCTAATAAACAGGCACTTCTCTCACCACCGTCACTACTGGTTTGGGAGGATGAGTCAGCAGCTGATGGGGGGACGCTGGGTGATGCCACTGGGGCCTCAGGTGGCTTTTCTGCGACGAAGACAGAACTCAAGTCCTGAGGGGCCGCGGCCCAATTCCTCGCTTTAGTGCTGGATTGAAACTGGGCTGAAACCTTTGCTTTAGGGCCGATTTCAGCCAAACTCTGCTTGGATTTAAAGCTAACCTGTGCCGTCTTATCAGCAGTAAGATCACATGAGGAGAATAGCTTCTCTTCCAGGGACGGGCCTAGAGGAACAATGAATGAGGAACAAACTTCTTTATAACACAGACTAGCTATACAAAGCAGTTCAAGTTTCCTATTTATCTGAAGCTAAATTGACAATTACACTTGCTATTACATTCATGTCTTACGTAAGTATCTGTGATTAAATGGAAGAAAAGCAGCTCCAAAAACAAAATTACATCTGGGAAAAGCAGGTGTAAAATCTGTGGTTTCATCAGACACATAAAGAGAGACTATCGCCAGGGCAAGCTAGCGAAGAGAGATGGTTCTTATTTTTTCTGACTCTGAATGGCTCATAGCAGGTCAGGTTCAATGCAACATGATTGAAGCAGCTAGTAATACCAACTGAAGGTTCCCTGTGGAGTTTTAGATCTCCAGTAGCACTATGGTGCTGTTTTTCTCTGAGTGGGTTCCCATTAATTTCTACTTGGAATAAAGAGTTAATTGAGGAAAAAAGACGCTTTATTTAGTATTTTCTGCCATAGGCATTTTTTAATATAAAAAATTAATAATGAATCAGTAATTGATCATTAATTTTCCCAGATGATCGAATAAGGAAATTTTCTTCAAGTGCCCATCCCTAGTCCCCATACACACATGTGCATATGTAGGGGATACAGTGCACAGTCCTACCAATGGTGTCACACTATTCCACTGATCAACAGGTTGCAGTAACACACAAAGATATGTTGCAATATGCCAACAAAGGCAGGGAAGAAGACGTCAAGCTACATAATATGGATGTAAACAATACTGGATTTAAAATCAGCTTTGTAAATTTTTTAAGGATATGCACTTAACATGTTTGTTAGTCTTTAAGGATACACACATTTTGGTGAGCATCACTGTAAACATGTTCGTTTACAGGAAACTCCACAGGGAACCTTTAATCTTTATCTGTTTAATAACTGTCAAAGAAGTTTACAGTTTTTACGAAATAATTTTTTTATAACCCATTCAATCACTAACATTTTTTGGGCTGACAACTTCAGGCTATTTAACCACTCTTGCAGTTTGAATACATGCTTCTAAAAGCGTCTTGTCTTCAACCACTATTACATGGTCAGCAGGAGTCTTAAACAACAGGCCTCTGCCAGGTCTCTGTTCTGCTCTATCACAGGTAAGCAATCCTGATGCCATCTAATCTGCTTACTCCAGATGCTAAACAACTAGGTCATAAATGTCTTAGGAGGATTAGGGATGACACTCAATGGAGGGCTAGCTGTTGCATTTCTCTGGACAGAAGGTGATCTCACTGTCCTGTCATTCATAGTCTAAAAACTGAGAGATGTCACAGAGCAGCTGCTCATCTCAGAGATTAGACAGCAGATGACACAGGAGAGTGACACTCTCCTATCACTGCACAATCCATAAACTGATTGAATAGTGGATTCAACTACTACAGGGTTAAAACCTACTGACAGACTGACATTCTCTCTAAGGATGAAGCAAGTTGGGTTTCTTTTTTAGTCTGTATCCTTGTTTACCTAGTGTGTAGTATCTGGTAGCTTTAAAGGTTTAAGTAATTACGCCATCTACTGTGCTGGCGGCATGCTCTCACACTGTAGCGCAGGCCAAGACCAACCAAAATCCAGAGGTAAAAGTAAAAATATTCAGCATCAGCAATAAAAGCAGCACTACAACTACAAAAAAAACCCTCTAAACCAATACAAAGTGTGAATGGTTGAGTATAAATTATGGGGATGAGAGAGGAGGTGTCAACAAAGCAAAGGAAGAGTTACCTTGAAATGTAGATTGGGAGCTGGTGTTGACAGCAGAGTGTTGGGAGGCAGTGGGAATTGACACAGAGGCAGGGAGAGACTGAGGGAGGGATTGTGAGGAAGGGAACGAAGGTTGGACTTGGGCTTGAGAGGAGGGGTGGAAGTTGGAGGAAGGGAGAGTGTTTACAGGACCCTGAACAAAGTCACTAAACTCATCATCGTCCTCAGAGAAACCTGACTTGGGGCCAGGGGGCGAAGGCTGGATGTGAGCCTGAGAGGAGAGGCCGAAGGTGGAGGAAGTGGAGGAGGAGGGCGGAGGGAAAGAGGCTGGGGCATCTACAGGCCCCTGAAAGTCACTAAACTCGTCATTGTCCTCAGACAAAGCTGGGGGGAGGGAGTGAGTGGTGACAGACGAGTGTGATGGCGATGAGTCTGCAAAAATGAAGAAATAATGATGATGGCACATCACATGACAAACACTACAATGGAGAATGAATTAAGGGCTGCACAGTGAAAGAGTGAACGACTATTTTGTGCAAGACCAGAAATTGTAGAACTGCAGATTCACATAAAATCTGAACATACAGCATTTAACTGATACTCAGATTCAGTAAAAAAAAAAAAAAAAAAAACTATTTAACTGAAATACCATTTATCAATTTTCAAAACAGCATTAGTATAAATGTTGTCACCAGAATAATGACTCTAAAGCAGAGGTTCCCAACTTGAGGGGTCAGTATATAAAAGAAGAAAAAACACTGTTCTGTAGCATAACTCTGTATTCTCTTTCTGACTTTTCTCTAATCTTTGCAAAGTTTTAGCTTCTCTAGTCACTAAAATTATTCAAATCAAACAGTTTGAGAGGTTTAAAAGGTGAAAATCAGTCTGCTTGCAACTCACAGACGTATAAAACTTGGGACAAGGAGCTGCTAGTCAGCTCTGCTTCATTTTAAGGTTTCATAAAGCAAAAAGGTTGCGACCTTCTGGTCTTACAGCATTACTCCTAGCTGTGTTTGTTACTGTAAATGCATGCCAACAATATTCTGAAATGCACAGAAGTAAGTAAAGTGAGGGAACTCTACAAGTCTAAGACACTAAAAAGTGCAGAAAGTGAGTGAATGCTATACTGAACACAGATAAGCTAAAAAGTGATAATGATAACACTGAGACGTTTACAGAAAAAGCAAGAGACAGTAGAAATAATATGATAAAAAATTATGTGATTAAGTGGCTGTGTTGCATATTATACACTCAGACAGAAAATCCCAAATTTGGCTCGTCTGGCTGCCAGCTGGGTAGCTATCATGCAGACCTGTCTCCAATCCAGTTATTATTCTCAGACGGAGACATTGCAGCAGGGCCACAGTGAGCAGATCTGCTGATGGAGAAGCACAACAGGAAAAATCATAGGGATTACAACTAAAAGTGTTTAGGTGAAGGTACCTGGCTTCTTGGTCTGTGATGATGGAGTGGGGTGCATCTTTGCGTCTCTACTGAAGCCGTCCAGGTTGCCTTTGATTGCCTCCAAGGCATCATCACGGCTCTTCTCCCCTGTCTGAGTACAGCACAACAGAGTATCAATAGCCCAGAGGGCTAGAAAGATGAGCAGTGGACATGTCAGAAAAATAGTAAGATAATCTGGATGTGGGAAGAGACTCACCTTAGGTTTGACACTGCTGAGCAGCCTCAGCTTCTGTTTCTGCTCCTCAAACTGTCTTCTTTTCCTGTCTTCCTCCAGCATCTTCTGTTGCTGCTCCAGCCGCTTTCTAACAGGCAAGAGTACAGAGTACAGACATTAAATGTAGAGCCAAACAAATAATATTCTTGAATGGGTTGGGAGCAAGGTAAAACATAAGAACTAAGATAGATACATTGTATAGACTAATTGGAATAAAATTAATATTTATCTGTTTGTCAAATGGCATTCTATTGGTTATCTGTAAATGAATGTTACTAAGGTTATATTTAATCACCCAAGCCACTGTGCGTTAAGTATAAACAAAGTATACTGACTCATATATGGACTTTTTTCCAAGTATTCATTGGCATCTTTGCCTAATGGGAGATATGACACTGACAATGCAACACTGCAATTGCAATGGTAAGGGTCTTGAACCCCTAGGCCAACAGTACACTCCCTTTTAACAGACAGGCTCGGTACAATACATACAGCCATGGGCAAGTGGTCTCAGACCTTTGGACCCCACTGCAGATGCAGTGACCAGGATGGATGGAGGCGAATAGAAAATTCCAAAAAGATTCTTATTGACAATGACTGATACAATTCATATTGAAAGAAGGACAGACAGTCATGGTCATTAATTGAAGTATTGGACAAATTAAAATTGTGACCTGATGGCACTTAATAAAAACTTGAAGGATCATCAAAGAAATTATAATTCATCCTGACAAGAAAATGAATGCTTCTACCAAATGTAATGACACACTATCCAATAGTTGTTGAGGTATTTCTCTCACAACCACAATTGTCAACCTCATGTTGGCACCAGAGGAGAAAGTCAGGGGATCACCAAAGTCATTTGGACCAAGAATGGCTGTACAATGTATGTACATAGCAATCCGTCTAATAGTGTGGTGAGTATGACCAATATTGCCATCCCTAGAGCCACAGCGCTAGTGTGGCTAAAAACATAGTCTCTTTGTTTGATGTGAGCATTCATGCTTATACACAGTCTCCATGATATTGGTGTAAAAAAATGTCTTACTGGTGCTCCTCAGCCATTTGTTTCTGCATGTCAGCAGTGTACTGGGGTCCAGCAGGTCTCATACCCATAAACTGTGGCTGACCCAAGAACTGCATCCCAGGGGTCTGCATCCCTTCAGTAATCCCGCCCTGTTGGAAACCAAAACAAAAAAAAAAAAAAAAAAAAAAAAAAAAGCATATAAGAAAGCAGATCGGAAACATCATTAGCATTCCTACTGTCACACTCCTTTCACTTGATTTAAACACTCACACCAAGAAAAAGCAATGCAATTCAGAATCACATTAATGGTACTAATCATGAATAAAAACACTTAAAACAGTTTGTGACTAGATTGATTTGGATGCAAGCAGGGTTAAAAGGGACTCTAATCCCAAACCTCCACTTGAATGAAATTGGTTAAATCAATACGGCAGAGTTTCAGTATTATGTATTCACCAACCAAAGCCCACATTTGCAAGTCTGTTAAAAAGAAAATACCACAAATGACACAGATGACAAAACACCTAAAGGAACTAAAAGAAGGACAATTTCTACCTCAAAATACTAACAGACAAACAGAGAATCAAGAGGATGATTAAAAAACTCCAAAAACTCCAAAAGTACAGATTCACAAGTTCACCTGCATAGGCATGGCTCCTGGGGGCATCTGTCCTCCAAAGTTCATTCCCATCATGCCCTGCATGTTAGGCTGCATGACTGGAACGATAGGGAAGCCCTGCTGTTGCTGCTGCTGCTGTTGCTGCATGGGAACCATGCCTGCAGAAACACACACAAACACTGTTATGATGTACTGTGGACATGGCAAAGAATAGTGTATTCAATTACTATTTGAAGCATGACAGTAAGTCCAATTTAAAGTACACTGAGGGAAAGTTAATACAAGTCTGGACTTTGGAAAAAAAAGCCCCCAGAGTCTGGACATAATTCAGTATTGCAAATCCATTTCCTGGTGAGCTGGAAAAAGACACAGGCTCAGCAACAACCAAATCTGTTTTTCTGGTGACTACTGTGACAGCTTGGAGCAAAACAAGAGGAGGGAGGGGAAAAAAGTGGAAAAGTGTGTGCTTGTTTTCACAGATGCTGTGTAAGCTGACAGCCAGAGCTGAGCAGCCAGCTTCTACTGGAGCCTCCAGATGATTCACCATGTTAGGGCTCAACCGGGCTGAATAAATGGCTTATTTAGGAGGCTGCACATATTCTAATTTGTCTGACTAAAATGACATTGCTAACGGGAGCATGTAATGACCCCTGAGAGATGCCTGTCCCAGTGGTGTGTGAATGGTTTATCAGGAGTCATACTGCAAAGTCAACAGCCTAAATATGACGCACACACACAGCTAAATCATAGTACATCTGAGGCCCACAGTGCACAGTGCTGGGGGTAACAAAGGTATGTGTTCCTTGCTGCTATTTACTTCCGCCTAATGACTCATGGTGCTCTTAAATGGCAATGACCAAACGTTAACAGGAAAGACTAATGAGAAGTAAAGCTGAGGCAATCTGGCTTGAGTTTTTTAGACTTCACTTCTGAATCTTTAATGAGGATCCTTGTTCTAGGTAATTTGTGAACCCAACAAATTAAACATGTTCTGCATTTGTGTGTAATCAGTCAAAGTGCATGTTGTGCCCTGAATCTCAAAAGTGAAATTGTATTTACTTGTTTGGAAATCAGCTCTTTAGTTTCTAAAGTAATTTGATTCAAACTACAATCACAACATAGAAACATCAAGAAATTGTATCAACATTTTTCACAACGCTGCGCTTTTTACATTTTTTAGTCTCAATCCATATACAATAACAGACTTAGCGCACTAGATGATCAAAGAGTGACCTTCAAAATGCAAAAATGCTATGTTACTGAGCACACTGAAATTCCCTTGTATTTGGACAGCTTCTGATGAAATTTGACAAACCTATTTTTTTTAAAACAATTTATAAGAACTGGTAATGTCAACTGCAGAACGTCTCACCTTGTGGCGGTCCCAAGCCCCCTCCAACAGGATACATAAAACTGAAAGAGAAAAAAGATAAATACAAGTTATAAGATTCAAACTAAAGCTAAACTAATGTAATATACTGATATCACATTAGGTAAGCTGTGTACTTTCTATGTGAACTCATAATGTGAGATACATATACAACGGCATAATGCCCTCATAAGTCTTGAAAAATGCAAAGTATGAGGCTATTACTGCATCGTTCATGTTTTCCCACACCTAAAGCAAGTAAGTAAAAGCAAGTAAAAAAAGTGGCAAATGATCAGTTTAAGATCTAAAATAGATTTAAAATATAAAATGAATGACATTGTGAATGATTTTTTGGAACCAATAATCATTTAATGTTAGTGTTGATGTTTGTAAGTTAATATTTTAAGGCTAGGTGGGTAAAAAGAAGGTAGGGTAGAGGTAAAACATGTAAGTGAATGAGATGTTTGACATTTTTCAGTCACTCTCATTTCAAAAACAGTACAGCTATATCTCCATGAAATGGTCCTTTAACTGGATGTGGTTCCATTGTGTATAAAAGGCTAAATGCCTATCTGTAGTTATTATTTACACAAATGGATCTGGATTTATTTGAAATGACTCAACTGAACAGAACACAAAAGCCTTGTTTGCTATTCTTAATTGTTCAATTACATTATTAGATCTGTATACAAACAGCTGCCTGAGAATGAATTTTTGACATGTTTTTCATCATCTACTGCTTCATTGAGTCAAACCACATCTGAATGCTGCATGAATCTTATTGTGCTAATGCTGTCATTCCATCTCCAAACACCACGTTAATAAAAACCACTTCGACTACAAACATTAAATCTGTCACATAAGGGGAAAAACCACTATGTTTGCTGTCAGCAAAACGCAGCAGTTACAGAACGAGCCTTCCAATGAGCCTTTGTTCAGCAACCTAATAGTAGTTTCAATTTATTCACAAAGACCAGATTCAAAGTCAGCTTTCAAATACTGATCCTTTGAAATTTTAACATTAATGCCAAAAAGCATCCAAACTGGTGCAGTTCAGTTTCCACAGGCAACTTGGACTCTGTCACTGGGTCTGGGCTGAGAAACAGGCCTTTAAGAAATAATCAGAGGAAGTCTCTACAAGTCAGCCAAGTCTCTCCCTCACCAGAGCCAACCCACACAGGCCTTCAGCTATTTGTCAAATAACTTATTACAGCTCTGTTCTTCAGGCAGAAACTGACGATGCAGAAACAAACAGAAGAATAAGCCAGCCAGCCTCTCCTGTGACTGCAAGTAGCCTCTCTAATCTAATAGGTGAGCGACATTAAAAGCAAGGAACTAACTGTAAGACAGTTCAAGCATTTACTAATGCAATTATCAACTCCCCATGGCAAATAAGGAATACGTTTAGCTCTTCTTCGTTTAGACTTCTACATGCATTTTTTATTACAAAAAATGTTTTACTTTCATTATGAAATAATCCTTTTGATCATTTTGTTGATTTATCAAAATATTTTTTTTGTCATAAACAGTGACAGAAAGTGAAAAATTATCATCCCAGTTTCCCAGAGCCCAAGGTGATGTCTTTCTATTATTTCTTTTGTCTTACCAACAATGCAAGAATCAAAGATTTACAATTATATAACAGAGAGAAGCAGAAAATTCACATTTCAGATGCAAGTTTTTGGATTTTTAGCTGATAAAAGGCGTTGTTAAGTCATTTTTGAGACTCAACTGATATCAGCTCTATTTAACAGGTGCTACAGCCACACATTGTCTATATAAGAGGCAAAATCTCAATACACAGAAATATTATCAAGCTAATAAATAAGCTTTAAAGCTGCTATTATCAATATTCTAAATTCTAAATTAACAATAGATCAAATGGACTGTGTAATGTGAAATGAGTCTCTTGCAGTGATCAACCCAGAGAGAGATATTTCCCTCAGGAGTTGGTAGAGACCAAAACCAGAGCTAAAAGGAAACTGAATATTGGACTTCAGTGGGTGGACACAAAGACTATTGATGCTCCATGTCTGTTGCATGTGTGAATAAACAACTTTAGTCCAATATCACCTTTATCAAATGATAATATAGCAACGTTGTTTCCACTGCCCCAAGTGGACCAAAAAAGTGAGACAGGGCTGCACACACATTTTATGCATATAGCTTCTTTTCTACAAATATAGATCCAAAATTGACCAGCCTGAAAACTAAAGAGAAATTTTCTTGGTTTTAGTGTTTAATATAGAGCCTCAATTGAGGATTATTTTCATTATCTATTAATCTTCTAATTATTTTTTGATTCATCAATTAGTTGTTTGGTGTTTGAATGTTAAAAAGAAAAGAGAATAAACCCACTACAACTTCTAATCTAAAGTGATGTCTTCAAATGTCTTGATTTGTCTGATCGAAAGTCCAAAACCCAAAGTCATTATAATGTATCACAAAGATAAGTAGCAAATCCTATTATTTGAGAAGCTGGAACCTGAGAATGTGTAGATTTTTTTCCCTTTTTAACGAATAATTGATCAAAATAGGTGATGGACAAATCGATTAATTGACTAATTGTTTCAGCTCTAATTGAATGAGATGATATGAAAATCTTTACAGGGGCATTGCTCATGATTCAGATAATAATCTGAGTATTTAAACGCAATAGTGATTTAGATTTATTTTGCTAAATCATAATTTAAAAGACAAAGACGCAGAGGTTACCCTTCACAGAGCACTGATGTATGACTGCGTTTTTATCTTCAATGATGACGCTTGACTTGTAGGGTTTTTCACATCTGCTCCCTGTAAGATTTGCAGCTTAAAAAGCTTTTACAGGAGCACTAAGGCACTGCTGCCCGCTATCCTGCAGCAAATAACAGGTCATGGCTGAGCAGATTAACATAGAAGGAGATAAGCAGTGATAGCAGCTGTGGCCGCCAGGCAGGCCAGTGGCTTGTAAAAGACCTGTAATCATCCAACAGCTATCATCAAACTGCTGGGAAAGCTGGGAGACAGAAGGTAGGGTCAGGAGTTTCAGTCAATGTCATCATCACAGAGGACGCCAACACTCGCCCTAAAATTACTTTTGGCTTATTCTGAAACTGCTACTGTAGATATGGAAAGTACTCGTTTACAAACATACGCAGATTGAGAGGCTATCACTGAACCCACTGTATCTGAAACAATTAGTTCATCAGTTCACAATTAATGTCCTGCTTGATTATCAATAATTTTGCCCATCTATTTATCATTTAAGTGATTTATCAAGTAAAATATTACCAAACACAAAAATGCAATTATTTGCTGTTTTTCTATTTCATATCATTAACTGAATATCTTTGACAGACAAAAAAAAAAACAAACAATAAGAAGACGTCACGTGGAGTTCTGAGAAACTCTAACCAGTATTTTTCACATCTTTTGGCATTTAATAAGTCGCTTAATTGATGAGTCGATCAAAAGAAAGGTAATTAGCAAGCATTTAAAAAAAAATTTCAATTATATATTAATTATTGTTAAATACTCATTCACATTTGCTGTTTCCAGCTTCTAAAATGAAAGTATTTTCACGTTTTTCTTTGTCATTTATGATAATGAACAAATGTCTTTAGGCTTTGGACTGTGTGGACTTGGGTTTGGGCTCTGGGAAAATATAAGCATTTTTCACTTTTTTCACATTTTACTGACTTAATCATTAATCAAGAAGATAATTGGCAGACTAATCAATAATGAATATTTATTGAAGCTCACTCTAAAGATAATTCATAATTAAAAGCCTAAACCCGAAACAAGATCTGATTTGGATTTAACCTACCTCAGATGATTAGTGATTATTTTCTCAATTAATAAATAAATTGTTAATAATGTCAGAAAAAAAGTGAAAAATGCCTTTTGCAATTTCCCATTCAAGGTGATGTCTTCATATGTCTTGTTTTGCCAAGAGTCAAAAACCCCAAAGATATTCAGTTTTCTATTGTGTATGAAGAGAAAAGTATTGAATTCTTTGATTTGAGAAACTGGAACCAGAGAATGTTTACAAGTTTTGCTTGAAAAATGACTGAAACGGTTAAAATAGTTGCTGATTATTTTTCTGTTAATCAACTAATCAGTTAATCGACTAATTGTAGCAGGTCTAATTTGGATCCTTTTAGTCACTCATGTGGCCAGGGACCCTTTATTAATTGGGGTCCTTTGAAGTCCACCAGAGGTATTGGACCCAAAGGCCCCTCTCCTGTTACCACAGATTAAGATGGCAAAGACAAATTAAGTCGTCTATTAACATTGTGACCTGACATAAATTCAGCTCTGGCTGTCATAACATACAATAAATGTATTAATCATGTCCCCAATTCTCCATGAACAGGCAACAGTAAGACACTCTTGACTAATGGGATACTACAATAGGACATCATCTGACATTCAGGAGGTCAGCTGTCTGATGAAAGATGTAATCACATGGCCTGTTGAAGAAAGAGAATTTTACATAGTGCCATCATCACCTCATCATATTGATATTATGCATCTCTGTCACAGTCTCACATGGGGAAACTACATCCACTGCAACTTTGACTTAACAACTTGGCTTCTTTATATCTATCCATAATACTGACACATTTACTCCAAACGCCTCAGCTGTGAAGCAGGTATTTTAAGCTGCACCACTGCTCCACCTCCTGGCTTTCCACTCTGGCACTCCTGACACATTTTACTCTATTAGTGCTGAATTATCATGTCTGGCAGTAAAAACACAGTGCACCGAAACTATCCAAAACAGTCCTTAATTCATATCCTTTATATTGAAAAGCTTACAAAAAGATGAAAAGGGATTTGAATGTGCTAAAGATAACAGATGCCCCTGGCAGAAATAATAAATAATAAATAATAATAATCTTTTTAACAGAGCTACTCTTAAATTTAAGGCCTTATCAAAAGCAGCGATAAGAGTGGCCAATATGGAGAAAATCATCATCATCGCAGTGCATCAATATAGAGTTGTATGTAAAGTTTTTTTCATTATACATATTTTGCTGATTTTGGATGTGAAAAGAAGTAAATAAACTCCCTGCAGCAAACAAACATTAAAAAGATTTGCCTTTCTTCAAATCTTCAAATCTGCTTTATTAGTGCTGCAAGTACTGACTTAGCCAGGTGTCCATACATGCAATTATGCCACAATTACTGTTCAATGTTTTTCATTTTTCATTTTTAAGTACATGAGATAAAAAGTAACAGTGCATTCAAATTTGAAAAAAGGCTAAATTTTATTGTCCGTTTACTGCAGGGGTTGTAATTATTCCTTTTCACTTCGTAAGTCAACAAAATATGGTATCTAACCAGGGGTTTTGTAAATAACTCCATCATTATCATGATATAGTACATTTTCTGAGGTAAAAAAAAAATGTTTATTGCAACATAGCCCACAACTGTCTAATACAACCAGAGAGATTACAGTAATAGCTGTCGCCTTATTAACAGTACAGAAAAACCATCTGATGGCACATATTGTAGAGTTGCAACGATTACTAAATGAATCCATTAGTTGATAAACTGAAAATTAATTCTCAACTATTTTGATAATTGATGAATTGTTTTAGTAATTTCTCAAGCAAAAATGCATATCTCATTATGGTGATTTGATGTTTTTCTTTGTCATACATGTTTTGGACTTTTGGTCAAATAAAACAAAACATCTGAATATATTTTGTTGGGCTGTGGTGAATTATAACAGGCATATTTCACTATTTTCTGACAGACTTTCTTGGTTTCATGTTACTTTCATTTTAATATTTGGGTGTTGGACAGTTGATCAGCAAAATAAGACAGTAGAAAATGTCATCTTGGATTCTAGGCTATTGTAATGGGTGTTTTTCACCATTTTGTCATTTTTAATAGACCAAACTATTTATCGAGAACATAATTTATAAATCAACAATGACGATAATCTTTAGTAGCAATGATATATTGAATTTCCTCCTATAGTCGTATCACTGACCCTGTTTGTCTGATAAATTAGGTCAAATTTTCCCACTGAACTCCCACTTTACTTGAGAAGAGGATTGACAATCTACAAACCATCATCAAGCAAACAAAACTGACTTTAGTCAAGAGATATGTAGCACAAGTCAATATCAGACATTAGCAAAATGATTAACATATAAAACAGAACTATATCCAGCTCCTCTCATCACATCTGCCTTTCCATTGCTTTTTCCTGCTGCCCAAACTCAATTACACAGTCTTCAGGGCTTTGGTTTCACCTGTCGGATCAGTATCACCTGGCTAGTCTGCTTGTAGCCAGAGCATATTTATTATTCAAGCAGCTCCAGCTCAGCTTATGAAAAAATCATGAGGCTGGCCTTTTCATCTCCTCTGCAGACCATTATCCTACTGCTTTGATAAGATACCTGAACATCACCTGGACACTAGCAGCTTCTTATTGGCTGGAGATATGAAAGATGCACGAGTGACGGAATTGATTATTGAAGAACTATAGAGGACATATACAGCAGAACAGTCTGAATCCAGAAAGGGGAAAGCAGCTGGGGTTGGAAGAGAAAATATTAACTAATTTAGCAGCTTTTTGTAAGATCTTCATGTGCCATCTGCTTCACCTTCTTAGATACTACAGTGTACCAACACAATATTAAATAAACAGACATATTTTAGTGAGAAAATCGAAGCTAATAAGGCCAGATATCAACACTATCAGCCGTCCACAGGCCTGTCTGGAAGAGAGTTGTGTGCATTTATTTTCAATAAATATCATGGTTTTATCGCTGGATCCGGAAAGCTCCAGAGATAATAACTTTTGCAGACGGCACGACGGGTTTTAACACGTTGAATGCGTTAATTTTATTAACATTATGGCGTTTTTGTTATCCACTTTCATAGGCAGAAGCAGGAACAGCTAGCTAACGTTAGCTGTGACACCTGACAACCAGCCATCTCATCTCAACACATCAAGCCTCGACTACAAAAACAGCCGTCAGCGCCGTCTTTGAGGTCCCTCCTGTGCGCTAAATGTGAGGCTAAACGGCTTTCAGAGGTGGCTACTTCACGAAAATATTATATTTTTCGGGACAGAGTTAATTTTAAAGACTAAAATACCTGCTGCCTCCTCCAGATCCTGGCCGCAGCGCCATCTTGATATCAGTGGTCACTAGTAGGAGGATGATGTCAGCAGTGACGAGAGTGATATGGGAGTTCACAGCCCTGAGTTTGGTTTCACAGGCACAGCTCTTTAGCCCTAAATTGAGCCTCTCGGGCACAGCTCTCTGCCTAGTGTAGTGGGAGTTTACAGCCTTGAGTTTGGTCTCTCAGGCACAGCTCTCTGCCTGAAAAAAAATTGAGTTTACAGCCCTGGGTTCAGCGTCTCAGGCACAACTCTCTGCCTGGTAAATTTGGCAGTTTACAGCCCTACTCATGCCTCTAGGGCACAGCTCTCTGGCTGGAGAATCGGGATTTTACTGCCCTGAGCTTTGTCTGTCAGGGACAGCTCTCTGTTGGCCATTTACATTTATTTACTAACATCGTTACAGTTCCTCAAACTTCTCCTTCCTCTTCTTCTTTTTTGGTGTTTTACAGCAGCTGGCATCTTTAATGTTGCATTACTGCCACCTTCTGGTTTTGGTTCTCGTCAATGTCAGAATCAACTTTGTTGGCACAGTATGTTTGTGCATACAAGGAATTTGACCATGGTTTGTAGTGGCTCTCAATGTACATACACATAGTACATATTACCAATAACAATAAATGCTCAGAAAGATACACATGCACATACAGTGAAAACAAGGACAACAAAGCTAAACAAATAAACATATGGCTACTATACAAGCCAGTAGGTGAGACAAAATAGACACTCATATACATATAGTTAAGAAAAAGATATGTCTGTAAACAAGGAATCAAGTGGTGCAGTATGGACAGGTGCAAGGAGTGCTGAAATGAATATCAAAAGCATAATGTAATTAGTTTGTTTATATACATTAAGTAGATGGTTATGTACAGTATGTGCATGTATACACATCTGTGTAGCCTACAGTTGTAAGGCCTGCTTGTATTAGCCACGAGAAGGATGATATGTATGTGTTATTTCACAGTATGAGTTTTAAATTAATATGAATGTGATTTGTGGACACAGAGGGTGCTTTAGTGTTAAAGAGTAATTGCACAGGGATTGTTTCTGATATTATGTTTATGAGAGAGACTACACTCAGTGACAAGAGCAGACTTTTGGACTCCACTGTATATCCTATGTGTTGTGCTTCCTGACACTGCTCACTACAGACTGTGGGATGTTTCCCTCTGATGAAAAGTGTGCTGTTAAGGTCCGGTTCTCATTCTGCTCACTGTGACTCACTCTTTCCTTTTATTACATTATCGATCCCCATCACCCCGACCTTGTTCTGTACTGAATGTTAATGTCTCCCTTTGGCTTCATTATCCCAGTCCTGTTGCCACTCTTGATTAATTTACCTCCACACTAAGCTTTTTGACTTTGTGACTCATTTCTCTTTAGTTGATATGTTCTGCCTTTCAAAGCCACAGCCATTAAATGAAATGGAAATCATTTGAGAGTAGCTACTGTGTTCAAATAAAAGTTGATTTTAACTTTGTTTTATTATAAATCACATAAGTGCCTATTGAACACAATTTTGAGATGGAACTATTACATCCTTGGATGTGGGCTTTCATGATAATGAAAGAAAGTTCAAAAGCTGTTAACTCTCCTGCTCCCATATAATATTCTTCCTTTTGTGCTGCCACCTTCATGCAGAAGGATAGTGGTAGTAAGAGGGGAACAAGCAGGAGGAAAGACACCCTTGAGCCATGGTTGGTCGTGAGTATGCCATGGGTTTGATATTGGTTGGTGTCTACGTCTAAGCCTTGTTATCTAGTTCCACCTGAGGGGTAGAACACAGGGAAACAAATTTCCAGCACATCTATGTCCTCAGTCAGCAGAGGTCAGTATTTATCTTGTTTGCTGCTTTGCTCATGCCCTGGATCCTGTTCTTTGCTGTGACCAGACATGGATCATAAAGATAGAAAGCTGTGTTCTGCACGTCCCAACAGATGGAATCAGTAAACCAAATATTAAAGGTCTGTGATAGTTCACTGCAGCACACGTAACCTTTTGAACAACATTTCCACCTTAAAAGTAGCTTTAAAATTACAAAAACATTATCCACACCGTATTACAATATCTTATATTCTGTATCTAATTGTTCCAATGCATTATTAAAGATATGTGATTTGTAGGTTAACTGAAGTATTCAACCAAATATTATATGAAATGTAAATACTCAAGAAGTCTTTTGTGTCATTTTATTGACACTTTCCTGTAATTAACTTGGTTGTATTCAATCTTTGTTTAAGTACCACAAACATTTTGGAATTACATGCATGTGTTGTTAAAATTGTTTTACTGTGCCAGAGGATTGTAATGCTGAATATTTATGTGCCAAGATGATGCCAAATACACTGTATATTCTTTGATATAAACAACACAGCGTAATTCCTAAAGTTGCACATAGACCATTGGTATCATTATTGTATCACTTATGTTCTATCCAAAATTTAAACTGTCTCTTTCACTTCTTCAAACAGAGGGAAATCTTTAGTCACCTGATCCACTCCTTGTTGTACTAACACAGCTTGTCTGTGTAAGACACTGATTTCAGATTTTGTCAATAAATTATTATCTCTGATTTGCTTGATGAGCAATATGTTATTTATACTGATATTCTTCTTTTTTGCTGTATTGGACAGTAGCTGCATTCATAACCTGACATCTTGTCCAACATTTTTACTGGCTGCTTGAAGTATTAAGGACTATTGTGAGTCCAGACAAAAGTGATTCAGTTGGCGGTTTCATTGTTACACCAATGACAAGGTGGAGCAACAAGGAAAAGCCTCTCTGGCATTGTCTTAGCAGGAGTTGTTGTGAAAGATTTACAGCTTAATGAGAGCAGTGTAAGGCGTCGGATGACAAGATCCACTGCTATCCATCACCTGGTCTGCCCTCAAACTTTCCTACACCTCAGCTCTATTCAGCAGCAATGATTCAGAGTCCATATACATGACAGAGGGATGAATGCAACCATGTAGGCCTCAGAGTGACTCATGACTGGGAGAAAAACTCATTTTAACACATGAGGAGAAAAGCATTGTTTTTACTGTATTTTATGCAGGTGGCGACGACACTGTGTGGGAGGTTTTTCCTCAGGATTTAATTATTTTTTTATAATCTCACAGTAAATTATTCCAAATTCACTTGCAGTATAATCACAGCATGTATCACACAACAGGGCTGAGCTATTATTTAGGAAATTGAAGTTTTGTCTTCAGTCTTTTGTCTCTGGGAATTTGAAGGAAACTTTATATTCTACACTCAAAAGTAAAATACACAAAGTGGATTTTAACGGCTAATTTTGTTTTTTAGATTGTAGACTAGATTCTTTAACTTTAATAGGTTTAGACAAAAACAGAATAGAATGAAATTAACAGATTTAGTATTTCCCCACCAGAATAGCATGTGGCTAAAACAGATCAGTTGAATAAGTAAAAACATTTAGAAAAGAAAATAAGTGGCTAAATAAAAATGTCTTGTGCTGGGGGAATTAAGACTCTTGACCTCTGTATTTCTAAAATCCTCCATGGGAGTATGACAATGTAACAAAATATAACAAAAGAAAGCTGCAATATACCTCAAGACAGCTAGAGACTGAATTAATAAACAGGCATTCGAGTACTTGGATTCAATACTTTAGTGTTTCTAAACTGGCTGCAGCTCTGCAGGACATGTCGGGCATGTCATTATCAATATGTTTGACAATTATTTTCTTAAATAAAAATGTCATAAAAATGGAGAAAAACAACATATTAACATCTTCAAATTGCTTGTTTTGTCTGTCCAACAGTCAAACCCAAAGATACTGAGATTACTACCACAGAGCGAAAATTATTCCTAGCTAATCTACATTTGAGAAGCTGCTACTTGTGAATGTTTGGCTTTTGCTTAGAAAATTAATCAGAGGATTAATTAAATATCAAATTGTTGCCAGTTAATGAGCAAAGAGAAACTCCTTCTTCAGCAGATGAACGTGAAAACAGCCTTTTAGTATGAAACTCTGTGTAGTGAAACTCAAGCATCTAAGTGATGTAACAAATGATCAAAACACATTTCTAAGTAAAGGGGACTTCAATTATCACACTTGTGATTGGTTTGTTTATGTGAGCTCATTACAAGTGTTTGGATTATTTTCTGCTGCTCTTTATTGCTTCTATTGAGACTCATTAAAAAGACGATTAGGCCTCGTCAGTCTCCTGCCCCCTCCTCTTCTCTGAGTCCATTCACAGGCCTCTGAGAGCCGAGTGTGGGCTCCCTCCCTGCTGTGTGCTCAGGGTTTAGCTGGAGGCCGGCTGAGTCAGTCAGTCAGGTCCCCTCTCAACGGCTGGCTCTGGACTGGATGTGGGCAGCCCCCCAGAGGAGGTCCGGCGAGAAAGGTGAACATTAACCCAGGTCCCATTCTGGGCATCCCACTAGTCCTCATAAATCATTAACCCATCCAGCATCAAGCCCGTGACAGCATCAGCATGACAACATCAATCTGTCAGGATCCCTCTAAGCCAGGGACGCTTACAGTTTCTCAGCCTCAGATGCAAATACAGTGAATTTGGACTCATTCTGGTGAAAGCAGACTTGCACTTTTACCCTGCAGAGTTTTATCTGAAACACCTCACATGGCCCTAATATTTAGTTTAATGCTTGTTAATACTACATGATTTATTTACCAGTTACTTTTCAGACTAAGATTTTACACGTTAAACTTATGAGGCGCACATAAAACATGATGCAGTGCTTTACTATTTAGGTATCCTGTAGTGTACTAATTATTTGACTATTAACTGCCTGCACAAACTTCAGCATAATTTCACTTATTCTAATGTGACTTGTGCTGGTATCAGTTGATGTAAAACGGATTTAGTTTTATGAATTGGCTACACAAATTAGAATATTATGTAACAACATCCAATAATATACTTGTATATTATGTTATAATATGACTTTTACTTGTACTGGAGTGTTTTTAGACTATGACATTTGCACTTTTACCTGAATAAAGGCTCTGAATGATTTATTATTTATGTGTTTTGATTACCTTATGTGCAGGATATACAACCAAATAATCCTTTTGTCTTTATTTGAACACAATGTTCAAATAAAACAAAAGTGAAAGCCAAAGATTTGAAGTTG
This sequence comes from Seriola dumerili, assembly GCF_002260705.1. Lineage (NCBI taxonomy): Eukaryota > Metazoa > Chordata > Actinopteri > Carangiformes > Carangidae > Seriola > Seriola dumerili. Next base: position 995,693 of record NW_019174585.1, read on the forward strand.
CACAGTTGAGAAATAGTTTTTCTTCTTTGGTCGCTGAAAGAAGGGCTAAAGAGATGTGTCCCTGAATCCATAATTTGATATATTCCAGTGTACAGATGATCAAACGTTAGAATGGGGGTTTACTTTTTCTGTGTTCACTAGCTTTGTCTCAAACTCCCAGAAAGGAGGCCAGGTCTTCTATTTAATTATTATTCATTCATACGTACCCAATATTATACAGTACCTGTTTCTGTCAGTGATTTATGAATGTTGTTGTAAACTGGAAAGTCATCTGACTGTGAAGATTCGAAATCAGTTTTCTTTATTTTTGTAGGATTGTTGTCATTCTGAGCCTGACTGATATGAAGATTTGGTGTTTTGTAAACCCACACTACAATACGCACTCTATTGATTCATTCAATTATTCATTCATAGTCATAATGCTTTAAAACAGTTCGTTTCTGCTGCTCTATATTGTTGTTTATAACTTTTATTCTGTTTTACGTCTTTATTTTCATTTTATATCACAATTTACTCCATATTTATATTTTGTAAGCCTACATGTTTACATGTTTAATTCAAACTAATAGAGTTTGTTTCTAAACTGTTATAAGATTCAACTATAAAGCACTTTGAAACTCCCTTGTGTATGAATTATGGTACATACTGTATTATTTGTTTGCCTGATTAACAAAACTGTTCTCTTTACCGTGACATTCTCAAAAAACAAAACCTGTGTGTATTATATAGAGGGAATTATGTCTGATACCTGTTGCACAGTGAATGAATTAAACTCAAAAAGAGATTTATGTAAGCTAAAGGATATGTCATCATGTTAGATCATATTAAACCTAAAAACTGAATGCTAGTGAGTTGAAATGAACTGAATAAAATAATTTGAGATCAAAAGGCACCTATCTTTTCATGAGTCCAGCCTGGCTGTCACTGTAGGTGGTACTGATGTCAATGTACGGTGAAGGGTGCTGATTGTTACTACGGAGGCCTGACTGATCTCCATCACTGTGCAGGAGCACAACAGAGGCCTCCTTGATCAGGGCTTTTGATGGAAGACTCCTGTCAGAGCAGCTCCATACATGTGTATGTATTTCTCCATAGAAAGGTCGGCGTAAACTCTGGTCGCAGTGACCAATTAGCCCTGGCAGAGAGTGGCCTCCTGACCTTTGACCCCTGCTGGGTAGTCTTATCCATTAACCCCTTGGGCCTCAGCTGGAGTTGATGTAGTATCCTTTCTTCTGGCCCTGCTAAACACACGGCCACATTCACCCTGCAGCTTCCATTTTCTGTCTCTTTGTCCCGCTCCTCTATTTTCCCTGTGTGTCAGCTCGCTTCTCGTGTTGACCTCTCGAGTCCTCGGCCGAACTGAATCTATCGATCGACTTCCATCACAGCAGCAGACAAATAGTTTCACTCTCTAACAGAGCATCTTCTGCACTCTGTTTCTCTCTGATGGGCTTCATCTGTCATCTTGTTCTCACACATAACTTCATCACTGCTGCATCTTTTAAGACTTTTGCTTTATTTATGAACTGCGTTAACTTGAATTTAAAGACAATGCAAAGTGGTTTGTGCTTATGTTTGTATGAATGTGGGGATTTATGTGCAAAGGCTAATTCCTTACAGTGTGGTAGTAAATTCTCATTATATGATTTCTGCATTATATCATGTCCTGCAGCAGAATTTGTTTTCCATTTCAGCCAATTTTGTCTTATTTCACCCCATTTACATATTTAAACATAAATATATTAGATTATTAGTTTCCCACATTAGTTATATTAAATTTAAAGATTTAACACAAACTTTATTACAATTCTGTATAGTCTTGCAGAATAACTTACCACTGAATAAACAGTGTGAGGGTTTTTTTTCTTTAAATGTACAATATGGCAGATGTGAGGTTAATCTATATCTGATTGATTATTCCTTCCTTGAGCATACGTGTGATCAACTGTATGAGCGCTCCTCTTCAAAGTTACTTTCACAGGAGGAAGTCACATGATAAATTAATAACTTACTCAGCCAAGAACATTTTCACTCTTAAGACTTTCTGGAAATGAGTATTACACATGTTTCATGTTTTTAATGCTGGTTAAGAGGATGGATGTTTTGATCCTTTGATGCTGCACTAAACCAGACAGTTGTGGAAGAGATGATGTTTATCTCATAAAATTGAATCAGTACTGTCCTGAAGACTGGTTGGAGTTCTTCTCTTCACTTCAGCATCCTGGAAGATGAGAGCTGCCCAGCATCTGGACATATCAAGTCTGATTTACAGCGTGTGGCCGGCGTGTGTGTGTCATCATGGCAAAATGCGGTCCAGCAGGAACTACCACAGGGGTGGTTTTGAACACTTTGGCAGGTGTTAAAAAAGTCTGTGGTCAGGTTCTGCGTCGCAACTGTGTAAGATACAGTCACAAATCTTTACAGGTTCGTAGTTGAGATCAAAATGAAGGGTTCAAAGATGGGTGTGGTCCAACAGGTCAGAGCATTAATATGACGACGGGCATCGTGACTGGTGTGATCCCATCCTGAGAAAGGTCTCTAGGTCATTTACTCTTTGGTGAGGTGCAGGGCAGGAAGTGATGGCGGGCAAAGGATGTTTTGGGTTTTAAATCGGTTCATTTGCATTAAATTGATTCCTCAGTGTGGGTAAATATTAAGTTAGTAGTTATGTAATTATGTAAATAATCATACTGAAAGTTAACATACTGAAAACATTTCCTTCATCAGGCTGTTTGGTAAAAGAACAGCCTGTTGCAGCTAATTTTAACTTTATGCTGTATTTACATTAACATTCAGCATGTGTAATATATGTAAACATGGGAGCCAAACAGAAATGACATTTAAGTCAATTATGTGTGATCAAAACATCAGTTGGCTCAGTTGATAAGCTATGTTGTCATGGAAGGTTAGCAGAACTCGTAAGAATAAAACAGATCAATCAAGATCATCCAAAACTGACCTACAGATCACCCCAGTGTTTCCTGATCAAACACTTACACTTCAAACAACAAGACTTATAAAGCCTAACCAGTGCAATAAGCCTTATAACTAATTGGTCAACAAATATAAACTGTGTTTTTAGCCCAAAAGTTCTTTAACACATTTCTAAGTGTTCTGTTATTCAAAAACCTGCAAAGGAATTGAGTTTGTGTTGAAGCTGGAATTCACAGCTGAAGTAAATGTGTTTAGAGAGTTTAGTGTTGTATTTCACTCTTTAACAGATGCAAATTAGCCTGCCAGTATTTCAGTTTCTTTTAGAGAAAAGAGTAAAAGAGACATTGGTCAGATCTTTAGAGGCTTCCTGGGTCTGAAAATCAAAGGTCTCATTGAAAACCAAATAGAGCAACATCAGAGGATTACAAGGCTTTCCCCAGCAGGGCTCCGTGATGGAGGCTGCAGGTCAATGCAGGGATAGAAAAGCAGAGTTGGGATTTTGCCAAGTAGCCTAATATAAATCCCAATCCTGTTCGGTTTATAAGCTTAAAAGTGGCTCTTATACAGCTGTGGTGATTTTGCAACCTTTGATTTTAAAGCTGATTTATTGTATTGCTGTTTAACAGACCACATCAACCCCATTTTACTACTAAGACAACTGGACAGCGAACAAAGTGTAGGCTCATTATATCTTTATTACTTCAGTGACCGCAGTATTGTTTAGCTGTCAATCCTTTTGACTTCTTTCTGCACTTCTATCTAGACTTCAAAGAAAGATACTTAAAACTGCTATAAACATTTTTTTCATATTACAGGATCATATGGCTACTTGTGATTTAAAAAGTGACTCACAGAGACTTCTCCTGTCTCTGCAGTTCTCAGGGCTATTGAGCCTTAGTCTTATAGCTCATTGTTTTGGTTTTACAGCTACAACTTTACTGTTTGGGTTCACTCTCAGCATCATTTTCAGGGCATAGCTTTCTTTGTTTCTTTAAGTCAATTTTCTTTTTGTAAAATGCATTTTGAAAAATCTGAATTAATTCAGATTACACATTGTTAAAGTTAACTAGTGGATCTTTTGTATAATTGTTATTTTGAAGAAAGTATTATTCCTCATATACAGGACTTCACTGTTCTGATAAAGTTATGACTGAGCATAATGTGAAATAGTGTGAAATAACTGCATGTGCATACATATAGCTGTATGATACTGTGTTGAAATTAAGCAATTTATTGACCGATTTAAAACCTCAAGTGAAGTCAGGTTCCTTCTCAGTTTAGTCAGGTCTATCCTTTGGAGAAATCTCCAACACCTGAAAGATACAGCAGTCATCTGTACAAACAAAGGCATGCAAGTATAAACGCCATGGGACCATGAAGGTGTCATACTGCTCAGAAAGGTGATGTGTTCTGTCTCGGAGACCAACATGCTATGGGGCAAAAAATGCAAATCAATCTCAGAACAGCAAAGGAACTTGTAAAATATGCCTGAGGAATCAGGTACATGTATATCCACAGTAAAATGAGTCCTATATTGACACTAACCTGAAAGGCTGATCAGCAAGAAAAAAGCCGCTGTTCCAAAACCACCATATTAAAAAAATAAAAATAAAAAAATAAAAAAAGCTAGACTACAGTTTGCAACTGCACATGAAGACAAAGATCTTACCTTCTGGAGAATTGTGGTCTGATTAAACAAAATTGTTTGGCAATAATGAACATCATATGTTGTGTGCGAGGCTTGCAAGCTGAACACCATCCCAACCATGAAGCACAGCGGTGGCAAGATCATGTTGTAGGGATGCATTGCTGCAGGCGGGACTTAAAATTATGTGGATATATTGAAGCATCACCCCAAACATACTTCCAAAGTTGTGGCAAAATGTCTTAAAGACAACAAAGTCAAGGTATTGGAGCTACTATCACAAAGACCTAACTTGTGGCACGGAGTGTACGGAAAGAATGTAGTAAGGAGGGGCCAACAATGCCATCTGGGGAACCACACCCCAAGGTATACCATTTCAAAGAAACAAAGACAGCAAATGGCAGAAACTGGAGCTGCTGAAAAGGAGAATTTGATTCAAGGCAAATGAAAATCAAAACAAATGTAAGGAATAATATTTTATTTACTGTATAGATTTCTTTTTTAAAAAAAAAAAAAAAAAAAAAAGGGGTACAAGATCTTAAAATTTACAAGAAATTTACTAAAGATAATCAATATTCAAATACCTAAAATCAGTCCAACATACTAACCAAAATAAGAGCGAGCTGAGGCCACTGGCGGAGAGGCAGACTACTGAGTGCCCTGGGGTGCTACAACTCACTCACCTCAAGTGCAGCACAGCAAACCTCACCGCAAACAGGATCCAAAAGTACGTGTGTCCCAGTTCTCTTACTTGCATGCATAAAGGGTGGGGGACCTCACCTGAGGTGACCACTGCAAAAGAAAAGTTAATGAAAAAGCATTTAATCACAGGTAGATAACTAGACTACTAAACAACCCAGGAATTAACAAAGAACAATCAAGGAACTAAACAACCCACAAACAACCCAGTCGACTGAAACCAGTGAAGCAAAATAAACCAGGCAAAACTAAGGAAAAGCAACAGCTGATGAGTCTAAAAAGAAACAGAATTAGTTAGCTCACCATGCTGTATGAAGTGAAAATTTAAAAAGGGGTCCTACTCATCACTTCTGGTATGGGGCATGAATGGCCCACTATGGGCATCGCTAAAATAGAGGTAGTACAGGTAAGTGGCAAGGTGACTGGTAGGTGTAAAATTATGTTTTTGTTTTTACCACGTACCTGCAGCCAATGCGGCCAGCAACAACTGAGAGAAACCAGCAAGGGACTGAAAGGAGCCAGCAGGTGCCCTTTATAACCTGGCCCTGATGAGGAGGTTGGCTGGGGGAGGAGTCATCCCAGGGCTGTGTTCACTACCTGAAAGTGTTCACCACTACAAACTGAAAATGTGTGTGCAGAACTGAGAAGGTGCCTTCAAGCAAGGAGGTCTACAAATCTGACTCAGTTCCACCAGTTCTGTCAGAAGAAATGGACCAAGATTCAGCAACGTATTGTGAGAAGCTTACTGAAGGTTAGCTGAGACGGTGGACCCGTCTTAAACAATTTAAAGGCAATGCTACCAAATACTCACAAAGTTTATGTAAACTTCTGCCACACTGGAAATGTGATGAAATAAATAAAAGCTGAAATAAATCACCGTCTCTACTGTTATTCTGACATTCCATTTCATTGCTTCATACTGTGGTATTTCTACTTATACTTAAGGATCTGTAAATGGTAAATGCACTTTTGCATTTATATAGCGCTTTGAGTGGTCGATTGGACTAGAAAAGTGCTTAACAATGGAAAACACATTCACCCATTCACACACACAATCCTACAGCGCTTTTTTTCCTGCATATAGCGCTCTTCTAGCATACACACACATTCACACACCGATGATACATCAGGGGCAATTTGTGTTTCAGTATCTCGCCCAAGAACACTTCAAAATGCAGACTGCAATCAAACAGACCTTCTGATTAGTGGACTATTTGAATGTCTCACTGTTGAGTACAAAATAACCACAACCATGGATCTCATTTTGGAAAAAACTTTTACTTCAAATATCAATATTTTCTGAGAAAGTATAAATAATGATTTATGATTGATTTCAATTTTATACAAAAATAATACATTAGGAGGGAAAAAAATCACGTCCTGCCACACAAGTATGAGTGCCCTCTGATCAGATGGCAATAGATGTGCCTATAACAGTCACAAACCAACCAACATAATAATAACAACAATGTAATGACCTAATATTGAATAGGAGACTGGATCTACCACACTTATGATATGCAGAGTTTGATAGTCAAAAAATTGCCTTTTTGTTTCATACAAACATGGGTAGGTATAGTGAAAAGAAAATGTATTCTTAATCCCAAATTTGGTCCTTATTTAAAACTTTCCCACCAGAACCTGTGACTGTGTTCTGTCAGAAGTCGAAGCGAACTATTCGAGCAAACTCTACGAGTGGACATGAATTTGCACAAATTTTCATAAAAAACATACACACAGACACACTTCCACAGACTGTTAGGGTCCATTGTTGCCAGGTTTGACTGACAAAAAGTACCATAATCAGAGCCTACAATGCGCCCAATTGTCTAAGAGTTCTCATTTTCATTTAGGAGTCTGCATTTATATGAACAGATGTAAAATTTTACAAGAAACAAGAAATACAGTGTTGTTGTAAAGTGAGTTACTGTCAGCTAATTGAAAATTAAGTAGGCCTATGCCAAATTGGTTATTAGCAGTTCCAGTTTTTTATGCTGTGTACCTGTGGACATCCTGACAAGTGTTAGTTTATTACTTTGATGCTTAAGAAAACTTGAAAACGTGAAGATTCTCAGGTAAGTTCTGGAGACCGTTGAGAGTGTGCATCAAACAGAATAAATATGTGTATCATGGTAAAAAGAAAAAGACGAAATTATAACAATCCATAATCCCAAATAAATTTTTACCTGCTCAATTTAAAAAAAAAAAAAAAAGTAAGCCAGTTGCTCAATCTGGCAACGCTGTTTGGGGCGAATAAACACACAGAGTCCAATGGTCAAATTTGCGCAAAAAGACACAAGGCTAAACTTCGCTTCGCTTTCTGACTGAACACACCTTAATACTGTTCGCGTGGGCGTGCGTACCCACAGCAGCTGCTCCTCTCCCCAACATTTCTCAGTCTTTGTGGATTCCTGTAAGATTAGAGCAGCTGCTGTCACAACATTATCCTCTTTCATGTTTCTCTCCTTCACAAAATACCAGACTAAGATGACTGTTTTGTTTCTGAATACTTGTCAATATTTTCATTCTACACTGGGGGGGGGGTCCTGTGCCATGATTCATGATGAGGAGTTATTAACAATATTTGTCCTATTTCTTCACATTCTGGCAGGAAGTGGGGAGGGGAGTAGGAGGAGGAGGAGGAGGAGGAGGGTGAGTCCCATTCCTGAAATTCACCTGAACCTATGTGCAAACAAAAGCCAGAGGTTTCCATGGAGGGGACATGCCACATTTAAAGTGTGTGAGTCAGTCCTCCCCCACAAGGCAAGACCAGGTTTATAGATATGGCAGGCTAGCTTTTGAGACATGGTGACAAATAGAAGTTGTAGCTACACTATATTTGTCGCACATCCATCCATCTGCTCTTGTGTTATTTTACAGGCAGCTTTATCAACAGCAACTCCAGTGTAGTATAATAATTGTTGGTCACTTCACTGATAGTGCATATTCATTCCCAGTCTCAATTGTGTGGAGTTCTGTGCAGAATCCAGCTATACAAAGCATTGCATACACCTATAGACACATTGCATAGTCCTTTCAAGATTGTCAAAGTCTTTTTCAATCACAGTATACACATTGAACAACTGGGAATGATGAATCCCACCGGCGATAAAAGGCATTCATCACCTGCACTAATGCTAGTACAGTAAACTAAGTGTGATAGAATAACATGGAAGACTCCTTTAAAGTCCAGTAAGAATGTCAGATGCATGCACAGGATCAATACAGGTTATTGTGATTGTCACACAGTTCTCCTCACATGCAAAGGCTTCCTGGTACTTTGTGTGAGTGAATCACCTTCACTGGGTCCTTGAACCGTCACAGAGGCTGATCACTGTCTCAGTGTATCTTCATATTTCCACCTTAAATCACAGTGTAATATAAGTTGTCCCATAGCCTGCATTCAGGTCCACACAGTTCATGATCGGTTTTTGGTGCTTGGTTTTTGTTCCTTTGTAATGTCACAAAAGAAGATGGCTGTACATTTTTTTTTAAAGGGGGGATGGGGTGGGGGGTGGGGCGTAGTGTTACAAAAAACTGAAGACTTAACACTTAACGTGAGCTATACCCATGAGAACAGTTCTGCTACCTCAGCGTCCTGTGGCAGTGTTTACGTCCTTTTAACTAAAGCCGGTCGTGGGTGGTAAGTTAGGTGTCAATGAAAAACTGAATACTGTTTTCAGAGATTAAAATCATACATCCTTGTTGATCATGTGTGTGCAGCACAGGGGGGAATCCAGTCTCTTCACTTTCAGGTTCAGTGATTTTTTTTTTTTTTCTGTTTTGTTTGTTTTCCTTCTCTGTCCCCATTTCTCATTTTCACCGCCTGGCCCACCGTCGTTACTCCTCCTGTTTGTTGACTGACTCATCATCCAGCGCGCCGTTGCCGGTTATTAAGAGTTGTCATGGTTACCACGGTGAGAGGGTGGAAAAATGTGCTCCAGTTGCCGGGCACCGAGGAAGTCAAGGATGCTCTCACCAAGCTTGAAGAGGACACTGAAAAGAATGAGAGGGAGAGAAATGTCAGACAAAGTAGGTCTGTGTTACATAAAACAATAAATACAATCTGTCCAGTAACGCAGGTATATATAATGTGCATCATTTCATGAAAGTGACCTGACAAATGATACATATACTGTATGTGTTAGTGGTGGAAAGTATACTTAGTACGTGTACTCATGTACTGTATTCTACTGATACGTCTTCTCCAACAGATATTGGAGGGAACTGTTGTACTTTTTGCTTTAATTGTACATTTTAACTCACAGTTTCTTGCTAATGTTCAGATTAAGATTGAAAATACAAAACACATCATAAATTTATAAAGTATGTCATAGGTTAAACTCTATATGTAGACAGTAGAATTAGTGCAGCGACATATTAAAGGATGAATTGTGTCATTACATTGACAAGATCCATTTTAGGTTTGATAAAGTCCTGTAGCTGTAAATACTCATTAGAACGCCAAATGTGTATTAATCCGCAGCTGAAACTAGGCCCCAACAAATTCACAATTTCCTGTCTAATGTTTGCTAAAAGACTACAGTGTTCAAATGGTATTGTAATATAAATGTTATATTATTTAGTATATTTAAGACATAAAATATATATGTATTGACCTGTGTTTCTTTTCAGTGACCTGTTTTTAAAGAGTTATATCATCAGTAGGAACCAATGTGCTTGAGCCAGACTAGCACAGACAGGGTATGGAAGTCTTAAAGTATTTAGAGATACACAAACAAGAACAAAAATAATCAAAAAGTTAAATTATGAATGCAGGACTTTGAATTGCAATTGAGTATTTTTATAGTGTGGTATTACTACTTTTTCTTAAGTAAATGATTTGAATACTTCATCCTCCACTGGTAAATACATCACCCCTGCACCTTCATGTGCCACACCTGACCAAATACATTCCTCATCCCTCTTGTCCTGACTCTGAAAAGCCTTGTTTCCATTGAAATGCTCTCTCTTTTTTTAGATTGTTTGTGGAATTTATTTTTTCCTGCGTCGTCAGGGGTGGGGGCAGGTAACCCTGGTGTGACCCTGCGGCCAGCAAACAGCTTCACCTGATAAAGCTGACCTGCAGGTAAGACTCTGAGTCATTAGACAGCGGGCTCTGAGCAGAGGTGAGCTTTAAACAGTCAGGTATAACGGAGGGTTCTCGGTAAACAATGGGTGTTATAAAGCCAGAGCACGCTGGTCGTGTCATGAGAAGAAGGCTGACCCGTCCAAATAAAATCCTGATAAGAAAATATCTGGGAGAGCCTGCTAGCTAATTGCTCTTTAAATAAAAGGGCTTGTGAAATGCCACAGGGTGATGATGTGACCAGTGGGTTACAGCCATTGCAGAAAGTAACCAAATACATTTACTAAAGTACTGTATGTACAATTCTGAGCTACTTGACTTGAGAATTTACATTTTACGCTTCTTTATGCCTTGTTCATTTTTCTCCATAACATTTCCTGATAGATGTAGTGAGTCATTACTCTGCAGATTAAGATTTTATCAAAAGGTCACAAATAGAGAGTTAGAGCTGCAACGATTGGCGGATTAATCAAACGGTCAATTGACAAATAATTAATCTGCAACTATTTTGATAATTGATTATTCATTATTTTTCCAATTTCATTTCATAATTTGATGCTTTCCTTGGTCTTACATTATAGTAATCTGAATATTTTTGGGTTTTAGTCTATTGGTCTGACAAAACAAGACATCTGACAAAGTCACCGGGTGTTAAATGATGGTAAAATGGGCGTTTTCACACAATTAATCTATTAGTGAAAAAAAAAAATTGGCAGATTCATTGGTAACAAAAATAATATAACTGTTAGCTGCAGCACTTTTGATACTTGAGCACATTTTGCTGATTATACATATTTACTTTTACATAAGTAGGATTTTACATGCATGTTGCATTTGTACTTTTACTTTTGTAAAGGATCTGACTTTCACCACAACTTTCTTCAGTTTTAGTACGTTATCAAATTCATGACATAAAAGTTTTATAAAAGTTTTTGAAAAAGTACAAAAGGGTCTCATTCAAAACTAAGAAGAGAATGTTGGTTAAAGACAATTTTGTTAAAGTGAATGTAAGTGCAAATTTTTTTTATTAATTAACAAATTCAGAGTTTTAACAAGCCCATGTGAAAGTTCAGTCTACTCTAATTAAGTAGGATTTTAAATGCAAGATGGAGTATATTTACATACACTGGGTACAGCTTTTATAAACATATACTTTAATTTGTTTCGCACAAGTGATAAATAGCCAGCTGACAAAATGTCTATTTCACAGCCACTGGGAGATGTGTGTTACTTCCTTTACCACACAGAGGATGCACCGTGCCCTGAGCTATCCTACCATCAACCCATCAGTCTGTCAGTAGCAGCTCGGCGGGTACGATCGCTCTGCCTCAGCGTGGGAAATTGAGCGTGTGAAAGCACCGTGGTCAACATTTCAGGCTAGAGCGATCACCGAGAGCAGGGAGAAGATAGGAAAGAGGAAGAGGTGTAATTACCAAAAAAATAAAAACCTCCACCCCCCACCCCCCCACCCTAGCCCACCTCATCTCCAGCCCCACTGTAGCATGGAGGAGAGTAACGGGACACAAGGGTTGAAAGCTTTGATTAACAGTGAGGCTCATTTCCTGATCACAGAGGTAACTCTCACCAGAGGAAAGTGAAAGGAGGGAGCGTTAATCAAGAGGCGTTCAGGCTGAGGGAACAGGTGATTGATTAGATGTCTGTGTGAGAGGAAATAGGAACATATACTACCCATGTAGCTGTCTTGTCTGTTAGTCTGAGTGCATGTGAACATCAGCAGCAGCCCCAAACAAACATTTTTAAGGCAAAAAAAACAAAAACAAAACACTTGTGCACGACTACTTAAGATACTTGATTTGTGTGCGATGCTGGTGATTTTATTCATTTTTAAACTTTGTGACTGAACTAATAAAATTTATTTACCCAGGAGAGACCCCCAAGTTGCACCATCTTGTTTACAGGAGCGTCCTAATGTGACAGGAATTAAAAAGTCAGCACACAATCATAAAACACACACTTCTCCTCCCTTGTCGCGACCCAGTTCCTGCTGTCGGCGTGCGCTTCGATTGTGTCGTTTCTCAATGTGAGGGTGATTTGTGTGTATCAGTGGGAAATGCGTGAGCTGATTAAAGTGTCACCTTTAAAAAGAGACTGTACACCCTCTTGTGAAAATTTAAGAATTACTCAGCAGCAGCATCACAGCAAAAAAAAAAAAAAAAACTGCAATAATATCACACATTGAATGCAGATTCTCATGCAGATACAAGCCGATAATGATTAACGGGACTAAAATCTACAGTGGCAGGCACTCGAGAGGTGAGACGGTGCGCTTGTAAAATGTGATGTGCTGGTGGTTAAGGAACTGACCGTCTTGCTCGAGGACATGGAGCTGAGGGTGCTGATGCTGTTGGCGTCTGTGACAACCATGGCCGAGGGGAAACGTGACGGGTGGGAATATTGTGGGGGCTCCTGCTTGTGAGGATACACTGCAATGAAAACAACATAGATTATTACACAATTGTACAGAATAAAAAAAATAACTACAAATATGTGTTATATCAGTAAGTTTCGAAGTGACTCAGAGGAAACTGAGAGTAAAATATTACACTTCAATACCCAGAACATAATGTGATGTCAAGATCTTCTTCTAAAGATTTGAAAGGAATAAGGTCAAATATTGGTGAGTGCAGCTTTCACTCTGCTTTTTTAAGATGAGGGATAGTTTGGGAACTCTGGCTCTAAGGTTTGACTCCTCTCTTCATGTGGGAGGAGATGTGTCCATGCATGACACCAACACTGATCTTTGAGAAAGTAAATCAAACCTAAAAGATCATAACAGGGTGTGCCGGGTGTTTTTTTTAGACTTCATTTTACAAGGAGCTTTCCCTGATAACAGAGTTTACTCTATGAAGTTAGTATAGCTCCGGGTTCACAAGATGAATCTGAGAGATCACAAGATGATTAACAGGATAGGAGTGAATCGATCTACACCAAATTGTGTTAATTTTTTCTCTGACTTTTCTCCAATTATTGATTTTTCTTGTGAAATATGTAAAGTCCTGTTTTTCTTTTTTAATTAATGAAACAAAACAATTCAACAGCTGTTCATGATGTTAAAACTGTGACAAGGGGTCGCAAATAGACATTTAGAACTGCAATGATCACATTGGTCTGTAAGAAATTAAAACAGGCATTTTCCCTCATTTTCTGTCATTTTATAGATAAAACGATTAAAAAAGAATCAGCAGATTGATGATCATGGAAATAATCTTTAGACATTGTTTTTTTTTTTATGGCAATACAAGCCAACGAAGTTGAGAGCCACTGATATGAAAAGCAGAGTCGGGGCTTGTGCACAAAGTAGAAGACAGGAGAAATATGGTACTGACTGTGTGAGTGTGTGACAGTAGCCATGAACGGCTGCTGGCTCATGTGGCTGGGAGACTGCTGCATCAGGCTCTGCTGGTGGGGGCTGTGGAGCTGCTGGGAGAACTGCACCGGCTGCAGCGCTGCAAGGCTGCCCGCCACACTGTTGATCACTGGCACCGTCTGAGACTGCGATGTGTTTAAACCTGATGAGACACAGCAAAACCCCAGTTAGACCATGTGCTGATGAAATAAACTCAGTGGCTTTCGCTTTGCTTCTGTCTTTAGTCGTGTGCAGGGACGGAGGACTCACTCTGTGCTATGGCCATGACTCCAGATAGAGGCATGATGAGGTTTTGTGTCTGCTGATGGCTGTGATGGGAACTGTGGATGTTTGTCAGTGTGCTGACTGGAGGAAGTCCTCCACCTGAACCCGAGATCTGGAGAAAGATGAAGGAAATAAAAGAAAATTAACTCACAGTTTCGTTGTTGTGCTATTTGTTATAACAAAGCAAAACCCTCATATGAATTCACATAAATTCATTTTAAGACAGATGTTGTCTGCTCAACAAACAACAGACATAAATGTTGACTTAGTTCAGATTCTTTTGTAATACAATTCACTTGAGTAACACACACAGCACAAAAGCAAATAGTGATAAGGAGCAAAAAGTAAAGGAAAGAAACTCATTCTAAAAATGTCAGCAGAGAAGAGTGTACATTAGTTTGTGCAGCGCATTGATAGTGTTTGTACCTGCATGTTGGTTTATACAAATGCTTACGTCCTTATTTGCAAAAAAACAGCTGTAACCAAAACAACTTCTGACGCATTTACAGTAATGTCTATATGGATCAGGATCCTCATGCTCCGTGAGGCTGCTGAGTCTGTTTGCCTAGTGCCAGCTGCTCGCAGAGGAGAGACACACATCTGCAGATAAGAAACTGTCAGCTCTGACCTGCTGCACACCACACTGCCTGCCCTCGCTGTGGTCACTTCACGTAAAGCTGCTCCTAAAGGCAGAAGTGTTATGAACTGACGGGGAAGTTAGCGCACAGTATTCAATACTGATTTGCATAATTTATGTGTTTTTCTCGTGAGCGTTTGTATTTACCTGAGCAAGATGAATGTTTTGTACTGCAATATACACATTGTATTTCAAATGTACTGTTGCACCACCTCTCAAACGCTATGGGTCCTTGCACAGGTTTCCTTGTCACTGATCAAATATTGGACTAGGGCAGAGGGGAGAAACTCTGAAGTAGAAAAAAAGAGAGCCTCGGGCATAATCAAATGTTGGCGTCATTTCTCTGGCGCTCCACCTGCGGCTCCTCTGTGTGAGGCATTTAATCAATAAGAACAGAATGTTTCTTTGTCAGGTTTATTGGCTGAGTGATGCACATGCCTGGTGCACTCCGGTGAAGGCTGTGTGCTAGTCCAGCCATGGCCTGCCACCCCGGCTCCACCTTCCAAACAGAGCAGCACAATGTACTAATTGTTGCCTCTTGCCAGTTGGTCCATGGGAGAGGAGGTTCAGGAACCTGCTTTGTACGTTTATGCTAAACGCAGGCCTGGTCTTATCTAATCTGAGGCCATGAAGGCCCAGGTGTGTTCACTCACCATCTTGGCGTCAGGTGACAGCAGGCTGTGGCTGTGGTCCAATCCTCCCGGAGACACCTGTTGGAGCACCGACTGGCTGGTCGCCATGGCGTTGCTATTGTGGTGACTGATGGTCGTGGAGGAGGTGACCTCACCGGGGCCTTGGCTGTAACGCACTGAGAAAGAGAGACAGAACAGGTTAGTTTCACTTGTCTTGGCTGCTATGTGCTTTAAGAGTTATATAGGGCAGAGAGATATCAGCACTGGCCTCGTTCTGCACTGAGCAACGCCACTGTCACTCCGACCAACCAAACTCACCTGCCAGTTGACTCAGACAGGGGAGGAAAGAGCAAACAAACACACTGACCCGTCCACTGCTGCTATCTGCGTAGCACAGCCAAGGCCATTCCCTGTGCACACGCACTCACAACAGCAGAGCTCCCATCAGACTCTGTGATCAGCACACAAACGCTACACATCATGTTCAAAATTGCGTCAGCGTCAAGTTTCGCCAGTGGTAGTAGAAGTACAGCAACATAAATACACAGTTAAAAGTAAAAGTGCTACATCCAAATTTCTATAGGTGTTATCAACAAAAAATGTCCATAAAGTATCAAAAAATAAAAATATTTCTTCTAAAGACTGCTGTATCATTACTACATTATTAGATTTTACCTGCATCAGTGTGTACGCAGCATTTTACTGTTGGAGCTGCTTTTAAATTACAATATACAGTTTAGATCAGTGGTTCAAAGTCTAGAGTTTGGGCCCCCAATAGGATAGGATGGATAGGAGGGAGGAAAAAAAGCAAAGTTTTGCTACATAAATTTGTTTTTTTTTTCTTTACATTTCTTTAACACTAACTTATGTTACTAATTTAGTTTTTTCCTCATGAAATACTGGATAATTGCACCTTTTTCAGCCTAAATACAGCCATCAAAGTCTATTTTGTAAGCTTAAAAAAAAAACTAAAGCTTATGTTTTTTTATGTAAAATCTTAAAAAAAATGTAAAAGTAACTAAAACTTCAAGTAACTCAAACTGTGTCAAAAATGTAGAGGAGTAAAAAAGCACAATATTTGCACCTAGTATGTCATGTATCTACAGATATAAAATAGTGGAAATGGACCAAAAATAATACAGTAAAAAATGTACTTTCCATCATGAAGTTTGACAATATTTCCTCCATATTCACAGTGATGTTGCAGTGAAATTAACTATCTTCTTTTAATGCCATCACTTAATCCCATGTCTAGACTTCTACTTGTTGTCTCTCATTGGAGGCCCAAAGAAATGCTTCACCCTCCCAAACAACCAACAGTCAAATTACTGTTTGCTGATGCAGGCCCCCTCTGATACCAACAGAGTAAACATTACACAATTACAAGCAATGTCAAACACATTCTTATCCTGTGGTCTCAGCCCCACACAGACAGAGAGAGCACCCCTCCCTCAGTGACAGTGTAGAGACAGACTCTGTTTGCGCTTAGATCTCACATCTTCCCCGAGCCCTCTGTCCCTGACCCAGGTGTGACAGCCTGAACGCCCTGCCGAAGGCGGTCAGACGCGACAGGAACCACTGCTATACGACCATTTTGAGATAAAAAAAAAAAAAAAAAGAGATAGAGGCACTGACGCTAAATGTGACTAGTGAGGGAGGGGGCATTGATTTCTTGTCACTGCTGGAAACTGGAACAGGATGTGTTTGCAGATATTTGCTTCAGGTGTCAGGGAAAACGGATCATTTTTGATAGAGAAAATCCTTTGCATGGTTGGATGTGTATAGATTCATGCATAAGGTGCTGAACATTTAAAGCAGTAATTTGACATTTTGGGAAATATTTATTCACTTTCTTGCAGAGTTAGATAAGAAGATTGATGGCACGGTGTGCTATATATACATATGTATACATATACATATATACATATATACATATATATACATATATAAAGACTGGAAACAGGGGGAATAGCTAGCCTGGCTCTGTCCAAAGGTGACAGAATTCACCAACAAGCATTTAATCTGATTTTGTACATATTAAACAAACTAGATTAGGGTGTATTTGTATTATTGATTGTTATGTTGATTATTTTCTATAAAATTTCTCAGTTCAAGCTTATATCTTCAGACGTCTTATTTTGTCTGACAAACAGTCCAAAACGCAAAGACAAAACATTTACTCTCACAGAAAAGTAAAGAAACCACAAAATGTTCACATTTGAGGAGCTAAACCAGAGAATTTTTACGTTTTCTTAAATGATTGCTCAAAACGATTGAATTTGATTGAACTGATAAGTGATTATTTTTCTGTCTAGTTTTTCTGGCTAGTCGTTGTAGCTCTAAACAAGATATAATATGTGAATTAGTGAGCTTTAGAGATGCTGGTGATGTTAGATGGATTTTGTTACCTTCGGACAGTATCAGGCTAACTATTTCCCCCTGTTTACAGTCTTTATGCTAAGCTAAGCTAACTGTCTTTAGGTTTTAGCTTCATGTGAGTGGTATCAATCTTCTCACTGAATTCTCAGCAAGACAATAAACAAGCATATTTCCCATAATGTTGAACCATGACTTGAACAACAGATACCAAAAGTACAGATACTACGTTAACTGGAGCACAGCGCCATATTTCATCCTCTTAACTACCTGTCCTCCATTTTGTACAGCCCACAGACTTCATATTGTCTCCTGCAACATACTAGCAACCCCACAACACTCCACTATGCCTTGTAAACACAGCCACAGAACAATAAAGCACTCCACTGGACTCATGACCCCCATTGCCACACAATAGAAGAGGACTCATAAAAAGGCAGTTATCTCGGGGCTGGGCAACCTCTTAAAGTGTCAGATGGAGAAAAGGATGCTATTCAGGCCAGGTTGGTTTCTTTGGGTTCGGCAGTAACTCTAGCTGCAGGGAACCTCAGAGTAAGTAAGGAGGACATCAACTCAGACACTCTCCGTTTCTAGAAAGCCAGTGGGAACAGAAGTTTTTTTTAATCATATTAATCCAAATAAATTTTAAAATCTTGCCTTCAAATTGCAAAGTCTGTAAAAACCAAAATTTTGCTCTGGCACGACGGAACAATACCAGAAGAAGTTGGGATTTCTCTTTGAGAGCAGGGGGAGGGTGAGAACTTCAGAAGGGGGAGTGGTAGCAAGGACCTTCAGCAGGTTTAAAAGGCTCTAGCTCCCTGTGTGACCCATGTAATATCAAAGCCTGCCTCCCAACCCCAGGCAGCGCTCATTGTAGTACCGCTGCATATGACAGACCTCCTGGGTCTCTGCAGGACGTATCCAGCCTCTTCTTTGTGGCTCTCTGGGAGATGCAGAGCAGTGGAAAGTGCAGAGCTAGGCCATCCTTTCTCTGCGTGTGTGTGTCCCTGTTTCAAACTAGCCTGAGGTGACGGAAAGCAACGCAACCCACGGACAAACCCCCTACCACTGTATCTGATCTGGAACTTCTGAGTCCGCTAGTTTTGTAACATTCAGAATGACGCAGCTCACCATTCGCGGCAATCATTCAGTTTTATGGTGATGCCAGCTGCCAAGTTACCAGATATAGAACAAGTAGTCAGATTGTTTACTTAAGTAAAAGTACCAAAACAATAGAATAAAAATACTCCATCACATGCAAATGTAATTATTAAGGAAAGAAGGAAAACTTTTTTTTTTTTTGCCTTTTTGATCATCTCTGTTGTTTTTGTCAATTTTTTTTTTTTTACCTTTTTGAGCTGTTTGAGATGGGAAATCTTTGGTGGAAAATTGACATGGAGTCCTAACAAGAGTCTTATAGTACAGTGTTACAAGTCCAATAGGTTGGGAGCCACTGGTTTTATGTAAAATCTTAATCTTAAAAGTTCTGTTGTCAATCAAACATAGTGAAGTAAAAAGTTTAGATTAGACTTTTCTTTCTTCTTCTTTTTGGTGAAATAACTGAATAACTTTTACCTCTTTGGGCCTAAATGAAACATTTTATAAGTATATGACATAAACATAATATATGTTTTTATGTAAAATCTTTAAAAATGTAAAAGTAACTGAAACTACAAGTGACTAAAGCTGTTAGATAAATGTAATGAGGTGAAAAGTAAAATATTTGTGCCTGAAAGTAGCATAAAATGGAAATACTAATTTCGGTAAAATATATGTACATAAGTATTGTACTTGGGCTTAGTTACTTTCCAAAACCTTTTAAACTATTTCTGCATCAGAAAATCCAACGATTGTAAATACGCTGTTGTAAGTCATGATTTAGTTGACACATCGTGACATTAACTAACCTGTTAGTGCAGATTAATGCTTCCAAGGAAAATGCCATAAATAAGATGGATCACTTGAGCTCAGTAAACATTGTTAGTGGATGAACAGTAAGTTAATATCACATAGGAAAACACAGGTGCATGCTTACATGAGCTTGCCAACAAACTATGCAATCTGCCTCAGATCAGTTTCATTTCTGAGCGTACAGAAAAGGTCACCACCAAAACTGCGTGTCACACTGTTTGACTGTCTATCCAGTTGTGACCAACTGACCAACGAACTGAAACAGAATCAATAAAAACTCCCCAAGTAAGAGGAGTTTCTTTGATCTGACCCAGTAGTGACCTCTCTTGTATCACTGAAGGTGCAGCAACGCTTTAAGGAGGGGGGGTTACTAGCTTTTCTCTATAGGCGAAGAAGGGGTCATCAGTTCTGTCTGGCCAGAAAAGAGCCAATACCCCAGTGGACAGCTCCTGCTGCTCCAAGTCTGCGCACAGCCTCAGCAACTATACTAATGCCCATAAAGGTGAGGGGGGAGGCTTTAAAATCAGTCCTCCTTCAGGCCCAGCAGAGATAAATGAACCTAGGTTACAGTCAGTGCAGTCTTCTAATACACCATAGACAATGGGACCCCTTGCTGAGGTAGAGTATAGAGAGTAGAAGTCAGAGGAGCCCCTTATCAAAGGCCTGGGAGATGTAGTAGCAAAGGGTTGTAATTGTCCATTAAGCATGCATAATACAGGCCGTGCCCTAGCAACGCAATGAGACGCCCTGCTGGGATATTATTGTCAGACCAGGGGCTGACACTGAAAAACAGCTGATGATGTCGGCAGGATGCCAGCAGGACACCTTGTAAGCAGCCAGCTGAGGGGTTCTGGAAAGGGGGGGGGGGTGGCAAAGCGCTTTCCGCCATGCACCGACCCTTCTCTTCTGCAGCCTTATGCAGCTGACCTCTCTGGCTATGCAACCTGAGGTCAATGCCTGGTCAGGTGTTCTGAGCAGCAGCAACAACAAAAAAAAAAACTCAAGCAAATACACAATCCACAAGTGGGACCAGTTTATCCAAAGGTAAAAGAGCAAGCCAAGTCAAACAGTTTGTTTTCCCTTCAAAAGCTCACCTCGTGTCCGAACACGAGAGGACAACAATAGGCTCTGAGTGACTCTCTCAAATCACAGTTTTATGGAGGGTGAGTGATGGCACGGAGGATAATGCTATATAATGTCGTATACGCCAGGTAGACTCAGTCAATACTAATTACTCTGAACGCAAACATCAGGTCAGGGTGAAATGGTCAGAGCAACAACACACAGCATCTCCCTTGCTTTGGCAACTCTCCGAGCAGAGTCATTAGCGACCCGTATGGGAGGAGGAAATGTGGAAATGACAGCGTTATGTCGAGGTGATCTGGATGTGTCTGCCCCCCCCCCCTCCCCGACCCTGGCCTGACCCTGGCCTGTCACAGGATTGCTGCCCTTTGTGTCATGCTTCTCCATGCTGACTTTGGAGTGGAGATTGCTGGTACAATGTGGATTGTTCTCAGTGTGTTTTCAAAGATCAGAATAACAATGGCATTTGCTCAGCTCACTCACTCACGCTCATTGATCACTTGTCCCCTCTTTCTCTGCCTCTCTGATCACATCAACTGTGCCTCTAACCTTCTCTGACAGTAGTTTCAGTTACAAAATCAGCTACTTTTTCTGCACTAATGTCCAAGATTTAGGACTAAACACCTTATATTTACTCAGAAAACAGAGGTGAGCATGTATTTTCTGTCACTAGATAATGCAGAAATGTCTTACATAAGCAATAAATCTGCACACATTTAAACATTTAAGACAAAAAAAATGAAATAAAATCTGCTCTCTGTGATGCTTACTGGGAGGGGAAGCGCTGGTCTGGGGATGATGTGGTGAGCTGTGTGACAGCAGAGGGTTGATGCTATGGGTCGGCGCAGTGATGGCGTCCATGGCCAACTTCTGCCTGAATGCCTCCTCCTTACGCCGGTTGGCAAACCAGTTGTAGACTCGCACCTCTGTGACCAGATTAGAGCCGAGGCCCTGCGCTTTGGAGGGGGAGACCCCTCTCTGAAGACACTCAGCTCTGCAGGAAACAGATGCACATGGTGAAAAAGCGAGTTTGATGTTATTTGGGGAATAGGTGCAGGGAGGCATCATGTTTATCTACCTGTTGCATTCCTCTACTAAAGCCTCCCTCTCCTCCTTGCTGGGGTTCTTCTGCCGTTCATAGGCCTGGTACAGGATTTGCTGGGACGCAGGCCCCCATTTGAAACGGTTACGTCTCATTTTCTTGCAGGAAGGTTCGCTGCCGACCTCGTCACCAGGCTGACCCATGCCCTGACCAGACGGGTTGAACTCTGGGAAAAAAAACACCGGATCCTGATTGCCTTTGTCTGTCATATTGCTGCCAGAACCTTGCACTGCCTGGTTGAACTCTGAAAAATAAGAAGAGGTACATTCAATAAAAGTGATTTCACAACGCTCTCTTTTTACACATAACAGTGGTGTTTTCCACCCATGAATAATATTTGTTTTCCTTTTGCTGCATTATGACAAACTTCATAAATTCTAACACAGGCCTATTGCTGTGGCCCCGTGCATATGTCATCCAGCAATATAAGGAAATGTCCAATCCAACTTCATATCCCTACATGTTTGAAAGCCAAATAAAAAGCCGTGCTGCTGCCAGTGACACATTACAGGCCGGGGCCAAGCTGTGAGAAACTCAAATATTAACTTACGTCGGAGAATTTCCCGCTGTTTCCTGACATACCAGGTGTAGAGGGCCGCTCGCTTCTGTGTTTTCATGGGCGTGCCTTTGTTGAGGTGCTGGGAGAGGTGAGACTGGTTCAGCCCCGTGATGTCCACCACCTCCCGTTGGGGGATGTTGTGCTGCTGCATGTAACCTTTGATCATGCGGGCAGCACGCCATGGATCCTCTCTGGGTTGCGATATAACACAAGAGCAGAAAACACAACTCATTTCACAACTGAATTATGTGCAGCTTTCAGAGGGAAGTAATAAAGAGCAAAATCACCACTGTTACTCAGATTTTTGTCACAATATTAAATGAATATGAGTTCATGAAGAAATGCTTCATGTAAGAGGGGAAGATTTTCATGATGATGATTTTAGTTTTGTTCACTATAAAAGTTTATTTATACCTATATATTCTTATCAAGCACGCAGCCGCTCATGAACTTGCTCCTTCCTTTTAGCTTCCCTGTATTTCAAGGCCTCAAGTTTAAAGGGCCTGTAATGATAGTGAGTCCCTTCACAGACGACCCGTTTATCATTGTAACCCGTTCAATAGGCTGTAAATATTTTCAAAGGTTAGTTCAAGTGGATTCAGGGAGGTTGAGAAACTTGGACTTAGTATTTGGTTCAGATTTCAGCCTGGAAAGAGTTAGCTCAGGTTTGTGTAAATTCAAAGCAGTAATGTACAATGAATGGATAAATGCAAAGGACCCCAAAGCAGCTCAGACAGGCTGACAAAAGTTCTGATAAATACAAAGATGTTTATCATATTTTCCAACTATATTTGGAAAAACTATAAAACTTAGCATCAGTCCATAAAAGATAAAACGTTTCATAAAACAGTAGTTAGTTATATAGATATATATTTAAGCTTTTAATCAATTAACCTAAAAAATGCATTTGTCATTCCAGAATCAGATATTCTTTCATTGGTAATCAAAGTATAATTTGAAGGATTATCGTCATTGTCTCCAAAATTAGAAATATTCATCTCAAACTTGAAGTTCAGTAAAAGAATAATTCGTTTTTTCGTTTTTAAGAAATTACATTTACTTGTATCCTCCTCGACTTTGACTCCATGTGTAAATTTAGCATTAAAAACGAGCATGCTCTTACCTGCAGATTTAGCCCCTCACATTATTCATCATTGCAGCATAGTCGGAGGTGAAATGGAGCCTCACCATACTGTGAGAGATTAGCGGGCCAAGACACACTGACATCGGTAATTATTGCAAATCTACACACGTCTGTTTGTTTTGGAGAATGTGGAGGCCTACATCTAAGTCTGCGGGTTAAGTGGGAGATGTTGGTTTATAACTTTTGACAATGAATAACCAGATCTCCATTCACTCTAATCACACGCCACTGTGTATCTTTCAGTTGATGATTTATAGAATAAAATTAATAATAACTTAACTACACGTGGGTTAGTTTTGATATTCCTCCGCTGTTGTTAGTCGACGATAGAGCCTCAAATATTAGTGGTCTGAGTGGAGATTATTAGAAAGAAATGGCTGAGATGTAAGATGTCTAATCAGCATTCTTTAATTTATTTATTTATTTGTTTGTTTGTTGTCACGATGGGTTTACTGACGCATGGGAAATGAGAAATATAAAACTTTTAAAACTAAAATTTGAATTAATGATTAGATAGTCAAATCAAATATTATTATTATTATCATTATTATCATTATTATCATTATTATTATTATTATTATTATTATTATTATTATTATTATTATTATTATTATTATTATTATTATTATGTGTTTATTGTCTTAGCCTATTTGAAAGTTATCATTTGTTTTAATAGCCTAAATTCCCAGCCAGAAGTTGCTTCCATTCACTCGCTCCTCATGTAGACCCTTGTTGCCAGATTTTTATCGTTGAGAGGTGGAGTATAGTTAATAATAAATAGATCTAAGTTCAGCTGATATTTTGCAAAGGTAAAGAAATAATAATCCATGTGGATAATTAGTAACCAGAATGTGAAAACCGAGCCGTGGCGGGTTATTTTAAATTTGTAAACAAAGAAGGAAAAGTGTTTTAGGTTCATAAATGCCCGGTTTTTTTAGATTCACGTTATTTTTGTAATTTTGATCTAAATGACCAAAACTTAGAGATTAAAAGCGCGTGGAGTGAGCTACAATAAACATAATAATCCTGTATGAGCGCGTATTTTTTACTTTTTAGTTTCACTTTTAAACGTTATTAATTTTTTACCATTTTTTTTTACTTTTTAAAATGGTCTAAAGTAGCAGGGAAACTTACGCCAACATGCGCTCCACCTCCGCCCTCTGCTCGGCGGCCTCCTCCGTGTTCAGGGACTGGAGCTCCTTCAGTATCGGTGGCGTGTCGTAGTCGTCCCCGTCCTCGGATCCCTCGTCCCCGGACAGCTTGCCTTTGCTGTGGCCGTTGGTAAGCGTGTGGAAGACGGGCTTCGAGTCTGCGTCTGCCCCGTTCATCTTCCCGCTCTGAGGCGGAGCGGGAGACATGGACAGGCTCTCCAGTTTAACTCCAAAGCCCGGCGGGCTGGGGTCCATATCATCCAGGGCCTGGATCAGAACATCTTTGGTAACTCCTGAGTCCAGCAGGGCGCTGAGGAGCTCCTGCTGCAGGGATGTCAGCTTGGATACCATTTTAGAGAACATTAAAAACTCAACATAGGCCTGCTGTGTGCGCGCTGAAGCAGAGGAAAAAAGGGAGGATAGAGGGGGGAAATAAAAAAAAGTTTAAAAAAAATAAATAATAAAGTTCCTTTCTTCCGCTGTGGTCCGGTGTTGTGGTGAGTTCACTACTGCTGACACCTGCTCCGAGAAGCTGCTTCACTTCCCTGTTGGAGGGGAGGATGGAGCTACTTTGCCATGATGCTTTCTGAGAGCAGGGGAATATAAAACATGGTAATGAGTGGGCCGGCTGATGGGAGCCTTATGTAAATCCACAGAATAAGGCCCGCTCTGGGCCGAGGTGGACATGTGTTTACACTGCTGCACTGCTGCTTTTATTGGCTCCCCTTATCAGCAAAACTTTGATGGACTTTGGACCCTGTTGTATATGCCTTAAAGACTTTTAAGAAAGGCGACCTATTCACATATTCACATCGCTGGATCAAATACTAAAGTGGTTTTATTCCATAAGAGTTTCTTTCTTAACCAATAACAGCACTTAGAAGTATTTGTGGCAGATATAGTAAAGCTGTTATTCATTTATTATCTCAGCCTATGAGTTCATTGAGGGATGGTTTATTTTTGTTTTTAAGGACTTCATTTATGCTGTTGTGTAAGTGTTGAAGTGTTGACATGATTACTTACTAATGAGATGATCTTGTAGGTGTTGATGGTGTTGTTAATGAGGTGTTGTTGGTCGTTGCTGCCCTCATTAATTCAGCTTTGTTGCATTTAATGACGCCAAATAATCTCATTGGTTTTAGTATATATAGAGAAATACATTTTAATAGCTACAGTGCGACGAAATAGTTTTAAAAAGTTCAACTTTTTCAAAAGCAGCAATATCCTCCTGTCGCTGTTGATCAGCAGGAAATCAACCGGGCTTCATATGCATAATTACAGAAGCCTGATAAAATGTTTTATTCGTTCTTACTTTCATTTCAAACTTTATCAGGCTTATTTTTAACGTAAAATATAAGATACCGTGTAAATACAGTTTAAAGCTTGAAAATGTGGCACAAAAAGTTTCAGATTGCTTCCATTGTCTCTTATCTGCGCACACTGACGTGACACAATACGTGTATAATAAAACTATTAAGGTGGCCTTAAATTGGTGAATGAAATACTGCAGTTTTATCTTATTTTGTAAATTTAGAAAAAAAGACCCATAAACCGTAAGTTCACCCAGGAGTTAAACAAACCCGTAATCATTAATGTTAGTAGTTGATGACAAGTCACCTTTTCACCTTTGCATGGTGGAAGCATTTTGTAAATAAAATAACAATAAAGGTGAATTTATCTGTTTATCCTGCTCTTTATTCCTGCAGGAGGTGGCTGGATCTCCTGAACACAGACGGACAGAGGGATGGACTCACACAGTCAGAGGCAGAGCGATGTCAAGTGTACAGTCTGACTCTAAATTATTTAGTAAATTTTATGTCCTAGAAGGTAAGTCCCCCAGCAAGGAATCTCTAACTTTAAATCTGCAAAAGTACACGTTATTTATTTATTTATTTATTTATTTATTTTTTATATTGATATATCTATACAAAACCCACTGGTCACATGAGTTAATCTATAATTTTAGTTTTAGATGAGAACATGCAGGTTAATGGAAAATGTCAAAAATAAAAGTTGGTTTTACTTTCAAACTTTAACTCAAGTTAGATTGTTTGAGGCCACATTAAAGTATCAGACAGACAGCTGCGATGTTCACGGCCACATATTGAAATATATATTGAACATAATGTATGGAGACTGAGGAAAAAAGAAACACATCTTATAGATAAAAATAAAGTGAATATAGACTCAGGTCCACCAACTGAAACTAAATACAGTGTGGCAATAACTCTTCCATATGTAGAGGTTATAATAATAATAATAATAAGGTGTTGGTTCAATTTCCTGATCACTTTGGTGCTGTTGAACTGTATTGCATTACATGTGACAGGTGCTTCTATTATTTCGTCTACCCCATTTATATCAGTGAGAATAAATGACAGAAACACTTTCTTTATGCAGGTCAACAGCAGCACAGACTGCAGCCTCCACAATGATCACACAGTTGAATCCAGCCCTCTCTAAACCAGTCTCAATAAAGACTCAACATTATAACCTTCATGAAGGAGGGTTCATTGCAGGACTGCTGTATTAGACTGTGTTCGTTTAGGTAGGTGTTCCTACAGCAATAAACTTGTGCATCATACATAATTATTGTGGCCTAATAAAACACACAGGTGTGATATGACTCAGATGACTTTAGACATTGCAAACTCTTCAGCTGTATACGCTGTGTGGCATTGGTTCATGCTACATACTTGTCCCTTTACAGATAAACCTTAGATAATAAGTAGTAATAGTAAGAAGTAATAGATAGTAGAGTATTGTTCAACTTGAGAGATGAAGACATGCTGCTTTAACAGAACAAACAGATTGACAGTGTTCCCTTAGCCTGTGTGGCAGCTGAAGTGTGTCCTAGATGAACACAGCCAGGTGCAGAAACATCTGTATATTAGTTTTAGTTGGAGCACAATTCATAATAATAATCATCATCATTTACATATTGAATATTCTTTTTTTTTCAAATGAACAGTGTAGGAGGAAGTATTCAAACCATACTGTTGATATATGTCATTACAAGTAAAAGTCCCACCTTGATAATTGTTACTCAAGTAAAAGTATTATCAGTAAAATATACTTAAAGTAGCAAAAGTACATAAACATTTAGTGAAACTGCTAATGCATAAATGTGTAAGTCGGCCCCATAGCTTCCTGTCATTTCCTAGAAAGTAAGTGTGAATTCATCTGAAGTTTCCTGCAAAGAAAAACATATACTTAGGTTCCAATGATCTGGAAATGGATCAGCTGTTCAATTCATTAATTCCAACTGTTACCTTAATAGTATTATAGTAGGCCATTAAGGTTTTAGTCATGGAAATTTATCTGCAAATGAATGAGTCATCATAAGCCCTGACACAACTAATTAAACACAAATAACTTAATTAGAACACTGTCTACACTTTCCATGTAATTTGTGTTTATTTGCAAAATAAAGTGGTACTGCTAATTTTAACTATTTTGTGTGCTGTTGGTTTAATCTATATCTACAAAATTAAAGTACTTCAAAATTGTACTTATACTGCACTTAAATAAATGTTCTCAGTTGCATTCCACTAATGAAACAAAAACAAGGCGAGCGCAGATGTCACTGACCTCCTCTGTGAATATGTATGATGCTTTACAACAAGATACTTAGCCAATTATTGCTCAGCTGTGTAATCTTTCAGTGTAGTATCAATGTGGTTGATCATTAGTAATACACAGGATAAACATAATATGTGTTGTTAGTACATATTC
Organism: Seriola dumerili; assembly: GCF_002260705.1. Lineage (NCBI taxonomy): Eukaryota > Metazoa > Chordata > Actinopteri > Carangiformes > Carangidae > Seriola > Seriola dumerili. The sequence continues at coordinate 1,024,042 of NW_019174585.1, forward strand.
AGCCTTGCAGAAAATGATTGTGATAATCCTAACGTAGCTTTTATGAGAATGTTATATGAATATGACAACTAAAACACCCCAGCTACAGCACTGGAAGAGATAAAAAAAAACATAAAGTTCAACAAGGTCTTTGAGAATTCACTGCTGAGTCCAGGAGACACTTTTAAGGTCTCTATAGAAATGTTGATTGTTTTTATTATTGTGATCTTTTATTAATGAAACTTTTTTTGTTGTAACATCATCAAAGTCCTGATAGTTACTCTCATCTAAAAGTCTGCTGCTGCTGCTGCTGCTGCTGCTGCTGCTGCTTTGGGCGTCATTACACAGATTACACCACTCTCTTATCTCTGGCTACTATTGTTGTATAAAGTTTCCCCACTGATGCACACCTCAGCTGCCCTTCGCTCTGGTGTGCAAAGCGCTGGCCGTTGTGTTGTGCTGGTAAAGTTAATAACCCCTTGGAAACAGATGAAACACAGCATCTGTGCTGACAAATTAACTGACTGATATTCTTAATAACAGAATCGATGGGTCCATTTGTTGGCGGACACCAAACTTTTCACTTAAACACCTGGGAACAGAGGGTTAAATTAGAGTTAGATACAAATTTGAAACTGAAGACATTGGCATTCACTGAGTTTGCCACCACAGAAGTGTTAAGAAATGGTACCAATTTTGAAGTTTCTGATGTTACACTGTCTGAATTAAATTAAAAACCTGTAAATCTTAGCCCAGAAGTACTGAAAAGAAAAAGCCATTTTTAACAGATAACATTAGCAGTAACAGACTTGCACACAAAAAAGTACGTCTTGGCACCTCTGGATGACACCACTTTGGCATACATCTTTCTGGCACTTTCACATGTTTCCATTTAAAAATCTGTCAACCATTAACGACAAATAATAACAAGCAGCAAAAACAGTTTATCCAGTACACAGACCATCACGTCTGTTGTGAAAGCGGCCTGTGCACTGGAGCGCAGCAAGGAACACGCACTGCACTTTCACAGAGATGGGTGACACATAGGTTGAGCAACCAGGGACAGGGACCATGCAAGGCCTGGGACAGTCTACTTGTTCCTGTAAGTATACCTGTCTGTCCTCCTGCAGCCACAGCAGGCACACACCAGCACTGCAGTCGTTTTACTGAAATAAAGGATAAGGCTGGTAGAGCTTCCCGACACTGGGGTTGGGATCCTCTGATGTAAATATACAGCCTGTGATCCAGAGTTATAAGGAAGTATTATTTGGTGGGAAAGGGTCACATGCAAAAACAATTTGGAAAACAGTGTTGTATCCAACGGTGGAGAAGGTATTCAGATTCTTTCATAAAAACACTATTACCACACTGTAAAAAATAAGGTGCTCCATTACAAATAAAGATCCAGCACTGAAAGTGTTACTCATAAAGTATGGTACTGAATATAATCAGGAAAATATTCTTGAAGTACCAAAAGTAGTTACTGAATTTGTAAAGTAACTAGTAGCCGGACTAAAACTTGTCTGGTAATAGAGTTAAAGTACTATAAGAAGAAGTATAAAGTAGCATGAAAAGAAAATGGTACCTCAAGCACCTCAAATTTGTACTGAAGTACAGAATTTGAGTAAATGTACTTAGTAACATTCCAACTAATTTTGGGGTCCTGTGTGCATTTTTTTCATTATTGAAGCATCAAATAAACCACTCCTACTTTGTTGCCAGATGCCAGATCACAAATTTCCAGATATCGGGATGATAAAACAAAATAAAAGTGTAACTTTAAGTTATAATAACCTATTTTTTTCTTTTTTTTCTTTTTTGTATTTCATATATTTGCCTTCTCCATAAGAAAGACACGAAGTCTATCTTGTAGCTGTGAACTTTTGATTGTATCACAGGATCATCATCAGCATATATTGTCATGGAATTGTAGATTTTATTCATTCATATGTCGATTTTATATAATTTAAGAACTTCTCATCCATCTTGGTTCAAAAATTGAGATTGAACGTTTCCAAAGTCAAGAATTAACATCCATCACACCTGTTGAGTTAAACTTTATCTTTTTTTTTTTTTATCACACCTGCTATGCTATGGGCCTCAGAGGAAATGAGCTCTACTGTGGCAGGAGTACAAAACCAGTACTAGACTATTGACTCTTATGCAAAGCTCCTAAGTCCAGGTGTCCAGTTTAGTCCTTCAGATATTTTTATGTCGCCCCCAGCAGCTGGAAATTCGGGGTAGTCCAGAGAAGATATGAAACTGGTGCAAAGATAACATAGTTCATCTAAGAGCACCTACTCTGAATCGTTTCACAGAACAGGAAAACATGAAATTCATGTGCTTTGTTCAACTTTGAGCCTTTTCTCATGTATGTTGTACTGTTTGGTAAATGTCCTCAACGGAAAGTGGAAGTCATAAGAGTGAATCAATGAATTATGTGTGAAATAAATCTAGGAAATCCTCACGCTAAATGCTTTAATCAGGGAAAAAGCAAGTGACTATACCTGTAAATTGATACATCAAATTAAGACTGTTTCTCTTATCATTGCCTTGTATAACATCACCATCTAAACCTGGAACCTGCCACTCTGGTCTCTGCGTCATTTTAATACTTTTGAGTCAAGCTTCAGGGACACACAGCGTGAGTAGGCCTACTGATGTTGGGTCGAGCTGTGCTTGGCTGCCTCCGGTGTCTTCGCTGACCTGGCGCTCTTCACCCCACAGCCTGGTCGGTGCACAGACCGGAACATTTGGAAAGCGACTAAAATAAAAAGGGCAAGGGCTACATACCGTGTGCGTGAGGTTCAGGATGCAGCGGCCATGTACCGTTCCACAGACTGAGCTGGACCTTAACCTCAACCTGAATTCTCTGACTGCTCATCTCCTCTTCTCAGAGACTGGAAAGGGCTGTTTGTTGTCGTCTGTATCTGAATGAAGAGGCAGACATGTAAGAGAAATGTGTATTTCACCTGCAGTTTAAAATTTTGTTTGATTGTTTGACAGTTTGGGAAATATGCTTATTTGCTTTCTTGCTTTAAATAAGAAAACTGATCCCCCTTCTATACAATAACTTCCCGTGAGTCTCCTCTGGTTGCCTGTGTAGCAGTTACCTACTCTTGCATTGCACAATGGATGTGGCACAAACTGGCACTTTTGGTTCCAACCAACCAACAGGATATATGTAGGCCTCCTACAGCCAACTCTGTGGTAACACCCTCCACAAAATAAAGAAAGATCAAAGAACAAAATAAAGAAAAAGAAAAAGATCATTTAGTTACCTGCTGGTTAGCAAGCTACACAGCAGAGCAATTCTTGTGAAGCCACGAGCCAAGAAAACAATCGGGCGAAGCAGATAGACTGAACCTACCGCGAGGCCGGATACAGCAGACTGGTAACAGAGAAAACAAAAGGATGAAACAACATGATGGTAAAATACAACAAACATGATAGAAGGTCACAAAACATCAGTCAGGCACAAAACACCCATAAAAACATAGACTGATGTTTTTACACTTTGTTTTTTCTTTAAAGGCTCAAGGCAACAAAATATAACATGTTAATGAGTTTTAAAGGTGCTGGTAGGAAGAGTTTGTTGCCAGACATGCTGTTTCCCCCTTGTCTTTACACTAAGCTAAGCTAAGCTAAGCTAAGAGGCTCCTGGCTGTAGCTACATATTCAACAGACACATTTGAGAGTGGTCTTGATCTTATTATCTAGCTCTCTGCAGATAAGCACATTTCCTGAAATGTCAAATTAATTCTCCTCAAGGAGGAAGTGGGCAGTGTTGGCATGCGACAAACCAAAGATAAAATAAGAGAATAGACTTTTAAAATCTAATCTAAAATAGGAACAATAGATTCATTTAGTGTGTTTTTATGGCAGTGAGCTGTGCAGGAAAAATGTCTCAGTTGACTCAACTAGGAAGTGTCAGTAAGAAAAAGCAATCCTCTAAAGATAACCTAAAAATAAAAGATAAAAGAAGAGTCTTATAGTCTAAATATCCCAGTTCTTATCAGTTCTTCACACAAAACCTCATTAATCATGCAAATCCTCTGCCTATTTTATGATAATCATCCGTCATAAATCCATCAGTGACCAGACTTTTCCACAAGAGCTTTGATTGTGTCACAGTTTCTCTTCATCAGATGGAGCAGCAGCTTTGATCTCTATCAGCGCAATAAGATTTCATCACCACACCCATGAATCACAGGAGGATGGCTCACACAGAGTGAAAGATGAGGAGGGAGGGAGAGAGAGAGAATGAGAGAGAGAGAAAGAGAAAGAGAGAGAGCATTTTTATTTGCCCCTGACTGATAGAAGTGAGGATAAGGAAGAGGAAAGTGATGGAAGACGCTGGCATCCACCCACTCCTCCCAATTCATAAACATGACCTGTGGATGATCCTGCGCTGGGGAGGTCTGCCAAGCTGTAGCGGTGTGGGTTGCATGCAGCGACAGTGTTGGCTCTGTCAACATGCACTGTAGCAGGGTGTGTGTGTGTGTGTGTGTGTGTGTGTGTGTGTGTGTGTGTGTGTGTGTGTGTGTGTGTGACAGAGTGTTTCTGTGGATTAGAATCAGGCCTCAGACTTGAAAGTCTCTCAGCTGTTTGCTCTTCATGCACAAGGTGTGTGTGCATTCAGGGATTGAGCTTTTCCTCCTCTTTTCTTTTGTTAAATCATGTCAGATCAGAGCAGCTTTGAGGTTTGGCTGTTAGTCACAGCACTGCAAACTGGTCTCAGAGTTGTTTGGTTATGTCTTAAGGTTTCTGTTATGTGTATTCTTTTTTTTTATTTCATGCAGTGACAAAGAATCTGATAAGAAACACCAAACAGATACAATGGATTTGGGATTTTCCATCCTGTGAAGCATGTGTTTTTAATGTAGGCGGAGACATGAGAGAAAATACTGTGATGTAGCATTTTGTTCGTCAGGGCAGCATGACCGTGAGCATCAAATACACCCCTTCTCCCCAGTCAACCCAACAGTCAGCTCTCTGACACTCCCACACTTCTACTGTAACTGAGCCAAGCTGCCAAGACAGTCTTCCTTTTACTTTCATTGTAGAAAAACACTCATTGTGATTTGAAGCCTGTGAAAGGGCAAATATGAGGGCAAAGGTCATGAACCCTCTGCAATACAGCCGTAGAAACAGTACGGCCATCGTCACCTGTGGAGCCACTCAGGTCTGTAACCAGGAGTCACCTATCCTCCAGCTCACCCCACCACCCCAACTTCACACATTTTTAAAACCATTGTGTAAGTTCATACATTTCAGTACATTTTCATATTCATAATAATAAACAAAAATTACCTGCATTTGTGCTTTTTGAAAAAAAAAATCTAATCTTGACATAGAATAATAAAAGTCTCTAAAGCAGCAAACAGTGTTGCAAGACTGGACTGACAAAAAGGATCAAGAAAGAAAACCTGCCAGGATAAATAATGTAAAAAACACAATGGAAGTAATAACTTAGACAAAAAAACTATAATGTTATCATGTTACATCAAATGAACAGATCTAAGCCTTCATGTGTCCTGTATCACAGAGCGCTGACAGAATAATAATTGGAATAGGTAAAAGGTTTTAATCTAGTTGCAATAAACTAAAATGACATTTGTCTTTGATGGTTATCAGTTATCAGTTGTTGCCATGGATGAATCATGAGACAATGGGCCCCTGGGCACCAACATGTTAAAATCTTTTTATTCCTATACTGTGCACCAGGCTTAAAAGTGCATTTCTTCTGGGGGGTTGTATGCATCTGAATTTTAACAATGTCATTTTTAAAAATTTGTTTTTAAAAAATTTGTTAGCTTTACTTATTTTAACAAAAGGAACATATGAAATCCACATTTTTTTTGTTGTCAAAATATGAAACAAAGAGATTTGCTTTTCTCAAGAAATCATAAAAATGCTGTAAAATCTGTTGAATAATAACAATAATTTTGAATAATTGATAGATTGTGTTGCACTGAGTTCAGTGATACAATAATATATAAAAATGTATGTCATGATACCACAAGAGATGACAAACAGTCAATGACCACATAATATTGACCATGTACTGGTGGGAGTGTGTGTGTGTGTGTGTGTGTGTGTGTGTGTGTGTGTGTGTGTGTGTGTGTGTGTGTGTGTGTGTGTGTGTGGGTGTGTAGCTGATGATGACGATCTGGTGGCTATCCTCCTCCCAGCTGGTGGGTTGCTTCTCTCTCCAGCTGGTCAATATTGACTCAGGGATCGAAGCAACAGCCACTTTGTCAAGTGTACAGGAGGGCAGAGCAGCTATCTCTATGGCATCCACTGAAAACACAAAAAGGCTGGTCATCATATGTTAGAATTAAAGACAACTATAATAATCATGCGCAAGATTTAAAAATGATTTATAATAACAGCGATGTTGGAGTGCTGTGAAGGTATTTTTCACTTAAAAATTTAAACTTAATCTTAAATAAACTTATTGAAGAACTAATAGGATAAATTAAGAAGGTAAAAAGGTCTCTGTCATTGAGTACCACAGATGTCTTTAAAAACATGTTATATTTGGAAACAAATAGTGAAGGCGCTTGTGCACAAACTTCATAAAATGCTATGTAAGGAAGGTTCCACTGTAGGTGTTATATCTAATATTTTCAATACTAATATCATTTATGAATAGATGAGCAAATATGATTTATGTAATGTACTGTGTATATGTTAATGCATTAAATACTCCTTTTTGTATCATGGACTTAAATTCTTCTTTTCTTAAATTCTTCAAAATATCATATTTCATTGGATTTTAAACATGCTAAAACATCCAAAAAGCTTTCAGAAACAACTATCTTGACGACTAACACAGGCACAGAGGTTCACAGCAGCAGCGTCAGAGTCAAACAGATTGGCTCTGTCTAAGTAAATGAGCCAAAAAGCACACGCAGGGACATTGAGGCATGAAAAGAAACCATCACTCCAACAACAGCACCCAACACAAGTGTTTTTGTGGTGTCACCAATCTTAGCGAATAGATGTGTTAGTATAAGAAAGGCAGAAACAGGTTTATTGGAGCGATCTCCCACTCAAAATGTGTGGAGCAAAGCTGCTAAAGGTTACTGTCTCAGCAGAATCAGCAGGCAGAAGGATTCTGTTCTTCATTTCGTTTCTCTGAGATGAAACTCTTCTTTTTTTGTAAATTCGGAGATGAGATCATTTGAGCAGATATACTTCCAGCATCTCACAGTTCTTCCTGAAAGCACAACTGTACCCAAATGTTTCCAACAGTGTGCAAAGTATTAAGATGTTCCATCTGCCTACACAGAAAGACCACATTTATTCCCTGGTTATCTATTAGTGACTGTTAAACTGCTCAACTCTGGGGAGATTTGCATGACTCTGACACCAGCTCCTGAGCTCCATGATGCTTTGATGCTGGCTGCCAGTTCCACACCAGTGGTTCCTTTTGCATAGGTGAAGGCACAGAAACACAGACCCTTGTTTCAGAGTAAAGATCTGAAGGTTATAGTTGCAGGATGTGAAGCTGCGACTTTCCTCTGGACCTCCTGTTGAACTCACTGCTGTCACCTAGTGATGGATTGGAAAAACAGCTTGGAGCACAGCATGCAGATGAAGTCTGCTGATCATGATGCTCTCACACTCATGCACACACCTGCAGAACTGCTGTTCATAATGTTCCTTTTGGCCTTTTCCCGCCAATCTATCAACTCCAATTCATGGTTTATTCTCATTTGAGGGTTTACATTGGCTACGCAGGATACAACAATGCTCAGTATCACCCTTGTCCTTATTTTGATCAGACAAACTATGCCAGGTTCATGTAAGGTGTGTCACTGAGCAATAAATCTCCTGAGAAAAGAACATGAGTTAATCAGATCCAAGCAGTTAGCGTCTATACTCAGTGGGAAGTCAAACACACGCCTACCAGGAAGAGTTTGTGGCAAATTATGGCACGATAAGAAGTCTCTTTATTTAGCAGTGCATTTGGAAATGAGACTGGAATGTAGTTATCAGATATTTACTTTGTCCTTGTTAACATCCATATTCTGTGTGAACTCTTTGTTGTGCTCTGCAGGAAGAGTCTTTGCAATTTGTGGGATTGCTTTATGGTGCTTTATATTGAGTTTCGGCCCATTGCTTAGCTGTCCGGACTACAACTTTACTGCGTTGGTTCACTCTCACTGCTCTGACATTGTTGTTTTCAGCCGCATCAGGCAGCAGTTTTCAGTGAAACAGCTCTAAAACTCCGCTGTACACAACCTGCTCAGCACAAAACAGCAGACAGACACAGCAAGAGACTAGCTGCTGAACATATTGTGGAGCATTCAGCAGCTAAAGAGCCAGAATGTTCCTTCAGGAGTTGGTGGAGACCAAAAAAGATAGCTAAAAATGCATATTGTTAGGTAGTTGAATAACAATCTATATGTCATAATTATGGAGGTGGTATTGGTATTTAAGCTCTTGATCTGCAAAGTAACCTGTACCTGTCAGTTTAGTGTAAATGATTGTAAAATGGGAATACTTAAGTAAAGTACAAGTACCCAAAAAGTTGAGTTAAGTACAAGTATTTCAGTAAATGTACTTAGTTAGGCTACTGTCCTCAATTTAGTGAAGATAGAATGAAGCAGCTGGACTGTTGTATTAGTTTAGGTAAGTGTACCTTATAAACTGAGTGTATTTTTCCATTTTAAAAAGATCTGATTTAAAATTTTACATTATCCAACTAACTGTTGAAGGAAGGAAAACACTGAGTATCTTAAATCAGATTTAGAAAAAATAGAAAATAAAAAGTCCTCAAAAGTTAAATTCATAGTCTGTCAGCTCAAATGAATGTAAAAGCCCTTTAGACTGAGGAGCAAAAGAGGCAATATTGTTGACTTCTCTGACCTGACACTTGATTAAAATGCTGTCTAATAATGATGTAAACTCAAAGCACTTTAAACAAAAATCACAATATACCTAAATAGTGTAGATTAAATGGTTAATCAGATATTTCCCACTCACTCTTAACACTCAGATATCTACATGAACGCATATTTAAATAAAACAAAGTCATACACAGGTTTACAAATGATTGACAGTTGAGCTTAATATATAATTTGGCCTCCTGCTACAGTAAATTCTTGTTTACATAGTTGACAGCTTTTGACAAGACAGCAGTACAGATGTTTTACAGTCACCGATTTACACATAACTAAAGTCTTCATGATCTAGACGTCTTAAATTTTAATGGTGTAACCCCTTTTAGGACTTTACACACAAACTTTGTGAGGGGTTTGTGAACAGCTGGTGCCACCCAATCCAGATGTTCTAAAGCAGATGTTGGGACACAGGGAAAAAGGTGTACCCAGGAGTCAGCAGCAGATCACATGTGATTTTGATCTGTGTCCATGGCTGCCTCCCTGCCCGGTGTTTTTCTTTCTCCTTGTCTGCGCAATTAGAGATTCAAAAGTAATTACTTGCTCGGCTTCCTCTGCGATTAAACGGCAGGTTCACAGCACCCTGATTAATGCACAGGCATGCACACCTGCCATTAACAGCCATGAGAGGTGGAACGTTCTGACTGAAACCCTGCCGAACAAACACACTGCTGTCGAAGCCTGCGTAACACAGAATTACACAACATGAGCATCGACACAAAAGTTAAAAAAATACATGCACTGGCACATGCACTCACTGCTGTCTAATGACATTTTATTTACCACCTTTTATTCTATAAAATCCATTTTTCTTGTATCATTTTCATACAGTGCAGATGTGTATTATAAGGCAACATTACACCCTGATTCTCAACAATATGTTTTCAGTGTTGTACATTTACTAAAGTTCTTCACTTAATTACAGTTTTCAGGTACTTCACTCGAGTTTCCATTTTCTGCTGCTTTATTCTTTACTACACTCATAACTATTGAATAAACTGCACAAGAGTATGTAACATAAAGCTCAAACATTAAAATGCTGGATATCACTTTTTATTAAACGTACATAGTTTATAAGATTATTCTAACATTCTAACAAATACTTTTATTAAAATTTTATTTAATTATTCATTCAATAATTATTTATTAATAATTAGTAACTAAAAATTGCACATTTTGGATTGCCAGGTTATTAAAGAAAATACATTTGGCTGTTGTTTATCCTCTTTTGTAAGGAGATACTAATACTTTTGCTTTGATACTTTAACCCTGGTGTTCTGTTCTGGAGACCCTGGGATTCCTTTAACAAATTTAAAAATTTACTTAACATTGTTTAATCAGCTTGATACTTTTCCTAATTTTGTGAGAGAAAACATGATTTTGAAGCAATGACGTGTTTCTAATGTCTGGTACAGAACATGATGCATTAATTCTGTTTGGAGGTCTCAGCTATAAAACACAGTTAAATACAATTAATTTTTATACGCTTCATATACGTATGTGATTGTTGTTGATGGTAGTTTTTATACAGATTTATCTCTCCCAACTCTCAAATAAGACTATTTGGATTTATTAGTTATGGGTTTGTTCATAAGGGGTCGAGCAAACTGTACAATCATTTGTCATTTAATGGCTTTTTGGCAAACAAATGGAATATGCTGTAAATCTGCTTATGCACAGCCCATATAACATAAAAAGCATGACATATAACCTTATTTGGGTGTAATATAATTGCTTTAAGATCATGACTGCATTGTGTCTCCTTCTACTAATGTGCAAGTCCGATTTGTCAGAATGGGAAGGGCCACAAATTATTTTTTTCACCTAGTGGGTTTTAATAAGGTCCGAAGAAAAGAAGAACATGGTTGACTTCACAATTCTTTTTCTAGACCTCATACAACAGTGGGGTCTGTGGGAAACAATGAAGATAATGGTACGACTATGAAGAACTTTACAGGACTAGTTTCCATTTTCTGCTAGGCTACATTTACTTTATTTCAAAGGAAAATGTACTTTTTTACTCCACTACAGCTACGGTTACTTTACATACCACACCATGCAATGACCTCACAAAATATACATTTAATAGAACAAATTCCCCAGCAGTACATAATGTAGCTCAAATTAGCTCCACCCCAAAAATGCTGAATTTCCTACATTCTTAATTCTTAAAGTTGCAACAAATGGCTGAATATTTTTTATTATTATTTATAATGCTATATAGATTATAATAGGCTACTAATGATGACAACTTGCTCATTTCTATTTGACTATTGTTCATCTTCATCTTTTATGAGGAGATATTCCATATTATAAGTGCTTTTACATTTGATACTTTAAGTATATTTTGGTACTTTGCCACTTGTATTTTAGTAAAAGATGAGGGTTCTCATCTTATATACAAACCATCATGGATAAAACCTCTCAAGTGCCATTAATCAAATCTAAATACACAAGCACTCTGAGTTAAAGGTGGACTGTTATGAAGCTACTTTTAAATTAATTTCTTCCTAATCAAAAAGATATTTTGAAGACAGATAAACTTATGTGTAAAATCTCCTCACTCCCCCTGCCACTATCTGGCACCCATAGATTTTTATTTTGGCCATAAACGCACCATTAACATGAAAATGTGACAGTAGCTACAATGACCTTTAGTGTCAAGATAATTTTTTCTGTCAGCAATTTATTTGCCTGGTCTGACAGATGCAGTAGCAGGTTATCTGTCCAAGTCTATAAGCTCTTTTTATTTCTTTTTTTTGTTAACAGTTAATGTATAACCGAGTGTGCGAGGAATCAGCACATTTCCTTTTACCTCATACACAGATCAATGTTGGTGTGGCTTGGCTGCGAGGGAGCTAAATGGGATCATTGTCGAGAGAGAGACACAGTCACACATCTCATCCTGCCTGGACGTTAGATATGACAGAAATATGTAAAACCGCAGATGCAGTCATACAGTATTGGGCATTTTTACGAGTAAAATGAGGAGAAACATAACCACGAAGAAATGATTCTTCAAGAAAAAGCTGAAAATTATGGAACACCTGTCATCCTCCTGTCACAACTGTCAGCTTATCATGATAAGATCCTCTATAACCTGTTTTTACTGTAAACATGAACTTTGATAAGGTCTCACAGGGGCTCCTCTGAATCTAGTTTACTTATTTAAGTCAGCTTTTGAACAATTAGGATTCTGGCCCTGTGCCATCTAATGTAGAACCCAAGTTATCTATTATTTCATGAGTAAAGAGAAAAGCTTCACACTCAGTCAACCATGGCGTCTGTCTTGTCCCCCTGTGATTGCTTAAAGCACCTGCAGTTCTCACCTCCTCTGTGTAGTCATCAGGATATGACTCTCTATTTCGGTAAACCAATACCCGTGAAAAGCTGCTTTATATCCTGTTTATGGTATATTGTTCATTTTTGCTCAAATTATTCTGCAGAAGATACATAATCTACTTCAGTAGTTTCTAATCACTGGGTGGCCACAAGATAATTAAAGGGATTAGAAAAAATTACTTACACTTCAAATTTCACGTCTTCAGGCCTTGAAAAATCCTTCATATGAAACAATACAAAAAGAATCAAGACAAAAAGCTTGCAGCCACACTCTGTGAGGCTGTGCTTACACCACATTCATGGCATATTGCTTAAACCATAACTACGAGACATGGCAACAAACTGTTGGTAGAATGGCTGCAAATACATCACGGCTAGTAGTAAAATCAAAATAAAATTCATAATACAATCAATACAAGTTTAGCTCATTCTGTATTTCTTTCTAGGCTATAATAATATAAATAATAAACTGCTACAAATACACAAGAAAAGAAGCTAATTTAGGCTGTTAATCTGGTGTTGCTACAGGCTCAGGCACAGCAGTTTCAAGCAAAATGCTAACGTTAGCATGCGGATGCTAACATGCTGCAAGTTTAACGTGATCGCGTGCTAACATTTCCCAAGAAGCACTTAAAACAAAATCCAGCTGAGTCTAATAGGGATGTCATTAGTTTTGCAGGTATTTGGTCATGAAGCAGAGTATGAGACCAGTAGATATTTTTGACCCAATGATGGCGCTGAAATGAAATGAAAATCAAATGAACGCAGAGAGAAGAGATCATCCAAGTTATCTGGATGGCAATCCGTCCAACAGTTGTCAAGACATTTCACTCAAGACCACAAATGCCAACATCATGGTGGCACATGAGGAATTCAGGGGATCGCCAAAGTGAAAGAAACATTATTTGAGAACCATGAATGTTAGTATAAAATCTTGTCAAGACTAAAGCCAAAAATGTTAACCTCATGATGGTAATTGAGCAGGATCATCAAAGTCAGCAGGAGTCATGATTGTCTGCACAAAAATGTTATGTTAATATATCCAGTAGTTAGGGTTGAAATATTTCAGTATAAACCAAAGTGGTGGACAGACAGAATGACAAAGAAGTCGATGGAGCCACATGGAAAAAATGACTATTTTGGCTCACAAGTCTTATTGTGATGTGTCAAAAACAGACATTACTTCTTTTTAAAGGCCAAAATGGTTGGGAACCACTGGTCTACATTATTTAAAAACACTCAAATCTTGCAGAGCTGGTTCATTTTGAAAACCTAGACCTGAAATTGTTTTTTGAACAATCTCAAGTTCTCCATAGTACCAGGGCTTGATTTTCAACTTTTATATAAATCACTAAGTAAATTTGTCTGTCACCTCTAAGTTATTTATTGTCCAGAAAACTCTCTTTAAAAAATTGGCAACACTCAACCTTGCAAGACATTTGACATGGTGCTGATCACCATGAGGTTCAGAGTTCAGGCAGATTAAACTGACAGTGTAGTAAAGCTGGAGACGGTGCCAACAGATCTGCACTCAGAAACCCATTTTCCAGAGCTGCCCCCCCCCCCACCACCACCACCATTCCAACAGTGGACTCTGGCCCTCTGTCTCCACGCTCCTCTGCTCATCCCTAAAATTAATTCATCCGCACATCTCTGTCCCTCCAACACCACATTAACCCCGACCACAGGAGGCATCCTGATGGAAAAAAATGTCCTTCTGTGGCTTCACAGTGAAACATCAGTTTGACCTTTCCACCTCAGACCCTCTCTCTGCTCTTTTCCCACCGCTCAGGTCCTCGTTGTTTTACTCTTATTCCATCTATATCACAGACTACCTGCTCATACAGCTCAATGATCTCGAGGACCAAATAGAAAAACCAGCCAGGTGTTATAAGTGGGCAGAGATTTCAAATATTTCAAACGTATATCAGTGTGTCAAAACTATTTGAGTCTCCATTTGGCATATGAAAATAAACCTGAATTTAAGCCTTCCGGCTCTCTCAACATACCAGTTGTTGCCATGCAATTGTGAGGAAGACTGATTTCAGAAGGTCACGCCACACTGGTTACTTTCTGGAGGACAGAGAAACTGTAATTGGGGGCCATTAGCAGTTGCCCAAGACCAGTCATGCAGGGTCAGTTTGTAGATTGAGACATGGTGACTGCACAGTCCCACCGCCTATATCAGTGTCCCCTACCTGTGTGACTTCCTTGCCCCCCTGACCTCCTCCGACCTCCCTCACCAAACCCCCTGCATGACCCCCGCTGTTATAAGCTCCCTGCACCCCCCCCCACACACACACACCCACATGCGCACACACACACACACACACACACACACACCCACATGCGCACACACACACACACCCACCCACGCGCACACACACATACACACACAGAGACACATACACACACTTGTCATTTGTTTTTTGCATTGTCTTCAAATAAACCTTGAATGGAGTCAGGGACAGCAAGCCAACAGCAATCAAGTGAAAAGTCACTTTTATAACAGCTTTAAAAGTCTGTTGGGGCAATCTAAACCTCATCAGATACCTGTCTGACAGCACCTGTACAGCTTTGTTGTAAGCAGGATTAGCTCGGTTTGTTGTATCTATAGCTGTGAAACATTTTTATGTATGAAGAATTTGAGGAAAATGGAGAACACCAAAATACTCAATTTATTCAAGGAATTTGTGTATAAAATGACCATTTAATAAACTAATTCTCATAAACTAAATTGTTATTATATCTAAGTAATTATTTAAACATAGTTAATTAATGAGCAAAACTGACAAATAAACAACTGAATTAAGCTAAGATGAGAAAATAAGATAAACTAACTAAACTAGACTAAACTAAACCAAACTAAATTGCTAAGCAAACTATACTAAACCAAAAACTATTTTGAAATAAAAGTAAAGGAAGCTAAAATGAGCTAAACTAAAGTAAACTAAAAGGAACTGACCTAATTGCTAAGATGCATAAGATGCTAAAATGCATGCTAAAGATGCTAAAATAGAGCTAATCTAAAACTAAAACACACTAAACTGAAGTAAACTAAACCACGCTAAACTGAACTGCGAACAAAACTTAAAGAAACTAAAATTAAATCTAAACTTAAACTAAAATAAGATAAGATATTTAAAGTAATAGCTACACTAAGCTCAGATAAACTGCACTGAGGCTAAGATAAAATCGACTTAAGTAAACTAAGCTAAGCTAAACTGCTAAACTAAACCAAACTAAACTGCTAAACTAAGCTAAACTAAAACCAGGACTAGCGACACTAAAATAATTTAAGATAAAGCTAAACTAAACTAAAGTAAGATAAACTAGATGCTAACTAAACTAAAGTAGCCCACATGATGTAAGCTAGCCAATATAACAAAAAAATATACACCTACATACAGCAACATGCTTGTTGTGTCACAATTCAGTGACCACATCCTTCAGAGGCTGCATTTGAAGACCAATTGCATCACAGTGGCACGATAGGCTGTCCCATTTCAAAGGCTCCTTCTAATGTGTCAGAGAAAAGCAGCTTTCTTCTCCAGGGCAACAAAGGATCCAACGGGTAGATTCTTCCCAAGATTCATTGTGCGCCGCTAATGAAAAGCAAAACTGATAGAGAACTCGGGTATTATTAAATGTAAGTATTGGGTTTCAGCTCAGTTGAACAGCGAATGGTACAAATGTTAAAACCAAGAGCCTTAATACGTCAGGTTTTTGTGAGAAACAAGTTACATGTAGTCAAGGTTGCTAGGCAACAGGAGCCGCACTTTGAGAAAATCCTCCACAGGCCAGACCATCTCATTTAAGTTCACCCTTTGCAGTCTACGATGCATACGAAGGCCACACCTTCATAGATCACATCCCCTGAAGGATGTGGCCCCTGAATTGGGACCCAGTTATGTTGACCTAAAACTTTGGTTTTAAAGGTGCTATATAAATAAAGTTATTATTATCATCATTAGATAAAATGAAAAAGAAATACAAATACATTATACATATAGAATTTAAAACTGCATCTCAGTACAATGCAAAATATATAATCTCTCTTTGCTCTCATCATTTACAAATTCCCAATAAAATGAACAAATGTGGTTATCAGTTTCTCAGTACACCTTGACGCTGCAATAATACGATAAAAACACTAATAAAGTGTTTAATTCAATGTTGTTCCTTGTTCTGTCTTGCCTTAAGATACAGACATTTGCTCCAACAGAATAACTGAAATAGGGCAAAGGGGGAATATCTGTCTCCGGTGGCAGAATGTACCACTTGCCTGAAGACTTTAAGCCTGAATACAAGTTAATCTTTTTGCAGGGAGGCAGTGCAGGAGCCCCCCTGCAGCCCAGTCAGTGAACCTGGAGTTTCACAGTCCGTCTCATAAAGAGTTGCCCTGCTTTATGGCCTTATTGCCCAACATCACATGCCTTCAGTGCTGGGATATGATCTGAGATAAGGCAAGAAAGTACCGAAACAAGTCTCACTCTCCTCCTTCCTTGCACTGCTTATTCAGGTAAATGACCTGGATCAGGAACACACTGAAGTCTGATTTTCACACTGTTTACAAATACAATA
The DNA here is from genome assembly GCF_002260705.1 of Seriola dumerili. Classification (NCBI taxonomy): domain Eukaryota; kingdom Metazoa; phylum Chordata; class Actinopteri; order Carangiformes; family Carangidae; genus Seriola; species Seriola dumerili. The sequence goes on from NW_019174585.1 coordinate 1,040,859, forward strand.
ATTAACGTATACTGAATGAAAGAAAGGCTTGAACAAACCTGTGTCCTTATTTGTGACATTAGTTCTTCATATAGGGTGTTAGGTATAGGTATATAGGTAAGTTGTTTTAATGGGAGAAACCAAGACGACTTCTTTGGAAGATATCAAAGAAGGTCTAAATCACTGAGATGCCCTTATTGCATACAAGTTTTATAAATCAAGTCTTTATGATAAGGTGATTACCTTATCCTTGACAGCAGCACACACCAAGGGCTGTAAAGGTGCAGGATTACGAGGTGATGGTCCATAAAGGGTTTGGCTCAGATAAGATGGTTTGTGGGAGTGAAAGACAGAAATAGTGACTTTATGTCAATAGAAACCAGGTTTTCTTACTGGCAATCAGGCCTTGGTTATATATTACTGCAAAACACCTGAATATTTGGCCACCTTTTTTAATTTAGGAGTCAATCATGGCATTCAATTTTAACAGGAGCAAATTTATGTTGATGTGTTTCCATTAGTGTCTGAGCAGATAAGGTCATAAAAATATTGCGGCCCATGAAAGGCAGCCATTTCAACCTTTAACCTGCTCCTCATTTAGTCATGCAGGATGTTTGCTAAGATGTGGAATGGTGTTAAAACTGTTATGTACTTCTGTGTACAACTATGTTATTTCTGAGAAGTGCAGCATCTGTGCCAAAGAATATTCCTCTCTGATGTCTACCATTTTCTTGTGATTTTAGTCAGTCTAATGAACTTCATGTGTACATTGTTCTGCCAACAGTCACAATGAAATTCCTCCCCACTGAGGCCCACCTTTCTAATCTTCAAAATGGCTATATTAATGAGGCTAATGGCATATGAGCGATACCACACCTGAGTGAAACTGCACAGGGTGACTGCTTCAGCAACTTCCCACATTGCAATGCAAACCTTCATGGCTGCAATCCATTCAGAGGAAACCATTAGAACAAACGGCTCTTAGGTGCAGCAAAGCAGACCGGGCATGATCATTTATGAACCAAATCACCTCTGGGTGCCCTATGCAAGGACAAAGGACAAACTGTCTGCATGCAAACTCTCATAACTATCAGCATGCTCCACTGTGGGTGAAGATATGGAGACAAAAAAAAGGATTTTTGGGGTTTTTTTTTGGTCTTATGTCCAATCTAATCATTAGCTATTAAAAGGGTGTAGAAGATGAACTTTAAGTTTTCCTTTAGTCATAGGAAATTACACTTTTTCTGTAAAACGTTCTGTTGCATTTCACAATTAGCTATTACTGTGAATAATTGTCTAAGAAAATAATTTTGTGGAAGTATAAAAAAGTAAGTACGCTCTATGTGGCAACAAATATGCAATTAATTGAGCTTGGTACAGCAATTTCTTATATTGAGTTTTCATTTAACCTGATTTTCTGTCGATACAGTCCATGCGGTAGTAATACTTATTATGAACCACACAGTACATTATTTTATTATTACATAATATTTCTCAGTCTTCTGCACAGCTCATTAAAAAAAAAAAATGTTTATGTCCACAGCATGTTAAGTTAGTGAACATCTCTGGTTCACTGACTACTGTCAATCTGCTTTATGGCTTTTCATGCAGAAATAAAAAAGAATATAATATATACGTAATATAATGATAGTATCATTAACTTTAAAAGCTAAATCAAGCCTTACCTAAATACTCATTCAATGTTTTTAAACTTTTCATAATTTTGCAGTACTAAATTTTGCACTCCTAAATATAGTGATTGTATTCATCTTAAAACTATGACCCACTGGAAATAAACGTATAATTTCAAGCCTGACTGCTTTACAAAGTATAGTCAAGTTTTACACCAGGATTTAGAACAACAAATATCTATATTTACATAAAAAAAAGGATAAGAGCTACAGAAAAACAGAGAGAGATTTGTCATAAAGTCAAAGGCTTCCCTCGTGTGGTTAAAATGTGGAAGTGCATAAAACAAAACCAAAGCAATAAGACTCAACGAGCATTTCTGATTGGCCAATCAAAATATTAAAGACTTGTTAGGCTCACTATATGTTTAAAAAAAATAAATCATAATAGACAAAATTAAGAATAGCTCAAATTTCTTCTGATCTTTGTCTTTAAAACAACACCTTCTGGAGTCCAGGTACAATTTGCCAACTTTGTTTGCACAAATTTTTGTCTTTGTTTTCGCACCTAAAGTGTCGCTACACCATATCCATAGTATCCTTTTTTCTGCACAGCCTCAGCTATAAGTCTGACTTCTGTATTTGTCAATTTAAGAAGGTATAAAGTTGCAATAAACCCCAAATATAAGAAAAATGACACAAACAACTATAAAAACTTACAAATCTTAGTCATAATCACTCAAAATATTATTATTGAACAGTTCAAGGTTACAAATAATTGTTTCACTATTTATACACACAAATATAACAGAAAAAAGAGCCTATTAAAAGCAAGTTACATGTAAATTTATTTTATCCCAGCTTCTTCTGTCTTCTTCATTAAAAGTCTATCTAGCTATCTATCTATCCACCTATTCTGTGAATGTATGAGTAGGCAGAACCAGAAGAACGTAGGAGGTGTGCTGTGTATATAGTAGACTGAGATCTGTGAGGTAATCAGGTGCTAGTCTATGTCGTGCTTTATAGGTCAGGTTGTGTATGGGCAGGGAGAAAGAACAGGACTGGTGTGATGTGATCAAATTTTATAGCTCTGGTTAGGATTTTTGCAGCAGTGTTCTGGGCAATTAGCAGACTATTAATAGATAACTGGGGTAGGCCAGAAAACTAGTAAAATTTTTATTTAAAAACTAATCAAGCCTCAATGTGTTGAATGCATTGATCAAAATCTATGCATCATATGAGAGAAATGGGCAGATTCTGTCTATATGATGGAGCTGGTTGAAAAGCTTAATTTAATTGAGAGACTTGAGAGACTGATAGGAGAGATTTACTGGGTTGAACTGGAATGTATGACTGTGCATCATCAGCATTATGAATAATATTAGCTAATGGTAACATGGAGTATATATACAGCAGAGAAGATGACCTATGATGGAGCCTTGATATACACCAGATTTAACTGTGGTAGAGTTACATTGTTATTATTATGGAGTACACAATGAGCTCTGTTTGGCAAACAGGGATGAAACCAAGCTAGAGCTGAACTGTAATAAATATTAAAAAATCTTTTGTTCGTTTTAAAGATTTAAAACACATTTTTTGGGGGGCATTTTGCTTTTATTTGATAGTTGATGGTCTAGAAAGAGACAGGAAACAAGGGCAGAGGGACAGAGGTATGACATGTAACAAGGGACCCTTGGTTGCAGTGGTGTGGTATTTGCCTTAAGTATTCCACCACCAGATGCCCCAAAGAAAAAAATCTGAATGATGGAAATGGTTTGTCTTAGTTTACGTATGTGTAATTTCTTGGTTTTTAAGCCAGTTTATTTATGATTTCAGCCATTTACATGCTCTTAAGAACTACTGACATCGTATATATTTGTTTTGATACAAAGTATGAGCTCAATCCATCCAGTTTTCACACTGGGAGCTATGGGGCTCCAGGTCTATAACAAACAAAAATAATCTAAATAAAAGTGTAAATGGGTCAGGGTGTTTTAAAAGTGTTATTTTGTGTCTATGACTTTAATTGTCTACAACTGTGCAGCACACTACTGCAGCCTCGAATGGAAATCAACCTTGAACAGTATAGAAAAGGGAGACAATACAGGCAGATAAAGCAATGTTAATTTTCATCTCTGTATAGTTCCCCATGTGTATGTTAAAATGTCAGAATGTATTTTCATTTTCAAGGATTTTCATGCAATGACGCATTCAGAGTTAACACCATGTACTTCAACCTACACACCATGTAAGCCATGTGTCCAGTTACTGTTATTAACATATTCATGTGCCACTTTTTTCCCTTTTTATTGACATCCCTGATGTTTGAGTGTGACTCATTTGCCTCCTTGTTATGCCAGTGTTAAGTCCGCCCACTGGTCATCTCACAGTCTATGAGGCATCTGCAGAGCACAAACATTCACCACATCAATGAGAGCCACGCTCCAAACAAAACAGGAGGGTATTTTCAGCCTGAGCCAAAACAACAGTCTGCTTGGTACAGTTCAGGTTATTCAAATGTTTTTCAGATCGAAACTGTGAAGAGCTGAAAAGAGCCTTTTCAGAGTGTACGGATAAAAATATATCGCAGTAAAAGGATCTTTTTAAAATCATTCAGAGATATGGATTTTAATTCCTCATGTCTGATGGAAATTGAAAAGTGTGAAATGGAGCTGGATTTGAAACTGCTTTAACACTACAAAAAAAAAAAACAAATTGGTAGAAAAAGGTTTGACAACAATATTTCCAGTGGGAAAAATCAAAAACATCAATTTGTTTTAATTTCTACGTTTTAATGCCACAGTTGATACACCTCAACATAATTCTTATGATCTAAATGGTCAAACTTATTGTCATACATACAATCATACAAATCTATCTTTCATTTCAAACAGCATGGGTTAGTTTCTTCATCCAGCCAATTATCTGTGTGGCCTATACGTGAATGTGCTCTGACCATGAATTACAGCTCCGTGTGGGAAGATGGATGAAGGCAGCCAGAGGCTATGAAAGAGAAAGCAGGCAGGTATGTGGGGGGAGGAGATGCTGGTGGGAAAAAGCAAGAGTGTAAAACATCAGTGAAGGTTTGGTGAAAAGGCAGACCAGCCTCTGACGCACATCTGTTTAAAGTGTGAGTGAATACACATGTGAGACCATTATGATACACCTTTTTCTTTTTTTTTTTTACATCAGTTTCTGTGGAACTGGCAATCTTTGATTCCTTATTCGTTAAACTTATTCTGGCTTTCTTACTCACTAAGAGCAGCTGCAAGTGAATCCCAATACATTAAAGGGTTAAAAGGAATTTTCAAGCTTCAAAAGTATGAAGAAATGAGAATTGTTTTCTAATATTTAGGCAAAGTGTTCTAGTTAACTCCACAGAGTATCTTATTTCACCCACTTTGACCTCAGTCTGTCTCTAGAAATTATTCATTAGTCACTTGTCCTTTAATTTGTCTGCTCTCTCAGCTCTACTAACTCTGCTCGTTTCTAAAGATTTCAGTTGAAAACTCAGTACTCCTCATAAAGAATGAATAGTGCTAATTCTATATTTTACGGGTCTCGTGTTTTCAAACTAATTTCCTACTAATAAAAACAATATGAATTAGTCCAGAATAGTGCAAATCTAAAAAAAAAAAAAAGAATCTTACATTACCACAAGACTTACTAAAGAATGTATTTTCATGGTAAATTTGACATGACTTGAATTCAGCATGACTGATATTGTGTGTTGGCGAGCCATATGGATGAGCAGCACAACACTACAGCAACTCAAGAAACAGCTAAGTGCATTTGTGCTCCACATCTCTGAGTGAAAATCTCACAATTGTTGCTATGGACCAGTTCACACGAGACCACTTGAGCCTCAGATGTGTACCTTACAGCTTTAATACCTGGATTAAATGCCTGAAGCCATTGTAGTATGTTCTTCTATATGTTATCCTACTCACTCTGTCAGTTCACACTGTACAGCAGAAATCAGCTGTACTATTCTGTTGTGACGTTTGCTATATTTTCTCATGTTTTTTACAGCTTCGTCACATAATGCAACTGTACAACTAGCAAACGCATAAAAGCAACCCAATTTACAGTGTAGAGAAAAGCAGCAAATATTCACATTTAAGAAGCTAGAGTGTGTGAATATTTTTGCTTTATATATTACTGAAGGCCACACTATATAACCTTGGAAAAAAAGACATGAAACAATCTTCCCTTTACAAATGAAAAGTTAAAGTGATAAGCAATATAACCCACTCTTGCTCTCTTGCACTCTTTAATACACTGAACAGTTGAATTGATACAGTCTTATTGGTCTGGTATGAACAGCAGCCTGGCTAACACCAGCAAACTGTTATGCTAGGAATTAACATACTATTGTACTTCAGTTGCTGTTTGAGGACAGCAGCTGCTATTAAGCAAAAGTTAGACAAAGTTACTTTCCATAGTTACTTTGGGAAATAAGCTGCTTCATTTCCTTGGTTCGGGCTAGATAAAATTGACACCACTCTCATGTTTCTATGTTAAATATGAAAGTAGCACAAGCAGCTTGTTAGCTTAGTTTAGCACAAGGACTGGAAACAACTAGATATAAACAAACTTACACATTGAAGAGAGAGCTTTTGTTTTTTAGGAACTGGTAGGCAAATTTTGTTAGCTGTGTCCCTGTTTCTAGTCTTTATGCTAAGCTAAGTTAGCCAGATATTGGAAATAGTTTAATGGACAGATACGAGTTGCATCAAATATACACATGTAACTCTTGGTAACAAAGCGAATAAGTGAGCTTCCCAAATTATACAACTATTCCTTTAAATATGAAGCTACAGTGAGCAGCTAATTAGCATACCTCAGCATAAAGATTGGAAACGGGGAAACAGCTAGTCTGCTTCTGTCCAAAAGGTTTTTTAAGAAATTGACTAGCAGCACCTCTAAAGCTCACTAATTAGCATCTTGTTTGTTTAAGCCATTCAAAAACCAAAGATTAAAACCACCTTTCTACCTTTGGACCAAGCCAGTCTTTATGTTAAACAAAGTTGACTTTTGGATTACTGTGCAGATCTAAAACATTTCTTCTAACTCAATAAACAGGTCGATTTCCCAAAATGTCAAAATACTTATTTTAAGTGAATTATCAGCTCTATAAAGTCTACATATTTTCTCTACATCAACTAATGACAAAATAATAGGCCACAGTGTAATAAGTCAACAATTAATTTTTATTTTATCGAGTTTATACGATTTTGGTTCTGTAGCAACCTACTGGATAACTCTAATGAAGTGCAATTGTACTCAAGCCGGTTACAGTTGAGAGCAATGACAGGCACACGTTTTGTGCAAATTTAACAGCATTGGAACGGCTCCTACATATACACAGCAAAAATACATGCCAGAGGAAAACAATACTAAATCAGTTTACATTGACAATAGTTAGGAAGACATCCCTCAAAAACAATCCAAGCTAACACTTGAGAGATATTTCACATTTCACCCATAGCTGGAATATGGGAGCAAACAACTGAGTAAACTCTCAGTCCTTCTGCACAGCAAGAAATGTGTTGTTATCCAATTCAATGGACTAAACCTCTCCAATCTGCCCTCCCAATGTACACTTTTCATCAACATCCAGACATTGTGCATTGCCATTTCAAACTAATTATACTGACAAAATGAAAACCCAAAAATCAATGTGCTAGACAAGAGTTACACCTGCTTGCAGTTGGTTTAAGAAGCCCCAACACCAAATGCTTTGTCTTTCCTGTATGTCTGGCAGTACACTGGCAATGCAAAAATAAAGGTTGGGGATAATGCAACTTGAAAGAATCACAAGCCACATGAGACGACACAACCATCTGAAACACAGGGGTGTTGGTAGCCTTGATAAGAGTTGACTGCAGATGTTTCTATCTAAATCTCCTTCATATGCTGCTTCATAGCAATTGTTGGGACAAGACACACATCGGCTCAGTCCAATATCTACATACTCAAAAGTGAAAGTTAAATAATGCAAATTATTCAGCTCCAAGATGAAATTTTGTTTGCGTCTGACAGTAAAAGAAATTATGGTTATTATCCTCCAAACATGCAGAAACACAGGATTATAAGACTGAAATCTATGTAGGCGAGCTGGGAGATTCTTGTAACCGGCCTGTATGTTATTACTCGGACATTACAGGCTAAGGTCTATGTATGTGAGCTTTATTTGCTCTGTCGTTCTTCACAGTGAAAATTTAAGCACTGACAAACTAAACATCCCTGGAAATGCTTGCACTGGCTCGTGTTGGTTCCAAAATGTCAAGCATGTTGGATGTTGTGACATCTTTTCTGAAACCGGCTGCTAAAATTTCACTTATGTTGGAGATTTGGTTAAATCCAAATTGAAAAAGTTTTTATATATGCATCTCCAGACAACATAATTCCTTTAAATTAGTAATACAGCAGTAATAAACTGAACTCATGCTGTCAGGTTAAAGTATGTTCTCGCAAGTAACTCAACATGTGTGCCTGACAATTTTGCCCCATTACCCAACTTCTTTTCATGATCAAAGGTTAAAATCTTGATAATGAATTAACTGGTGCACGCAGTATGACTTCACCATCTAAACTGGCAGATGGAGTGTCATAACAGGGTCTGGCAATGCCATTTGTGAAGGAAAGCAGATGCACCACTACATTCTACAGCTTTCCTTTATTATACAATCAAGGGCCACGTTGAAATCTTTTACAACCTAGAATTTTAACAGCATCAACAAAAACTATTTCAGTTGCATTCAAATGGCAACTATCAAAAAGTAAACTTACTGTAACATACATATTAAATAGTGTATAGTCCATGCAATTGCGCACGGCCGGTTTTGCATCATTATGGTATGTCGTTATTAGTGTATGGGAGACATCAGCCACCAGTGCATTTCCGATTTAGGTTCAGGGAGAAAAACTCCTCAACACCCATCAGAAACTTCTCAGCCAGACTTGAAGAGCAAGATGGCCACTTGGCCCAAGTAGAAGTAAATGAAATGCTTTGTCTCGTGGGTGACGTAGCTGCCGAAGTTCCTCCCAACGATGCAGTGCCAGGTGGGGTTGTACTTTTTGTCAAACTCCTGTAAAAAGGTCAGAAGAGCAAAATTAAGTACCACAAAATCCAAATCCAGTGCCCTCAATATACAAATCCTGCCTTACATGTAATGACCAAGACTGCAGCTACCATTAAGTATACTGAGGTGTCAATGTCCCTTTATTGTCATTACCTATTCATCTGCTGACTATTTTCTCAATTGATCAATTGTGGTATAAAGAGAAGAGCCTAAGGTGAAATCTTTAAACCTCTTATGTTATTCGCAGGTAGTAGAAATCCAAAGATATTAAGTTTACTATCCTATATGATGAAGACAAACGTGAGCTTTAAACCCTCACTTTGGTATCTTTGCTATCGAAAAAGATGCTGATAATTTTGTCTATTGATTACTTGATTAATGATTTCAGCTCTAGCTCTTAACATTTGGGGGATTTTAGCAACCTGGGGGAGTTCTAGGCTGGTCATAGTATTTTTAGACTCAGTATACTTAGATTGAACTACTATTAAAAACTACTATTAAATATGTGATAAATCCAAATTCTTGAAAAAACTGTAGAGACCTTTCCCTTTGGTGTCTGGTGTCAAAATGCTTAGAGACGTGTTGGTGCTTCAGGGGGACTTGGTAATAAAAAAATCCTGGCTACGGCCCTGATCATGAGAGCCTTGTCTCCACACTGACCAAAAATAGATCTGAGAATAAAAAAAGGCTCTGAATTTGCAGATCATGTGCCACTGATGTAAGCTCACAGAGCTCTACTTGGATCCTTCCATGTACACGTCCTGTCTCACCTTTTTGATATAAGCTGCAATGTCCTTCTCTATGTTGTACTTCTCCATGGCCTGGGTGGCACAGTCCACGGCGTCCTGCTGCATGTCCTCGGACATGTCTGCGTTCTTGATCACAGCTTTCCTGTCAGTCATGGTTGAGGATGATGATGATGATGCCTGCTGAGGGAGGAAGGCGCACGTTCACTCGGACGTACTGCACTGAAAATTAACACCGCACGTGGTGGTGGTGATGGGGATGGTTTTAGGCCAGCCGGATCATCGCAAACATCAGTCACACGCAGAAGACTGGCCGTTTGGCACAGCGTTTTCTATCATTCGCACTGATTGATAATCATAACTTACACTTGTGTATTTCTATTTACATTCTTAACAAGACGATGACCTGAGCGTTGCATAGATTGGCTGCGAAACTTGATACAGGTGGAGTTAAATTACTTGGCTTAAATCACTTTCCGATAAAAGCAGCTTCTGCATCAAGACCAAAAGTATTAAATATATCTAGTTTATTATCTGCTCAGGCAAAATACAACCATTCCAATACAGTCTACATGTCTAGGGAAGTGAAATGAATTAAGACATACAGTCAAAGCTCACCATCATAGGAGAAACTCGAATCAGAAATATGTCAAGACATGCAAGTCAATCTCTTTCAAAATCATTAAATCTGCAACTCACCTTTTCTTCAAATGCCTGAAAACACTTCTTTGCTAGAATATGTTTCACTCAGCCGGGGGGGTGGAGGTTTAGATGATGCTGCGGCTAATTGCTTTTTAAAGATTTACACAATAAGCATGTAGGTAGGTTGGCTCTATGCTGTGCTCTCTCCAGCAGCTCCCCGCCCCTCTGCTGCATGCTGCACCCTGTCATTGGCTGGGCTGCAGCCTCCCCGTGTGTTGCAAGCGTTTTTCTCCAGCTCCTGTCTGCCGGCATCTTATTTCAACCCACAATGCATCATTCACAGTATACACCACCACTGACTGTGGGCTAAAAGGAAACGAGACCTTGGCTGCAGGTAGGTATCAGTCGGCTGAGTACAGGATTTTTCATCAGTCACCGTCACAGCTGATACACACCGGAGTTTTGAATAATGAACATAGACGCAAGTAATGTGGTTGGTGTGTGTCTTCCGTCATTAACATTAAAGATTATATGTATTTTTATTAAAAAAAAAAAAAAAAAAATCAGCCTTATTTCTGTTGTGGCTCAGCTGGTTGCAGTTTTGCAAATTATTTTTGTGGTTTATAGTTGGTTAGAAGCAATGCACTGGTCTACAGCTTAATTACACAAACACAAAAGCTTTAAAATGGGTCATACATGGCTAATAAGTCTCGTGCATTGATATTTGGGTTTATGTTTCAAATAAAAACAAACTAAGGTGTCCTTGTTTTGAAGTGTTTTATTGAAAATGCTAAGAGAAAAAGTAAGATTAAGCAAAATAAAACATACAAACTACTCCCAAATAAAACCCCTTCCCAACCGCCCCAATTTTTAATTAATTGCTTCATACCAGGCATCTACGATTCCATCCTTTGATCCAACTTCCTGGTCCTCAGTTTCGTTTTCTTGTAAAATAAAGCCATTATCACTGAAAAACTTTAAAGATAGGCAGGGGGAGGGCCTAATAGAAAAAAAAAAGTTGCTCTGGGACTCCCCGTTATTTAGTTCTGTAATCAACTCATTTGAATCCTGGAAAACTGATCCCGTTCCGAGCATCCATCCTTGCCTATCCCTTCCCTAATCGATCCACTCATCCAGCTCCAAGGATTGGGATCCACTGAGCCACTCCTCCAATCAAAACCTTGAAATACCAGGAAGAAAATCAGAGGCAGACCGTTAGAATAAAATGTCAAGATTTTTGGGCCTAATTTTTCCATGTTGTGCACTCATGTCAGATCAAGAAAAAAAAATGCCACAAAAACTATCACTCCCTGAAGTTAAAACATTTGAGGACATTTAAGTTAGAAGTGGGACGCTTTTGCAACAAAGTAGTGATTCAGAATTTTACATTTGACAGCAAAGATGTTACACTTACACCACAACACTTGATCTAGGACTGCTTATTCTGTCACAGGCCAGAGTAGCATGTTCAAAATTTCATATATATAACAAAGTACAGCACATATGGCTTTGTTAAATATGACATGCATGATATGGCAACCGATCAAAACGTTCAATTTATGGAATATGAAGCGTACCATTGCCTCGACCTGATTGCTCCTCAATTAGATGTCCTATCCTGACCATACAAATGAAATGTGATCCACAATGGTTTTATTCCAAATCACTTTAATCCTTCTCTTCAGATGTCTAAAGGAAGACACAAGGGTAAAATACAGTTAAGCAATGGGCTCCCCATCCAAACAGCCCACCCAACATATCCAATGAGAGAAGCTCATTTAAAAAAAAAAAAAAAAAAGAAAAAAAAAGAAAACAAAACTCAATTTTCATTACTTGCAAAAACATTGAGTGCAATTTATACCAACTCAACATTTTTGAAGTTCAACACAGCACAATTTCTAATGTTGCAAAAATTGAGAGGACAGGAAGGAGAGAGGGAGAACACAAGAGGATGAAGCAGCTGGAGAGGGTGGGGAAAGAGTCAAGGGTGAAGGAAGGGGGTACATCTACATACCAAGATCATCCACAAGGACATCGGGACATGAAATGCAAAAATTAAAAATCAATAGCTGACATCTGGAGAAACTCATAAGAGGTAAAAACAGGGGGGGTGTACATCAAAAGGGCAAAACATCGGTGGTAGAAAGGTTTAGGAACGGGAGCGAGAGCGGCTGTGACGAGGCGAGTAGCGGGGCGATCCTCTGCCACGGCCACGGGAATTGCTGCGGCTGCGGCTGGCGCTGCGACTGCGGCTCCTGCTCCGGCTGCCACGACTGCGGGAGCGTGATCTTCCGTAACTTGGGCTGCGGGGACCGTCTAATTTCACACGAATGTAAGCAGTCTCACCCTGGCGGACACAAGAGAACTTGACATTGAAAAGACAACATTCCTCCCTATGGTGTAAATAGGATAGTTGGAAATGACGGCCAGTTGTGCTTCAAAACGTGGCATTTCCTCAAAGTACTCACCTGACACACCAAAGAAACATTATCCATGACAGTTAATCAAATCAGTACACATACCTCATGTGAGCGGAATTTGGTGTTGTCCAGCTTTCGAACGGCATAGGTCATGTCCTCTTTGCGCACAAATTCTACAACCCCAGTTCCATCTCTGAAAACGTCAGCGTAGCACACATCGCCTGCCTCGCGCATGTGGTCTTTCAGGTCTTGCCAACTGCCACTCTGGGGGAGCCCTGAAAGACAGGACAAAAATGTTAGCTGACACACTGTATGCAGAAACATGGACATTTGACTAACAGTAGCTGTAAGATTTGGTGAAAGGTATTTCAATTCATATTATTGCTGAGGTCAGCTTTAGTTAACAATATTGATATTATGCCAATAACCTTGTGTGAATCTCATTTTAGCTCATTTACTATGGATTGTAGCTGTGTTATATTGTGGCATTATTTAGTGTGGATTTGTGCAGTGTGTATTTTCTGGTTTCCTATGTCTTCTGTGAAAGTAAATTCAATGTTTTTGTTTGGTTGCACAAACCGTTGTGACCACTTAAACATTTTGTTGAATGAAATAAAAATAACTTAATGTCTTAAGCTAGATGATAATTTTCAGATGCAGGCCTACTATTGTGCATATTTTTTTATGTGGAACACATAGGGTGCTTTTAGAACACACTGGGGACAGCAGATGAAAATTAGCCTTCAAGAGTAACTGACTCATTTAAATTTTTTTCCTGTTGGTCAACAAGCATTATCCGTTACAAATAAATAATACATTTGTTTTATATATTGTATATTCAAATTATCAAATGATGTAAAGTCACATTTTGTTAACATTATCAGCAATAATATACTGCAATTTTCTTTCAATAAAAGTTCTATTGTTTAACTTATTCCTGAATCTTGTTTGACCCCAATGTTAATAATATTGTCCTGTATTTCATGCCATCAATTCCTCCCTGCATTAACTGCTAGCAAAACCTTATTTCAATGGTATATGCGTCAAATTATGAAAAACACCTCTCTAAATTCATTTTCTTGATTGTATTATGATTCCTTGCATGTATCCAATGTAAATGTGATCAATGAAATGATTAAATTACCCTCAATACGTGCTTGCATGCATGATCCATATTTAACCTTTTTGTGTTGTCCTAAATGAAAAGTGCACTTAACAGAGCTCAAAATATAGCAAACACTGCTGCAGCTAATCTCCAGAAGTTACACTCCAGAGAGATAACTTCACAGAACAAGCAAAACAATACCAGCAGTCCAGGGCACCGCCTCCTATACAAAAATAAATAAATAAATAAACTGTCTGTATGATAGCCAAATAAATGACTAACTAGTTTGCCTACCCGACACAATGACCCTGTACTCGGAGCGTCTGGATGGAGGCCCATATCTGCCTCTGGGAGCCCCGCCGATCCCTCCAAATCCACCTCTGGAGCCCCTGCCGCTCCGAGGGAACTCCACACGCAGTCTGTAACCGTCGTAGTCATAACCATCACGTCCATAGACGGCATCATCGGCGTCCCTATTGAAAAACAGTACAGTTTAAACATTAACACACGGGGGGCTTCAGAGTTCAAGATGCACATGCAGAGAAAATGCGGGCACGGACGGCGTCAGCCATGTTGGCGGCTAGCTTTATCTGGTTTCCTAATCCGCCTTGCAGACATGCACGTAACTTAAATTTGTCTCTATTTTATTTAAAGAAAACATATTGCATTTAGTTTCTCAGCGGTTGCAAAGAATGCACGCTGGCGCTGACTAAACATTGCAATTCAAGGGTAAAGTTGTGAGTATTGACGGAACTTAACTACAGGACAGACACAAAGCAAAGTGGGTGTTCGAGTGAACATTAAAGACGTAATGAAAACAGAAGCACAAAAGCGATGTTTTTAAAGTGTATAAGGTAGATTTCTACTAAGCACAAGGAAAATGCAAAGACGAAACCGAAAGAGCACACACAATGTTTCTTCGCGGGAACAAGAAGTAGGGAGTCCAGGATATAGTCTGAGCCCGTCGGTAATGTGTTAGCACACGCGTTGGTTAGCCACACAATGGCGCTGCTTATGGCCTTACAAGCTAAACGTTAGTTAGCTCCTTACCTCGGGTCTTCGAATTCAATGAAGGCGAAAGGCGGACCACCTCTCCGGTTCTTCAGGTCGATATCTCGAATTGTCCCGTATTTATAGAACACGTCTTCCACATCTTTCGTGCGAATATCAGGGGGAAGATTTCCCACGTAAATTCGGCAATCGTTGTTCCCAGCAGGGCCTCGCACTACACCCGACATCGCTGCTAACGGACAGCTCGCTACTTAAGCTAATGGTTTGTTGCTGGCAAGATTCTTCACGGCCGGTGGAGCACACTGAGATCAGACTCCAAACGCGTGCACGTCGTCGAACAGAACGGCAAAACAAACCCAAGAAAGGCGTCGTTTTCTGTGACAATCTGCAGGATATTCTCTGTGTAGACAATACTCTCGGCGCGGAGCCTGCTACTCCTGTTTTTCTTCAGGAACCGCGCTCCTTTACCGAGGCACTCATGAACACCGGAAACACTGCAG
The DNA here is from genome assembly GCF_002260705.1 of Seriola dumerili. Classification (NCBI taxonomy): domain Eukaryota; kingdom Metazoa; phylum Chordata; class Actinopteri; order Carangiformes; family Carangidae; genus Seriola; species Seriola dumerili. The sequence goes on from NW_019174585.1 coordinate 1,055,981, forward strand.
TCACAGAGGACACATCCGCCATACGAAATAGTCCGCCAATTGACCAGGTGCAGTGAAAACAATCAAGCATTTCTTTGATGATTTCACGAACCAGGCAAACATATGTAATCAAATATTGTATGTGGGCTACATATTCAGAGCTACATGTCTACATTTTGAGGTGCAATACGTCGACATTCAAACTACAGACAGTTAGGTTACGCATTGCCCACCGACAATTTCTTCAGTCCTCTTTATCAGAAAGACAAGGTGCTTGTCTTTTCGCCGTCTAACACACTCAGTTTATTATTCCACATATCTGAGGATGCGATAATGGGATTACTGCATGATTAATTTAGTCTAGAAGACACATTTCATTTTACTCTGCAAAGCCTGACTTGTCCCATGCTTTAGGCCATTTCATGGTTTCTCCTGCAAATTTCATTTTTTCCCTTGAGAATGTGTTTAGTTGTTTTACACACACCCTTAATGTATGGAACAATGCACATTACAAATTAGAAAAATGCAAATGAAGGTATCATGGGACAATTTTTTCATTTCAGTCTCAGAATCAGGTTTTTCTTTATTGTCCAAGTCTTTGTACACATACAAGGAATGTGACTTTGGTTTTTGGTCACTCTCAATGTACTTAGTACATAGTTAAAAAGAGCAATTTTCAGAGGAGAGATAGAAATAGACACAACTAAAAACATTGGCAGCAAAGTTGACTGAAGACGGGTAAATATAAACAATTAACTATTATGTGCAGAGGAATAGGTTAAAAAGTAGATGCCCATATAACAAGCAACAATAAACAACATATTTATAAACAAGTCAAATAATTTGTGAAAATTGTAAACAAAAATACAATAGTTCTAGGGTGCATATAGTGCAAATAGTGCTGGAATAAATACTGAATAACTTCATGAAATAGTTGGTTACATACAATATGTTTATGTATAATATATAGCCTACAGTTTGCTTAGATTTCTATTTGACATTGATGATTATGATGATATACACATGTAAAGGCACAGTGTGTATTTATAACTGTAAAGTATATCATTCATAACTTGCAGGTACAGTAGCTGTTGCAGGGTTATAGGGTACTTTATTACTGCTGACTCTGTTTTGACATTTTTCGTAAACTGATCCACAAACACTTTGGTATGGAACAATAAGTCATGAATGAAATACTTTGGACATCTATTATGATAAAGAGGTCTATAATAGTTGTTTATCCAAACTCACCACCAGGAGAAGTCTTACAGTTTTAATAAGCTGATTCTGTCACTTACAGTATATAAGTGACACTACGGAATAGTTTAAGCTGCTATGCTATTTCATTTCATTATCAATTTTATTATCAATGCAATGCATATACTAGGTTCTCTAGAGGACCCAGTTTATAACTCGAAATTAAGGTTGGCATAATATTAACAGAAAATAAGGTATGTTTGAGGAGAATGTAATTTTATTGAACGGGTATCCATATCACTTTTGAAAACTTGCTGAATTATCACATTTATTCACAGGACAATAACTTGTACAATGAAAGGCAGAAACAGTCGCTATTTCATGAGCCATTCTAAAATGTGTCAACAAATATTGTATGTGGGCTACATATGCAAAACTACAGGTCTACATTTTAGGTGTGACCCTTCCTGTTGGTACCTACATGTTTTGCCTGTTATCAAGGCAAATATTAATTAACAAATTTGATTGGTGACATATTTTATTTTTCTTCTCTGCTTCACCTGGGATGTTGTAACCAGTTTTCCCACTTATTAACTTTTCCCACCTTGTTACATCAACATGAATTATGTGTATATCTTACTTTAACATGTAATGCTTTAAAAAAAACTTCTTTTAAAAACATGTAATTTTTTAATTTGCCACTTTCTTTTTCCTTCAATAGTGTGACTATCTGTCCAGGGACTACAGATGAAAAATAGCCTCTTAGTATATTTATGCAGTGGTGGAAGTACTACTTAGATCTTGTACTTAAGTAACAGTGGCAACACCACAATCCAGAAATACTCTATTACAAGTAAAAAACCTGCATTCAAAATTTTACTTGAGTAAAACGGCAAAAGTATTATAATTAAAATATACTTAAAGTATCAAAAGTAAAAATACTGATTTTGGAGAATGGGTCATTTCTGAATGATATATCTTATGTTATTGAATTATAATTGAAGGATTAATGTACACATCACTTTAATGTTGCAGCTGGTAGAGATGGGGTTAATTTGAACTACTTTATAATTTCCTCTGAGATGTAGTGGAGTAGAAGTAGAAAGTAGCATAAAATGGACATAATCAATTTGAGTAAATGCGCTTAGTTACTACTCATATAATATTCTCATATTCTGATTTTCTCATACTTGAATATATGGAATAACAACAACCCAAAACTATATTTCTGCAAATATGTGATAATGTTTATAGCAATAAAGTAAAATTAAGTTAAACTGTTTGTCGCCAATGGGCCATCAAACCATCCTCTATTTTGGATGTTTCTTGTACAATACAGAAAAAAATGATGTGATTTATTGAGGGTTAGCCTGTAGCCCTATCATATAACTTTTGATTATCACAAAATACAACACCCACACCAGACTTTACCTGAACACTGTTTTATTGTTTGAATGCTTACATTTGAACTATGTTCAATTAGACTTTGAGACACAGAGAATACTCTTGAGAATGGTAACACACACACAAAAATCACACTGAGTTGTATTTAATTGTTGTGCTAAGTGTACTTTCTGCCAAGGGACTGCAGATGAAAATTAGCTTGAAGCTAATTCTGGTGCAATATTTCTAATTGTGCATGGTGACTTCTAAATGAATAGTAAAACTAAACTAGAAAAATCCTCATGCTCACACACACACATACAGAAACTTTGCACAACTTGAATATACTTCCACGGAATATGTGGGGGAATCTACGCCAGAAATTCAGCCGCTATTACTATTTAATTAACAGTGCTGTGATATAATCTAATATTATTTTCTTCTGCAGCCAAAATTAAATTTACTTACAGCACATGGCAAGTTAGTATTTGTGATACTATGTAAGTAAATGCAGGATTTTAAAGCTTTAGTGATGGCACTGTCACAGTTGAGAGCATCCCGTGCAAAAAAGACAAAACAAAATTAAAGCAAGCATCTCTCATTCAGTACATGCATTAGAAATATCCAAGGCCATGTTCTGATTGTCCTCATTTGTCAAGGCAAGAAAACATGCTGTCAATTGTTTTCATGTAACATCATCATGAGTGTGAATATTCTGAAATATTGTATCTAGTATCTACATTACAATAATTCTCTAACATGTCTTGTTATGGTAATGAAAGGAACACACTGCTAACTGAAATGTGGCTTCTCATACTGTTCAGTATGCATGACAGGATCCATAAACACGCTGGTTAGGCTCACCATAGTTATCACCACCAGTATACTTCCCCTGACATGCCTGACTGTTCACCTGTGGACAAACAAGACATTAAACAAGCAAGCAAACACAAAACAGGAAACAATACTCTGTGGTAAAGGATCACATCACATGGTTTATCTGCAGTAAATACGAGTAAATAAAAGCACCTCTGCTCTCTTGATGAACTGCTCAGTGGCGGCTTTCTCGTTCTCTTTATGTCCTCTCCAGGCTCTGAGTGCAGACGCCTGCAGGGCTCGGCCAAAGGAGAACGTCAGGACCCAGGGTTTGGCCAGAGGGCAGTTGTTGATGGCATTGAGGTGGACGGAGGCCTCCTCTTCACTCTGACCGCCTGAGAGAAAAGCCACGCCTGCAGGGAAAAAGAAAATGTAACCTCTTTCTACTCTGTTTCTGCAGATTTCAAACATTTCTGTGCTTAAATCCTCTTGGCCTACCTGTGACCGCTGGGGGAACAGTGCGGCGCAACGCGGTGAGAGTTGCCATAGCAACCTCTTCAGGGCTGTACTTGGTGGAGCAGCTGTGCCCAGGTGTCACCATGTTGGGTTTGAGGAGAGTGCCTTCCAGGTACACGTGGTGGTCAGACATGGCTTTGTACACTGCAGCCAGGACCTGCACTCCACACATTGTTCCACCAAACAGACAGCAGAGTTCACTCCCTTTCACTTCTTATTCTTGTAGTAACAACTTTACACACCCATGCACATGCAGTATGTAAGAAAAAAGAAACCCACCTTCTCAGTGACGTACTGGCTGCGTTTCAGGTCGTGATCACCATCAGGCAAAATCTCCGGCTCTATGACGGGCACAATACCATGCTGACCGAGACAGGAAATATCAGAATAAGACGGACCCACAACATCACAAAGATACAGTATGTAGACAAGTTATATGATACTGAGTTGCTGACCTGCTGGCAGATGCTAGAGTAGCGTGCAAGAACATTTGCATTTTCAGTGATAGCAAGTTTAGATGGATTGGTGTCACTCATTTTGAGCACACAGCGCCACTTTGCAAAGACGGCTCCATCCTTTTTATACTGTGCACAGCGCTCCGACAATCCATCCAGACCTGTGGAAGAGGTTTAAAAAAAAATGTATAGATCGTCTTGTAATGGGAATTTTTTCTATGGGTGAGATAGTTAGCAGTTCTCTAAACCAAAGATGTTTTTGTCTGACCCTGTGTGGTGGTTTCTCCACTGGTCCCTGCAAGGGGGACAACACCCTTGTCAACCTGAGTAATGAGAGATAGAGAAATGACAACAATGGTAACTTCTTATATACAGAAACAACTAATAATTAGTTCAGAATTCATTACCATACGGTTATATTTTTTAATCAAAAAATCAACCTGTTATCTTAAAAGTGGTGCAGTACAATATGCCACATTTATATTATTTGGTATTAAACTGCCTCACCTTGACGCCAACCAGGATACCCCTGTCCCTGATCATTTTGACAAAGGCTACGCCGTTATCAGAGTGCTGGTACAGCGTCTCATGGAAGAAGATGACCCCTCCAATGCAGCTGTTGATGCGATCGTCCGCACTGAAGAGAATCTGCCGGTACTGTCTGCGGTTCTCCTCTGTGTTCTCCACTCCCACCTGGGCCAGCCGCTTAGCCATGCTGCCTGCAGTGAACATATTGTATGTGATGTGCACACGAGATGTTAATATCCATACTATGCACTGGATGATCTTTATCAGTGCCAGAACTCACTGTTGCCTGTGGTTGTACATGTTTTCTACAGTTTAAAGTGAAGAAAGGAAGCGAGTGCTACAGACCCACAGACTCATCTGCAGCCAGGATGCCCTTCCCTGGAGAAACTATGCGTAGAGCAGTCTCATGTAGCTCCTTCTTCTGCGACTCGGAGAGCGTGGGGAACTGGTGTGTCATCCTGAGTAACTGTCCGACAGCCTTTGGTGGAAGATGTGACCTTATGATTCTATTATTCACATGTTAACTACCAAAAAGACAAGACATGCTATCCTTTTATGAGGTTTGCTAATGTAGAAAATGCCATCCGTCTCTCTCTCTCTCTCTGTCTCTCTTTCTCAAATGAAGCAGAACCACTTTAAGGTTGAACTATGATAGTGGCAACAGACTGGTCCTTTTAAGTATATTCTCAGCTGGGAAGTATCTCCTTCTATAGATGCAGGTCTAAAAACATGAAGCTACATGCAGCTGTTTTGGCATGCAGGCCAACCATAAAACTTTGAGTGCACGATTATTTGACAAGAAAAGATTGAATACTTTAACGTCTTATAATTGTAGATCTACAATGGAAGATATGTCTTCTTTGACATTCACATGTTACAGCAGCACTAGAACAGGCAGGAAATAGGTACAACGGTGGCATAAAAAGTTAAAATCTCAAGACAAATGTGAAATTAACGAAACATTTCCATGGTGTAAAAGATGAAGTGGAGTAAAAATGACATCTTTGCAACAAACTTCAACGAGATAAAATATTAAGTCCACTTTAAATACTCATGGATGCCCCTAGTTATCTCCATTGTTCTGTTTACATTAACCCGCTAAAAGCTGCAAGTTAACAGTTAATAGCTTGATACAAGTGCACACGGATTTACACAGTAAAGTCAGTGAAATAAATCATTTAAAGAAGACAGGCGAGGTAAGCCCACTAAAAGAGATGAGCAGCGATGGGTCTTACCTGACACAAAGTGAAATCAAATGTGTCCCGTCTACTGATGTGATGAACACTGACGGAGCCTCTCAGTCAGCTCTAGTTTGTATCCAGCTCAAGTGTGTCACACCTCAAAAGCCAACACCCCTGGGCGGGGCTTGCACGCCCACTTTTGCCCCATATAAATGAGAAAATCTTGATGATTCATTGTTCTATTTAAATGTAGGAATAATTTTTGCCGTGCAGCTGCTTCTTTTTCACTCTGAAATGGCAAATTTCAGTCACTTTGCAACAGCAAACTCAATCTGAGTGTTTCTAAACATGCAGTGTTGTAAACAAATTGGAAAATTTTACATACACACTGTTTTAACCTTGTCAGCTTCAGTCCTTATTCAGGTTGATTATGAAATGATAAATGATGTATTCTGTCCGATCCCTCCCAACCTAATTTAAGCATTTAACCCTACCCTGTGGCGTTCTATTTTTATTCTAATTAGTAAAAATGTGCCCTAAGGAAGGTTTCAAGTCTCCTGATAATTTGGTCTTCACCCTCAGAGACTCCAACAGGGGTGTTGGAGTCTCAGAGCAATTCATGCACTCAACGGCTTCTTTTGTGAGCTTTAAACTGTAAAGAAAATTATGTAACGTGTCGGAAATAGAAATCATTTCCAGGTTCCAGTCAATGTAAACGAATGATGGTGATACAGCCCAGATTAGATCGAAATGAGGTCAGCCAAATCATTTTCCATTTTGAAGAAGGAATTTTCAACTTTTTTTCCTCTTTGTATCATGGGCATGTTGCATTGGCTGATTCTGGTTGAAAGCTTACAAATACAAAAACTTGTGTAAATAGTGTGAATCGATCTTTGTTTTAAAACACTAACAGAGAAATGAAATGACCTAAACATTTCTATCTTTTGAATTTAGCCCTGTTTGTTTGACAAAGTTGAATCATTTTTATGAATTGCGCTGCATCATTGCAGTATGAGCTATGTGCAGGAAACTGCATGCTTTCTGTAGTGTGTTCTGTTATGTAATGTTACTATTTGGTTAGACACAGTAGATTCATTTCAGAAGACTCCCCTCTTAGCTATTGTGGGTCAGTGTGCCTCTGAAACTAGATATGGGTCACTGGACTGCCTGCCAGTATACAGCCACAACACAGACATGGTGGACCTGTCTAAGACAAGGGCCTGAGAGGGAATTCAATGTCAGGAGGCAGCGTGAGGAGGAGTCGGTGCACTCCCATTCAGAAGATACAGTTTAAAATAGATACAAGACTTCAGGAAGTACAGCAATTATACATGGTTGCCTCCGCCGGGACTCTCAATTTTTTTCTCTGTTACCTAATTAAAAAGCATTTAATGATGATACTCAATCTGGTCCTCAATTTTCTGTCCTATTAAGGTTGTCCTCTATGGGGTTTGTGAGTGCTCCTCTAAATAGGTCAACCCAGGGCTGAAAGTTGGCCATAATGTATCCAGGTACAACCTTCGTGTGATAACTGATATAAATTAATAGCAGGACTAATCTACTTAACACTGGTTAAGGAACTTTATGTAACTTTCCTCAGAGAACAGCTGCAGGCAGTGACAAGTTGTCATGCAAACTGCAATATGGCACATTTCATATCCATTCCGTGTCAATACTATCCAATCTCTATCTCTATATCTATTTTGCAACTGATACTGAGATTGATAGCTCATTCACGAGCAGCTGATAAAACAATGCCACCTTAAGTTCCACTCAGTAGCTGTTCTGGAGCTTTCGCCTGTATCCCACGACATTCCTCACCAGTTCTCATGAAATTACAGATGTTCAAACTTTCCATTTTTTATTTTTGAGGATTTCTCTTCCACGGTGACTTTAGAGTTGAGACTAACGCTTCATTCCTGACCTCCAGAACAGCTACTAAATGGACCCTGTGATGAAACTGTTTTGCCAGTGTAAACATTTAAGCTAACATGGACGAGATGTCTTTAAAGTGCTTAGAAAAAAAAGTTTAAACATCTACAATTTCATTATTAGGCAGCTTTATTGTTTGAGGAAGATCATGTGATATGATTGACAGCTCCAGAACAACTGTGGAGTGGGACCTTGAAGTGAGATTGTTTTGTCAAGTCAACTGCAACTGTGTTGTACCATATATATGCTACATTTATATAGTCTGTTAAAATCCACTTACTACCTTGTTTCAGAGCTGTCAACCACATCTCATGGCCTTTCTCAGCACATTGAGTTTGCTCATCTGTCATGGAAAGTGGCTCAATTTCCATTATGTGACTTAGTGTAAATCTGGAGCTTGAGTCTTGTGATAACAGGTGGTCATATAAATATACATATATTGTAAAAAATCTAGTAAGTGCATCTTGAGTCCAGACCTTATTTACTGTCAAACAAGTGTTCAATGGTCAAGAATGAGCTTTAATTTCTGTATAACAGGGATATCATATGAGGTCAATCTGCTCAGGCAGAAAGACAAGTAGAAATCGTTGCTGACATTGTTGACCTCTTTATAAAGTAAGTTTAATGAAATATTGTAGAAATGCTGCAGTACAAGACAAACTATATTAGCCTTTTGCCTATTCCTGGCAATGGACAGAATGGAAGCATTCATTTTTAAGGCAGGTAAATTAAAAGAACATACATATAACAAAACAACAGACCGTCTACTAATTGTCTACTAATAGAACTAATTGTTCTACAGATATCTGATACTTCTGAACCTTTTAATGATAATTAGACTCAAAAAACACATCGTAATAAAGACAAATCTCTGATGATAAAGATCGACAACCACTTTATGCTGCTGTAAAGTAAATGAGCAAGTCAGCAGTGTTTGTGAAAACAGTCTAACCCTCACAGAAAATGACAGTCATGTCTGGTTTATGTTGAACATTTAACATAAAACACCACTCACACTTACGGACACTGATTCAGTGACTACACTAAATGAAAATGACCCATAAATATCCCAGTATTGTTTGATTGGATAGTGAAACAGTTTTGGGACAGTGAGGTATACACATGAAAAAAAACAATAGCATTTAATATTAAAATCAATCTTGCAAATAACAATTTATACTAATGTTGGTTACTGAGCTTTCCATAATAATGGTAGTGTAACAAACTGAAATGCTGTGTAAACTTTGGTATTGTAACCCTCCCTAAAACCACTTTTTTGTCATTGATAGATACCTGATACTTTATTAACTGTAAATTAAAATATAGATTGAAGTCTGTTTTTAAGCTGAACAGCGCAGCTGCAGCACCTTCTTCAGCCCAGAGTAGTGTCTGCAGGTGTAAACTGCAGGGCAGTCTGTGTGTCATCAGAGAGGCATGGGTAAATAAAAGTTCATGAAGCCTCTCTGCACCACCAGCTGCTGCTCCTTAAGCTCATTGCTCTGAGCAAACGGTAATAACTGAAGCTGACTCAGCATATCAACATTTTTATGGACTCGCATCCTCTCTCATCTGCACAACAGCGGTTGGACAGTAAGAGATTAATGTTCAGGGAAACTTAGGACTTAGGACAAAATAAGATTCTGAAGACACATGTTCATCATCTGAGTTTCTCATGTCTAGTCAGAGTTTCTGTATTCAGCCACAGAAACATAGTCCAGTCTTAAGCTTTACAAGTCTGCTCTGTGGCTCGGCTCAGGTCCATGTTGGCCAAGGTAGGAGACAGTTCAGACGGAGTCGTGGGAGAATGAAGGATTTTATCACAGTCAAAGTTATCAAAGTAGTCCAACGAAAGGCCTCTCCTTGCTTTGGCTGCCCAATCAGGATGAGTCCTGAGCTCAAGGATGAATTCAACAGGCGTCTTTTGGAGGATGTGAGGGTCAAATGAGGTGCCACGAAAGAAGGCCTGCATCTTGAAACACTCCAGATTACGCAGGCGGCTCACTGGATTCTTGCACAAAAGCTGCGTCAATGAAGAGGGAAACAGATAAGACGGTATATTAGTATATTTCACTCAAAGGGAAAGTGAGAGAAAGGAGAATCATATTTACACAAACCTCAGTGAGCAGTAAGATCAGAGCAGAGCTGAAGGAGTTGGGCAGGACATAAGGAAACTCTCTGACCTTCTTCAACATGGTGCTGTGGTCTGGCTCTGCAGGCACTGGAAACTAAGTGCATTAAGAAGTGCTCAGGCAGGTGTACGCAAACCAGAGTGACCAATAACTGACGCATCCATAGCTGATGAATATTGATTTTATGTGCCTTCACCTCTCCTGTCACCAGGGAGAACAACATAATGCCAAGAGACCACCAGTCAGAAGCGTGGTTGTATGGACCCCCACTTAAAACTTCAGGAGCTGTTTACACAAAACGGGGGAAGCAAAGATGATAAAAAACCTCAAGATGAGAGAGCTACTTAACACAGAATATATAAAAAAAGGAATCACTACGACATTTGTCAAAAGCTGCAAGACTGGAGAGCAAAAAACAACATTTATGTTTTGAGGAAAAGCCTCTGTCAGAAAACCCAAAGCAGTATTATGTAGTGTGCATCACAGGTGCATCATATTCATAACTAGGCCGACTGAATCCAATGGGAGCACAACACAGGTGGGGCTGTAATGGTGTTGCAGCTATAAACAAAGACAGAACTTCAGCACAATCATCCGCTAAAAAGCAAACCCCTACAGTGATCCAATTTACCGAACACTGGAGCTCAAACAGACACAAATCATCATTTCCATCAAGTGAGAATATTCTCTTGAGAAATATGTCATTTATTAGACCAAAATCTCACCCATGTATTGGATTGTCCCACATATTGTAAAAGCTCGTCCTCCTCGTTTCAGTCGATGTGAGAGCCCAAAATCAGATAATCGAAGGTGACCTGGATGATGGCACAGAAACACATGCTGAAACTACTGCTACATTACAAACTTACTGTTTGGTTTATATTTATAGAATAAAGCAGCAAATGTTTCTATAAAAGAGTCTTGCATTTCTTGAATTTTAGCCCTGGTGTTAGGTGCAGCACTTACGGTTGACGTTTTATCTATTAGTTAATCAAGTGTACTTACATCATTTTTTTGTTTAGTGGCTTCTCAGCTATTATTCCAATTGGAAGATGTGTTGGTTTGTGTGTTAGTCTTACTAGTGTTGTGGCATCTTATCTGCTGTAACCTGTTACCTGTGTCTGTTTTGCTATTTGTGATTGTGCATGTGTGACCAAACTGTTGAATCTAATGACCACAGACTCTTCTAATGTTATTTTTTACAAACCAGAAGTCAAAAATATAGACCAGCATTACCTTGATCACTTACAAGAATATTCTCCATCTGAAAAAAATTGTAAAATTATTAACCTACAAAGTCATAAATATAAGATGTAATTATATTTTATCAGGCTAAATACATCACATATAAAAATCATACCTTTATATCTCTATGTATGATCCCCATGTCATGTAGGAATCCTAAAAATAACAAACACAAGACAGAAATCACACATGTAAACACAAATTTCAAGTCAATATTAAAAGTTGGAATGATGAATGTCTGATTGACACTAACCCAGCGCACTGCCCAGCTCTGCAGCAAAGAGGCGGACCTCATCCTCCCCAAACTGGCCCTTCAGTAACCAGTAAGTGTACAAGTCTCCAGTGCCGCAGTAGTCGCACACTGCAGAGGACGACACACAGATGCTCCTGAGTTTTAATGCAGGTCAGCTTTGTCTGGAATAAAATATCAGAAGTATGGAAACCACAAGAAGATAAAAGAAATGAAAAGATTTTCTCATCCCACTGTTGCTGGGGAAAGGAAGAAGTGAGGATTGAAGTTGAGTCAAGTCACAAATACACATGCTCTTGTCTTGCTGAGTTATATTTTCCTTTGTCAGTAATCTCAACTGAAAAAAAATGAATGATGGAAAGATATAAAGTTATGATCACGGTTTGTAAAAACTGTAAACTCGCTGGCAGTGCAGCAGCTGCAGCCACACTGAGCTTTACCCAGCGCTTTCATTAGATGGCAGTGCACCTCTTCAATATCCAGTGCAGGGGTTTGTGATTGAACTCGAGGATGCATGGTTGTACAACAGTCCACTTTATGTTAGTATAGGACCGGGAAGGGTGGGGTGGGGGGTGGGGGGTGGGGTGACTTTTCGGGAACACAAAAAGCATAGGGATAGTAAAGGGGGAGGGAATCGAACTGCACCATCGTTTATATTTATTAACTCACTAATGAAGAGGTTGCGCTGCGTCTGCCAGCAGTCCTGCAGATTGTGGATAAATGGGTGTTTGAGCTGCCGCTGCAATGCAACAGTCAACGCGCACACACACACACACACACACACACACACACACACGGAGTGAGAGTGAATATAACAATGAAAGATGGACAGGGAACTTCCTATAGGATACCATGATAATACCATGTAAATGAGTGAGTGACTTATTTATGGACAGAAAACAGAAACTGTCATTTATCTCACAGTGCTCATTTGATTATTTGATTGTAGCCCTAAAAATACTCAGACACATGTACTCGATATACCATACCCACATACCCACCCTCAGTCATTTTGCGCTTCGCTCTACTGTATCCTCACTGAACACTTCATTAGGAACACCATACCAATACCGAGTAGTTCCTTCTTTTGCTCTGAAAACAGCCTCATCCCATCAGATAATTTCTGCAGATTAGTCAGCTGCACATTCATGCTGCCAATCTACTGTTCTTCCTCATCCCAAAGGTGCTCTGCTGGATTCAAATCTGGTGACTGGGGAGGTCACTGAAGTTCACTGAACTCATTGTCATGTTCATGATTCCAGTTTGAGACGACTTTTGCTTTTTGACATGGAGCATTATCATGCTGGAAGTAGCCATTAGAAGAGGGTACACTGTGGGCATCGAGTGCCTAGTCGACTGGTATTAAGGTGCCCAATTTGTGCCATTAAAAGAATTCCTCACACCATTATACCATCACCAACACCAGCCTGGACTATTGACACAAGGCAGTTAGTGGTAGTTCATCCACCTTTTTTTCTGCTCACCACAGTTGTACAGAGTGGTTATCTGAGTTAGCCTCTCTGTCAGCTCCACCCAGTCTGGCCATTCTCCTCTGACCTCTCTCAACATTTTCCACAGAAGTGAAGCTCACTGGATGTTTTTTGTTTTTTGCATCACTGAGTAAAATCTAGAGACTGTTGTGTGTGAAAATCCCAGGAGATCAGCAGTTTCCGAAATACTCAAATCAGCCCACCTGGCACCAACAATCACACCATAGTCAGAGTCAGTGAGATCACATTTTTTACCCATTGTAATATTTGATGTGAACATTACCTGAAACTCCTGTATCTGCATGATTTACTCACTGCACTGCTGCCACATGATTGGCTGACTGAATAACTGCATGAACAAACAGGTGTACAGGTGCTCCTAATTAAGTGCTCAGTGAGTGTACTTCAAGTCCAATTCAGTGAAGAGCTCCTCAGTTTGTCAACACATACAAACTCTAAGATGTCAGGTCATTCGGCAAAGAAGAGAAAAGTAATCAGGCTTTTTTTCATTGGAGTAAACATTTCCTCTTTGTCCTTTGTTTATAACTGCAAGCAAAACATCCCTCTCAGCAGTAAAAATGCAAATGATAGCAAATGATAAAGCGATTATCATAATAGTTGCAGATTAATTATTGCAGCTCTCGCATAAGTATAAGAACAGTAAATAACAGTGCTTCTACCTCATGATACCTTTTTCCACAACATAGATTTTTACTCTGTGATATACCTGAATGATGACTTCCTCTTTTGACTGCTCCAGCACTCCATGCTTCAAGATCTCTGACTTTGGTAGAACCTACACAAAAATGAAAATGATGACACAAAACATATTTTACGTTCATATAGATTATAATGCTGTTATAGTCCTGGTTATTATGGCTCAACTAACCTTAACAGCATAGGTCTTTTCCTTAAAAATGTCCTTCACTTTAATGATGGGTCCATATGATCCTTTAGCTATGAGGCCCAGAATCTGTGAGCACAGAAGTACAGTTATCTCACTGTTTCCACTACTTTTCCTCACTCTCCCTGATGAACTGCAACATCTGCCCTAAATATCAGTTTTGTTCAACAGTCCTAGGCTGTGGTCCAGAGTACCTGGAAATGCTCTTGTCCAGGAAATTTGCGGTGTGGGAACTCGGGCAGAAAGACAGAGACATAAGCTGGAGGAGTCCTGTCCGTGTCTGACGTCCCAGCGTTGTCCTCCGGAGCCAACATTAGCCTGGGGGCAGGCAGTCTGTCGTCCAATCCCACGGCCCGGGAAAATACTGCTGAGTGCCCGAGTCTGTGAGCCATGGAGACCCCCATATTTGAGAGGAAACCATGACTGAGTCGACGCGGGGCAGTTGGTCCCTCTTTCTAGAAAGGAAAAAGGATAATAAGAATTAAAAGCTCATTATCGGGGTGGAATGTTATCAAGTACATTTACTCAAGTAATGTACTTAAGTAGAATTTTGAGGTACTTTTACCTACTTACTGTTATTTAATACTTAAAGTCCAAGTATTATATTTTATTGTACTACATTCAATTGACATTTGTAGTTACTTTCCAGATTAAGATTTAGCATAGAAATCGTATAATGATATTTAACATGGACCATGCAGATATACATTGTTACATACAGATAAGCAATGGGCTGTAAACACACTACCTGAAAATACAGTTGTTAGAATTAGCTCGCTCTCAATCAGCTACGACATTAATGTGCTGCTTATATGTCAGTGTATAAGTAATCTAATACATAATAATATAACATTCTGAACAAGGCCATACTGCTGTAAGTAATAAAACTTCTATACTTTTACTTGAATAAGCTTTTCAAAGCAGAACCTTTACTTGGGACTGGGTACTTTCTTTTTTACCACCTATAGGCCTACTATAAAAGATCTGAGTACTTCTTTCACCACTGCTTTTTAAAAAGCACATCCTTGTTGCCTTGCCAATTATCATTTTTTGAATTAAATTAAAATTAAATTATTTATCACAGCTCGTTTGCAACTTTTTTTCGAACAAATAAATCTCACTTTCTAATAAGTCATTAGGTTTGCAGTTATTGATATTAGTCTTACATTAATAAGGCGTCAAGCGTAAAAGAAAAGAGTCCTGAAGCTTCATATTTGCGTCTAATCAAATTGTGTAGTCACTTGGTTTTGAACACAATGAAGTAATTGACACGCTTTCCAAATCTAATGACATGTAAAGCTAATTTAATCGGCTAAAGGCATTTCTATCAGTGCTGCACAAGCACCTATTGACCCTCATGCTGCAGGTCGGAGGGAAGGTCACTAATCAATAGCTCCATTTTTAGAAAGACTTCACTATGACGTGTGGACGTGTTTCCTGCACAGCAGTGAGCCGTGAACCAACACAAACATATCATTGACACTTTACTGCTCTTACAAACATGGACAATCGCCAAAACGTGGACTTATTCAAATTCCACCGCCTTCATTTTAAAAATCCAAATCAAGTGGCTTGATTTTGTGTAATTTTACCATAAAATCTTTAGAAAAACGCCGCATCCAAAACACGAGCAGTTCTCTAGCACCTGGTATTTTACCTTACAGCTCACATCTACATGTACATGTAAATGACTCCAGTCTGATTGACTCACCTTGTTCTTACTGACGTCGCTGCCCATCACATCCTCGAGGGTAAACAAACCAAAGTATTTCACTCAAATCTGAGTAAAGCAGCGGTAGCCTCAGCTTTTCCTCTCGCATCCTTTTTTAATTCAGAAGCGCAAGGTCCAATTCATCGCGTCACATCCACGTGTCCGTGTGTTTATGTGTCTTGAGGAGAGAGAAATGTTTGCAGGGTGTTTGCAGAGAGTCATCCAGAGCGGGAAGAACTCGATTCCGCTCCAGTTAAAGCTGTCACATTAATGATCGATCATTCCTCCGTTCCCCAACTTACTGCGACTCACAGACCTGCCCCTTTATATTTTACTCCGCACAAAAATTCAAACACAAATGCACCACTGAGAGACTATAACGCTTTTATTGACAGATAAACATTAAGCCACAAAGCTGATAGAAATGTGAACACATAGGCTTTTGCAATATCATCCTTTTAATTGAAATGTTCAGGGCAGTTTTTCTTCTTCTCTGATAGAAGTGGGACTGAAATAACAGGCTTTAGCAGCGCAGTTATACAAGTAATTCAACAGAAAACAACCGTGATTACAAAAATATCAAAATACTTTGCATAAAAAGTGCTTTAGTGTTAAAGTTACAAAACATACACTCAGCGATTAGCTGCAACACACTTCTTGTTGCCACAATACCGTCAAACCAGGTGCCACATTATACAACACATGAAATGTTTTTGCTGCTCTGTTCTTGATATATATTGCACTGATGTGAGGTACAGTAAAACAGCTAGCTGAGGGCAGATGCTCATTCACAAGTAAAATATAAAATAGTATCTTTAGTGGGAACAGGCCTTCCTGTCAGTCACAGTCATACAGCCATGAACAACCTCTATAAGCTTTAATTAATAAAACATACTGATATATTTATTTATGGCATTTCAAAATCAAATTTTTTACAGCTGACAGCGTTGAAAGTGCTTTCAATTGAGTCCTATTTATTCTAGCAGACTTTTTTTTTTTGAAATACAGTGTGTTCCTGAGCCAGCAGGACAAGTTGCTCTCAGTCTTGCATTTACAGAAGCAGAGGAAGCAGTAACAGTGAAGTGCTAGCTACATACTGTAAATCTTCCTCGCTACATTCAATGCAACCTAAGTGGTCACTTTTTTAAAAGTTGCAGAGTGTATGAAATGCAGAGTGACATTTTAGTGGCACACAAATAAAGAAGATAATATATATTTGGTCAATATGGCACCCTGGTAATCCTGGAGGTGTTTCAAGTTCCCTGCAGGGATTTTGGGCATAAATTCAAATCTGACACACATCAGAAGTCAAAAACAAAATCTCCAGAATGTTTCTTTAAGTTCAGCAGGCTCATATGATATAGTAAACTATCCCCTCTACCTATAAAAAAATGCTCCACCATCTCCCTTTTCATTGTGATTCCCAAAGCCAGATATTCTGACCCTAACACAGTCTGCCTTTTCCCTGATCCCTGTACTGAGGGAGTGTTTCAGCGGCTGCGGTGGATCATCCAGTTAAGCTAAGGTTTGGTGTGAAATGTGAGTGTTTGTTGTGTCACTTGCGCCGACTGAAGATGCTCTTCTTGCTGGAGCTCTTGTCTGCAGTGCTGAGGCCGATGAGGAGCCGTGCCTTCTCATCTTCCTCCTGCTGCTGCAACCCGTTGTCTGACTTCCCTTCAGACGCCTTCCCTCGCAGATCTGAGCCTGAAGCCGGCTTTAGACGCAGCTTCTCTTTTATCATCTGAGCAACAGAGCACAAAGGAAAACTTCATAAATATAAAACTCTGCATTATCAGGGCAAATTTATGTATATTCTCCTCCTAGTCATTCTTGGTTACGGTAAATAAATTGAAACAACCGAGCACAGTCTACAATGAAGGACAACTTTAAACTGCAGAAGAAAATAGCTAACAGATTGATTTCAAACAGGATAAGAGAGCAGATTGTGGTGACGTAATCTTTAATAACATACCACAACATGGTGTCTGCCTTTAATAGCAGCTTATGTGGTTTTAAACTAGCAGAGGAATCCAAAGTACAGTTTTGTGTACCTGTGCTACAAGTGCTTTCCGGCTGTCCCTTTTCACAGCCATTGCAAAGTCGAGCCAAGTCCAGGTATTGTTATGGTACTCCAGACAAGGCAGAACCAGGTTCAGGTCCTTCCAGTCCACGCTGCTTTTTTCTCCCTGAGGAAAACGGACATTTCATTACAAGTCCATTATCCACCATGATGAACAGGGACAGAATCGAAGAACAAGAATCAGTGTACAGTTGTTATGCACAGGAGCCCACCTTATAGCTGACACAGAGGGGCACTTGGGGAATCTTGATGTAAATGAAGGAGTTGTTCATAGCAGCTCGCTCCTTCATTTTATCGATGTCATCAACAGGGTGCTGGTAGGAGGAAATTAAAAAATGTTTTATCTTTGAGGAAGACTAATAACAGTACTTGTTTATTTCTTGCACTTACATACAGTAGGGTCCAAACGTGTGAGACCACTTTCCCATTCAGTGGTCTCAGACTTTTGGACCCCACTGTATGTGGGTTGCCTTGCCTCACGTTCTTCCAAGTTCTTACAAGCCTTGATGTATTATGTTTGTCATAATTACATCGTCCTTCCTTACTGAGTAAATGCACTAACTGTATGGGTAAGTGTATGTGTAATGGACAGTTAAAAATTGTGAGGCCTGAATCTTTTGAATTTCATTTGTGCGCTATAGGAATCTTGGATTTGAAATGGCCTCAATTTGATATTCCACCTCACCATCATTACCTTTTATCTATATTTAATTGTATTCTAGTTTATTTGCTCTTGGGCAAACATAGCAGGACTTCTAGCCATGGGAGGAAATGACATTTCAGTTAATACCAGGTCAATCTGGAAAGAAGAGATCTTTTTAACATAAAGCAAACTTCCTGATGTTGTATGAAGTTTATGTTGCCCCTGATGACCTGGTCTGTTCTTATATTCAGTTTTATGAGTTTGTGATATTTTGCTACTGAAACAATATAAATAAAATTTAAAAAGTTTATTCTTAAAGCTTAGTTATGCAGAAAACAATCAATAAAAAAGCATGAATACCTCTGGAGGCTTCCTGAAAGACCTCCTGACCCCAGCAGTGCGGTTCAGCCCCTGGCCGACACCTTTGCTGGGGCCCATAGCACCCATTGTGTCCTCTGATGACTGCCGAGGCTTGACAGGGATACCTGCGGCACAGACCACATTAGCATCAGCACTGTGACCTCTGGGTGACTCTGCAACCTACACCTTATACTCCCTCTGAGTCTCTCACACACATATTTCAAGGTCATATCCAAAGTGACAGAGCCTTTTAATAGCTCTGAGGGATGACATAACACACAGTAATGGGTAATTCAACACACACACACACACACACACACACACACACACACACACACACACACACACACACACACACACACACACACGGCTGGAAGAGAACATGGAAACTATTATTGATCGCCTAGTTGGCAGGTTGCAGGGTTCTGATCACACAAAGACATTGGAGACTAAGTGCTACTCAGCTTACTGCTGTCATATTTATACTGTCGATAGAACCGTACCAGTTGTAACCAATCTGAATTTGTCCTCTTCATCAGTGACCTCCTCCTCCTCAACATTTCTTCCTGGGAAGAAAAATCCCATCATTCTTTTGAAGAACTGGTACATCAGCTGGATGGTGAGAGGAACCACGTTCACCTGATGATAAAAAAGGCGTTTGTTATCATAAAAAATCTTCAATAAAATACAGTATACATGTTTCAGAGAGGCTGCGTGTGATATACCTCACCTCAAAATGTTCCTTCACTGAGATTCCTCCAACAGGGGGGCGCACTTTACTGAAGATGCGCAAGGCAAACTGGCGTCCTGACTGACAGGCACTCTGAGGACGAAGTACGACCTATAAAACAAAAGGGAGTTTATCTTATCTTCAGAAATAATATAGTAGAAGCCCTAGCAACTGTTCCTGCTGTATTCTGATATCATTTTGAAAACATTTTAAAAAGCACAAATAGTTAACGATATGAGCACAGAATGTAAAACATGAGGTTTTAAGTGCACTTGTAATGAGCCTTCATTGGCACATGCATCAATGAATCCTTGAGTCTGCATGCAACACTGACTATGAAACTCTGAAGAGCAACAGAGTGATCCCATCTGGACAAACAAGATGGAGTCAACACAGACATCACAGTCTTGTCACTGTACCAAGAGTGTACATACCCTCACACGCTGCACAGAGGAAACCAGGCAGAGTCACAAATGTGAGTAAACACTGTATTTTCAGTTATGTTAATATACAGACATTCACCACTTTATTAGGTACACCTGCAAAATCTAATAGAATATAATACAGCAGCTCTGCCACAAATTCTACTTTTGCAAAGATAGTAATGTTCAGTTTTGATTGACACTATCAGAGTTTAAGTTTACATGTATGTTTATCATTGAGGTTGTTTTTTTCAGTGGCATTGAAAGGGACTGCATTATACTGTTCTAATATTTTGCCCACATTTACAAACATGAAACACATTTGAATAAAATGCAGTCCAGTACAATATCAACAAAAAAAACTACAACCTTAACGTAAAAACAGAGTTGACTTAACAGCATCAAACTGAACATTATTATTCTAGTAAAAGTAGACTGAGCTGTTGTGTTGGACTGCATTAGTGGCCGCTGCATGTAAGTTGACAGCTTTCCTTAGTATAGATTTAAAAAAAAAAAAAAAAAAAATGTTGGTCATGGGTGTCATTGTGCTTGGCTGCAAAGAGGCAGTGTCATAATGTGGCCCATGTTTTAGAGTAGAGTATAGCCAGTTACTACAATCAAATTAAATGAATATCAGTTTTTGTTTTGTTAATTGAAAAAAAAAAATCTAAATAACCAAATCTGAATAATCTGAGTAACTCATTTACCTTGTATGCAGCATTGGGTAGCAGGTTGTTCATTGTGAACCACCCCAGCTCCAAAAGGTGCTCTGCTGTGTCATCAGACTTGTTCAGCTGTGGGGAAAAAGTATTCACAAACTGGTTAACATTTACCCTCCAATAGTGACCAAGAATAATACTGGACATGGCAGGAATAAGAAATCTTATCATACTGTCTGAGTGCAAATTGCCTATCAGCAGTTAGATTTTATGCTTTTAGCGAATCAAATTAAATTCAAAAGTAGGATAACTTGCAATATCGTTCCTGCTATTCTCAGACAGTTCTTGAAATAGCGAAAGCTGGAAAAGAGCTAAAGCCAAGGAACATATTTGTAAAGCCTGGATGGATTGCCATCATCAGTCAGCTGTGTGTAACCCCTGAATGTCATGGCTGCTTGCTGTGCCCACCTTGCTGTACATGAATCTCTGCAGCTCCAGCTCAGCGATACCAAGCTGGCCATCCTCTTCAGTCAAACACCAGCGGGCCTGGGCAAAGTAGATTTCCGTTCTCCTCACCACACTCACATCCTCTGGAGGCTTACGCAGCTCCAGCTTGTTTGCACGTTGCAGCTGGAAGTCCTTAAAACACCTGGAAGAAAGAATATATTTTTAACTGTGTGCCAGCTACCTCTTCACAATACGGCATGTGTATGAGCGCTGCTATGAGACCTGATGAGAATGTTGAGCTCTTCACTCTTCATCTGCATGTCATTCTTCTCCTGGTTTAGCTGGTTCTGCAGTCTTGTGTTTATCTCCATCAGTTCATCACCACTCTGTTCCTCGGGTTGTGCCTACAGGATGAGTAATAAAGAAAGTGCATGTTTGATGGTTTGGTCGTACATATTTAAGTGTATGAGTTAACAAAGTTCACTGTCTGACTTTGGCACATTTGTTTGAGACTTTTCACCCAAATGAACTCAGCTTACAATTATGCCAAAACGTCAAATTGCCCTAGTTGCTAAGAGTGTTGTAAATGCAACAGTCAATGTAGATTGAAAACATCACGGACCAAGCCTTTTCTCTTAGCTGATTTGCTCATGTTAACACATCATATTTACAGCAATTAATATGTCTTCAGATGGACCAAGAGCTTTAAATAACTGTTAATTTAGGTGGTGAATTATATTTTGGTGCAGCAATGAGTGGCTCACCCTGATGTTGGAGTAAATCTGCTTCTCAAGGCGTCTAATCTGAGCAAGGTGCTGCCTGACAGCCTCCTGGAGATGTAAGATGCTGCTTCGCTGCTCCTCCGGGTTGCTAGAAATTTCCAGCTGGAAACGCACTCGCTGCTTTTTCTCACTGTGCTCCTGGACACACCAAACAAGGAAAAACAACACAGCATAAGCAAAGATGAAACACTGGTAAGGACATGGAAAAATTCTGACCATTTGCCAACTGATGCTCCATCCTACCTTGCGTCTGGGCTCCACGTGTAACAACAGGTTGTTGACAATGTCCAGGATCATAGCGTACTGGACAGGGTTAGTGGATATCTCAAGGTCATGGTGAATGAGGGTGAAGGTGTCCACAGCCCCTGGAAAAATAACAAAGTAACACTATTTAAATTTTATGCATAGCAACAAGACACTAGATGCAATCTAGTGCAGATTCAAGACATACTGTTTGTAACCAGACATACCAGCTTGTTTTTTCAGCAGGTCTTCTTTCTCATGGTTATTCCTCAGCTCTGGTGGTTTGATCTGTGTGGCCAGCTCTGGGTTGATGTCGTGACTGTAACTGATGTAGTGCATCCGGCAGCTACAACGAGAGATGATTCGCTGAACCTGCTGAGCCTCGTTCACTTGAGCTGGCTGGTTCCAGTCTATGGTTATTGAAAAGGGGAAGTATTACTGTGCAATAGCATAGGAAATCAGAATCACTGTACAGGTAGACATGGAGAAAAATACATTTGGTGATATTTGCTTTATTTCTCAACATACAGTATACACAAGATCAACCATTTGTGCATTCAGACATGTATTTTTAAAGCTGTAGAGACACTTTGGTGTAATTGTTCAGCAGTGCATATTTCAAAAACTATGTGGAAAAGAAGAACAATAATGGGTTAGGGTAAGTAGTGCCATACCTGTAGTGGTGCTAACCATTCCTCCCACGGCTTGGCCACTCTCCATCAGCTCCAGCACTGAGTCCAGGTTACGCTGTCTGTGTTCCTCTATATTTTTCACCTAAACTCATCATCATACAAAAAGGAGCAATTCAGAGCATGAACAGCACTGCACATAACAGGTGAATTACTGTTACGCTTTGGTTACCATATAGTTGAATAATTGTTTTTTTAAACAGTATTACACCATTCTACATTAACTTTCTTCACTATTTTATATTTACTCTAAAAGCGTTCCGAAAATTGTTGGGGTTGTTTAGAGTGTGAATCGCCATCCAGCATTTCTCATCATATTATCTCTATTTAATGAGTTAGAAGGAAATGTAACACAACTGAAACAAAACTCTACATCGATGAAAAACTGTGTTTATAACTAAGCTAAGTTGTACTTGTTTTAAACACCCTGACACCAGGTGAGAGTTGTTCCTACCTCCAGCCATAACTGCCTATCCTCTTGCTCAGATGGGTTGGGCTCCATGGTGGCAAAGTACTGCATGCCATCCAGCAGACAGGTCCAGGTGGTCTTCTGCTTCAGGGTATCATTGTACCAGGCAGGGTGGTGCTCACACTGCAGCAGCTGAGCCTTTGCTGCAGACACCAACACACAGCCTGCTGTCTCTGTGCCTCGCAACATCATCTGGGTAAAGCAAAATAGAGGAGGATTAAAACATTGGGCCACTCAGATAATCAACCTGGGTTTATTAAGCCAGGTTTGGGAGAAAACCTAATTTCTCATAGAGAGAAACCTTTAAAGAAATATGAATTTTTGAGTTCATTCGCAGAGTTTGACGGGGTTTCGTCAGCTCATTTTGTAGGATGGTGAAGCCCACATTACATGATTTTCCTTTTTGTTATCAAATGCTTTTATTTTCCACTTAGACATAAACATAATGAAGTACAGCCAGTGAACATAGCGTAACATCTTTAATGGATTTTCCTGTAGCAGAACACGTGATCCTTCAGTTACAGATTTAACTTTAAAAAAAAAAAAAGGACTCAAACCTTTACCCAAAAATAACAATAATTAGTAGTATGTAATAAAAGAGTTACCTGACAGTTGACCAACTCGATAAACCAGTTGCGGTTATAGACATCATCAGTTTGACAGGCTGCGATGCCACACAGCTGGTCACTGACACCTGAGTCCTCTTCTGAAAACACCACAAACTTGTCTGTTTCCTCAATCAGTTTCTGGAGCATTGATGTTCCTACAGAATGAAGTGGAAAAGGAAGAGGTTAGTGGACCTTACATAACTTGGCTGTATTTAAGTCAAGCAATTATCTCACCTTCATTCTGACTTTTTTCTGCTCGACTGACAGTGGGCACGGCAGGTGTGGTAGGAGCTGTGGTGGGAGAGTAGTTGGAAGGAGAGCGTTTGAGCTTCTTGGTCTGCAGCTGTGTGTCGATCCTCAGACCCTTCAAAGCTTCAGTGGAGAGATTTCGCTTCAGTACAGATGCCTTTTTGTAACCGTCGTACAGCCCAAAGGCAATGTTCCTGTTTGTGGTGGTCCATGAAGCACGCAGATCCACCAGGCGCAGTTTGTGAGTGTAAGAGGCATTAGTCTCATCCTTCGGGTTCACCTCCTGTCAGAAACATACAAAAAATATCTTGATAATAAGTATATTCTATATACAAAGACAGGTTTAAAGCCATCTCTGGAGCTATCTCTAGACTTTTACCTCCTCCATGCGGTTGCTCTGTCTCTGGTAACTCAGGGAAGAGAGGCTGAGGAGGTGAGTCTTCTTCACCTGAGCATTGATCTGGTGGTCAGCCGTCTCATCCCAGGTGGAGGCCATTAGGTGAACTGTCACCTGTGAGAGCTCACTAACCATCTGAGTCACATTCCATTCAGAGATCAGCCTCCTCATCACAGTGCCAGCTGAGATAAACATAAACAGACAAACATTAAAAATACACAAACCACTTCATGCTCTGTTGGGGGTCTAATCTGAGTCATCTGTAAGTATTAACATGTTGCTTTTCATTAATCATATCATGCTGTACCCTGAGGGATAAGTCTCTGTGCCCCTCGAGTGAAGACATGGCCTTTGTTGCACTCCACTTGGATACCTCTCTGCTGAGCAAAGGAGGCCCAGTAATGCACCTGAAAGATACACAATATGTAGAAAAATATGTTAACGGTAGATAAACAAATCAAGGGAAACACTTAGTAAATGGTCAAAGCACATACTGCACTGGGTACCGGACTGCAAATGTAGATTTCATGGTAAAAACATGAAGCAAGAATTTAGTGGACTGCTGGAGGGCAGCCTAAAAAACACTTACTTGTAGTTGTGGGAAGGCAGCTGTGTAGGACATCTGTTTGTAGTGCTGACCCAGCTTCTTGCGGATCGGCCTGAGGCTGTGGAAGAGCTTGCCTCTGCAGATTGGTCTAGATACACTCGTCCAGGTGGCCCAGAAGTTTTGCATCCAGCGCAGAGTGCTGCTGTACAGCAGGATTCTAGGCTGACAGGGTTCTACGAAAATAAAATATGCAAAGCTCTATACAATAAGAAACACATACAATACTTTATAATACTTTTCAAGTACAGTGGGATTAACTTTGCTAGATAGAACATCTAACCAGCTTTTGCTTCAGTGTTAACCAAATTAAATTTCAGGCTTTTAAGGACATTTTCAGTACCACATAGAATGTAAGTTAATTCTCTTTGCATGGTCATACTGTCAAAAAATGATGGAAAACAAGTAGGGATAAAAAGGCCAATAATTATTTATGATGTACATGATATTTATATCACATTGATCATTTTCGAAGCCTTCCACAAACAAATGTATACCTTTGTTACTGTCTACAACAGGCAAGAGAAAATACTAAATAGTGAATGAAATTTCAGACTTTTTAATACAGTCTCATGCCTTGTTTGATTAAAAACTTAATTCATTGCTTTTTAAGACTTTTCATGACCTACAATTACCCTGTCTAATAGAGTTACATGTACCTGTGCCACAGTGCTGGTTAAGGTCCATGGTGATGGAGAGGTTGAGGTTCTCTGAGCGAAAGGCTCTGTAGGAGTCATGAGGTTGTCCTGAGGTCACGTCTGCAATGTTCTCCGCACAGCAGAGCATTACAGCATGGTGGTCATGGGGGTTGCCATGGCAAAGCCATTGGAGGTCAAGGGTCATACACAGGTTGGGTAGACGCAGAAAACAGATATCGTCATACCTAGTATAGAAAACAAAGCACTTTATTACCGAACGATTCTCCACAAATAGAGATGAAAGCTTAAACACTGTTTTCACCTTTGATGCCTTCACTTACTTTGATGCTGTCCTGACATTTACATCCAAGTCTCCTTTAAAAACAAACTGTCCGGGGTTCCAGTCAAATTTCAGCTTATTCCATTCCCAGTGCAGGTTTTCTGTAGTGTTATAAGGGTCCTGTAAAAGTGCAAGTACTCTCAAAATTAACATCATGCATTTTTATAAACGTAACTAAAAGAAAAAAGAAACTGTTAAATTATTAACAATAAACAATAATGTTTATCTACAAGATTTACAAAAAGATATACTTAGTCACTAACAGTCTACAAAACTTTTCGCTGCATACATTTGCTGGAGATAAACAAAAAGAAAAACATATGATTGTCAGGTGCACAGTGTTTTACCTCTGTAGCTAGCTGATGGAGATTGGCCTGATCAATGTCCATAACCCAGTGTCCATGCAGCAGGAGACGACTTTTGTCCCACCAGGCTAGGGTAGGTGAGGGATCAACTGTGGGTTTGGTCAGCAGGTCAACTGACTGCCCGATCAAAGTCCAGGCAGGGTCCCAACATGGCCCCCACACGATTGTGTAGAGAGAGATGTTAGCTGTAAAAAGTTTCATTGTGAGACATTAACTTTAAATGTATGAAAGAATGAACCTCACATTACAGAACATCAATGCTGAAAAACTGAGGATAAAATTACTATTGGGATTTTTTTTTGCTTAACCCTGATCATGATTCACCAACATAAAGATAATTAATTATCATCTTTTGTCTGGTTTCATATATGCCCAAATTTTGTAAAAACAGCTGCTACAAAGTTGTGTTTTGACTCTTATTATCTATGTTAACATACGTTTTGACTTCTGCTTTAGTCATAAGTAGATACTGCACATTCAAAAGCTGTGGTTGGTCTCGGGTAATACCATGGCAACAAACATTACAGCTACAACTCACATTTGAAATCATAGTAGAACTTTAGTGGCGGCATATTCCTGTGGACTGTCACATCTCCCCAAGGTGGACCAAGTGGGACAATCTCTTTGCGATGAGCTCTTGCCTGTCCATCCTGCTCTGTCCCAATCAGGCGCCCTGACAGGTCCCAGTCCCGGATCTCAAAAAGGTAGCGAGGGTAGTCTCGAATTCTCACTGTCACAAAGCAATGACAGTCAAAAGGTTGATTATTTTGCATATTCTGTGTTAAGCCTAAACTATCAGGACTTTAATTACATTTATTTCCAGTTTATTGCTTACCCAAAAATGCAGCCAATTTAAACTTGACTCCACGGCACCACTGGACCACCAGAGGGAGTCCTTCTCTGGGGAAGGGACTGATACCGTCAATGTCCCTCAGTTGCTCTCTCACCCTCTCTGGCCCATGAAGAGATTGATCAGCCAGCACTACTAGCTCCAGGTCTGACACAGTCCACGTCAACAGAGACTTCCTCATGGGTGTGTTTGCATAGAGGCGGCGTGAGCGCTGGATGTAGATCTCTATGTGCTTTTTTTCCAGTGAACTATACAGCTCTTCTATTTTTCTGGCAGGCAGAAGTTCTCCATGCTGCTTGCGTAGATCTGCCACCTTCTTATCCAGAAGCTGCAGACGTTTTGCGCTTTCCTTACTCTCATCTTTCATCAGCTCGTAGTTGTCTCGCAGCTTGATTTCAAAGACGTCGTCCAGGAAGACAAACGAGAACTGGCTGATTTTGAAGACCAGGTCAGGAGGCAGGTGTTGGACAGCGGAGGCCCAACTCGGGGAGCGATGGAGAGTCTTCAACCACTTCTGAACACTAATGGCCTTGTCAAAGGTGTTTGAGAAATTGTACTGGTAGGGGAACTCGACAGCCAAGGAAGGACAAGTGAGAACCCAGACACGGTTGTGAGGAGTGGTGAGGAAGGGGAAAGTGTCTCTGTGCAGCTGCATCTCAGTCAGCTCTGCGTGCGTTTCCACATCTAGTCCTTTAAAGGAGACAATGTCGTTGCCATCAAAGTTGAAGATTAGTGAAGGGGAGCGTATGTGCATGGAGCCAGCGTGCTTGGAGACTGACAGGGCTTCTGTGTGTAGGAGAATATAGTTCTGCTCACTAACATGGGCTCTTAAACGAGTACAGCCCAGTTCAACACGAACACACAGCCCTCTAGTCTGACCTGACACAACTTCACTCTGTGTAGGTTTGACTGGACTCTCCTCTCCTTTCTCTCCACAGAGCATATGCCAACATGCCTGAGCTTCAGTCATGTGCTGATATAAGACCATGTGGTCTGGTGGCGTCCAATCAACAGCGAGCTCTTCT
The DNA here is from genome assembly GCF_002260705.1 of Seriola dumerili. Taxonomy (NCBI): domain Eukaryota; kingdom Metazoa; phylum Chordata; class Actinopteri; order Carangiformes; family Carangidae; genus Seriola; species Seriola dumerili. The sequence continues at coordinate 1,084,297 of NW_019174585.1, forward strand.
TCACTTTGGACCTGATTAAGACATGACCACACAAAACATGAATATTGAAACTCTCGCAGTCCAGAGAAAAAAAAAATATATAAAAATCTGATTACCTGTAAGGTGTGGGTGGTGAGGTGGTAACAGAAGGCTATCGCGGTGAGTCTGAGCACAGGGTTAGAGGTTTGGGCAGCAGGGCAACATGCTTCCATGTTCTCTGTGAGCGATTTGACCGCAGATAAGCTCACACCTTGTAGAGACACTGTGGAGCTCTCTGCAGAGCTCAGGACTCCTACAGTGTCCATCCGCAAAGACACAGCTCCTATAGAGAACACAAGAGAAGAAAGAAATGATAAATTAAGGCGATGACAGACAGTCAAAGCAGAGAAAGGGAAGGCATGTTCATTTATTTTTGGGTCAGCTCTAAAATTAATTGCTGCAACACTTTTCTTCATTTCATTTCCTTTCTTTCAAATCAAATTTGTCATTGTTTATGATGTATAACAAGACAGCATAACTCTAAATATAGACGAGTTGTTTGACCTTGTAGTGCCTGTAGACTATAAAAATGCTTACTTAAGAAATGTAATTGTCTTTTCAGTCAAATGACAATGTGGTACACTATACACATATCGTAAACAAAACCTTTTCAGTAAGGAACTTCTTACCTGCCAGGTTAGAGAGTGTGAACACATTAACATCCTCCAGACAGCAGTCCAGTTTAAAAAGCAGGTGTAGCTGTGAGGAGGGGACGGGCTCACCAGACAGAGACACTGCAGGCACATCTGACTGCTGTGGCCCCGTATTGCCAGGAACACAAATAAGGGACAGCAGGCGAGACAGACACAGTGCACAGGTTTCTGAAAGCTCCACTTGAAGCCCTTTCAAACTGGACTCCACACTTAGACTTGGAGACTGGCTACCAGACTCCATGTGAGATCGGTTGAAACTCCCCTAGAAAGAAAAGCACATCAACATTAGCAATCGAAAATGCCAATAAATCCTCTGACTAACTAACTCATTAACATAAAAACTTGAGTTAATGTCTTTCATCTAATTTGTGGTTGGGGGAGTCACAAAATCTATATTTAAAAAAATCATGCAAAGAAAAGAATTATAGAAAATAAAAAAGAGATGAACACTTGGCACTTTAGAGAAGGCTGCTGATAAGCAATGGTGTGGCTGTGTAGATATATGGGTGTACGAATTAACATTATTGCTTATGTATTTCAAAAAAATGTGTGTGAAAATTAGTCTAAAGCATGATCATACATTCAATAAAATAAGTTTCTAAATGCTTTGTGATTACTTGTGTTTCCTACCTGAAGACTGAGCGAGTCTAAAATGAGTGCTTCTCCCCACACATGTTTCCCAGGAGGGTGGGGTGCTTGTTGGATATGAGACCCCTGACCCACTCTCCACCAGAAGTTGTCCAGGGACAGGGAGGCACGCTGGTGCACAGTCTGGGACTCTGGGCTCTCTTTTTCAACTTTAATGTCAAGAAGATGCTGTAGTTCTGTAGACATGGAGAGGAAGCAGTCATATCTCAACATTACTTTGAGGAAACATATTTAGATATATTTATGGTTATTTAAGCCTTTCTGGATAAAAAGCTGTGAAATCAACAGTGGTAAAAGGAGAACAAATTAATGTGTAACATTTAAAGTGCACTCTAAAGAGACTTTATCTAATCTAGTTTGATGTGTTGGAAAAAAAGCTGTCCCAAACATTGCCTTCAGAATAAAAACCATGCAGATTTATTGAAGGAAAATGTGCTGTAATAGGAGTGAAGGACTTGCACATGATGTAGAGTAATAACATTAAGTGCTATTTCGTAACACATTGTGTTGAGGTTATACTTTAATGAAACAATGACCTCATTTCGCAATGTAGCAATAAGATCATATGATGTTCACCTGCCTTTCTCTGTATGTGCAGCATGTGAAAGGCCTACAGTACCTGCGGTGGCTGACAGGAAGCCTAGAGCAAAAGGTGTTGTGTCTCCCAGCTGAACAGACACATTAACATTGGACACAGAGGAAGTGATCATCACAGGAGCATCCAGGTGAGGGAGGCGCCTGAGGAAAATAATGGTGGGCAAATAATCTAATGGACTACACAACACAATAAAGTTACGGAAAAACAATACAGAATGAGTGATGCAGACACACACACACACACACACACACACACACACACACACACACACACACACACACACACACACACACACACAGAAAAACACATGGATGAGAAACAGAAAATAGCAAAAGGTATTAGAATATTAGCTTCTTTGCAGTGGGAGATTTAAGCAAAGTGGTGAGACAATACAGACTCAATCATCCCAAGAACATATCTGGTTATAATGCCCCCAACCTAAGTCTTAATTTTAACCTTTGAGTTTTGCTTTTGCAACTTGCCTCTTTTTATGTGCTGCTTTCCTGTGGATAAGCTGTTCCCATGGAAACAGATTTAGCCAATGGGAGAATTCCTGGTGACGGTAGTGGATGATGCAAGTGTTGACAGTGAATGACCCTGAGATGTCAATTGATGTAACCTAAATTTACAAAAACATGAGATACAAAAGTCAAAATTATGAGTCATCTATTTAAGAAGCTTTGACCAGACGATGTGACTATCAAGCATCTTCCTTGCCTGCAGGGATGTCTTCAGAGTGTTCACACAAAGGATTCTTTGCCTACTTTGAGAGAGGAGAAGCCCATCTGCCAATTAAAAAAAGACAAGAACATGTTATTCTTATCTTTTTCCTTCATCCAACTCTGTCTGCCTTGCGTCTGGTGCCCAGATGTCCACTGACCCTCCAGAAGGAGCTCCAGGCTGCTCTGGGGAAAGCTCAGCTCAGGAGTGAAGCTTTTAAGAGGAAGCTGCTCATTGTCACGTCCATAGGAGACCTTTAAAGACTTCAGAGTCCAGTTCAGGTGTCTATACAGATGAGAAAAAGTGCCATATAATGTTTAAGTCAATATGCCATTCAACAGGGAATCAAACTGTAGAAACATAAACTGTGGGCAGCTGATGGTAAAACACTGACTCACCTTTTCTGGCTGTGCATGGACAGGGTTACATTTGTATTATCAAATTCCACATTGACCTTGTGGGGAATCAGCCGATGAAACCGTTCCACAGCCTCAGTCTGGATGAACTCAGTGCTTTCATACTCTGAAAGGAAACAGAATTAATACCATCAAATCACAATGTTATCTACTGTATTATGTATGTATTATTATTGAAATTGTTGCAGCTCACTTAACAGGAATATCAGATAAAGAAATGTGTTGAATGTGTTTGCATGGAAATACTTGAGTGAGCTTAAATGTCGTTTCCTCTTTTTTTACCTTGTGATTGTTAGTGTGCATTTATATGGGCAGAACTGCTAATTTTAACCATGTCTGCCTTACTTTTAACAACAACATTTATTTGATTTCTCATTCAGTTGTTCAGTGGCCAAAAGACCTGGAGATATATAGAAAAATACATTTAACACTTGAATTTGTATGTTATGTCAAACTGACTTACTTTCTCTTTCTTTTTAAATAATTGTAAAACTTCTTCTTTATGTAATTAAGGAGGTTAAACTTTATCTATTAATCATTAAGCAAGTAGACATTTCAAGCACCTACAGAGGTCAAGCAGAGCTGTGTGATATGACCTTGTCCTCATTTTCTTGCTGGTTAGCAGTAGAACTAAAAATATCACAGATGATGGTAAATATCCAGGCATTTTAGAATAAAGCAAAAGATTAGATGTAAAGCCAGTGGAAAACAACCATTAATGCTGTCACGGTCATCATTCTGGCTACTTACTGTGAGTATAATTGAACATATGAAATTAGAGAGGATTGTAATTAACATATATTTGTAACTGTAATTAACCAGCTAATGGTCAGACTATGGTTTATATACTGGTTATACAGGCCTATATGCCTCAACTCACACAAATCCAGCCCAGCAACATCTAGATTGCATGTTGAATTGTGCTGCCCAGTAGATGGTCTTGTAGGCTGACAACAACAAAGCATGATATCCCAAACCCTAAATGTGTCTATATGAACATTTCATGAGGGACTGTTACATTATGTCCTGTGTGGTGGTTAAATTATAACTTGTCAACTAAAACATAAGATCAAAGGTGGTATTGTGGGTTACAATTAGCGAAGTAGTCCTTATTGACATTTTGAGATGAACATCCCATGACTGACTGATTATTGCCATCTCTAGTTTGTTACATAACTTTAATAATCATTTTGACATTTCAGAGACTGTACCATGCGCTTGCTCATCAACTGTATCGTGAACACTTTTTGCAGGAGACGGGGGCAGCAGGAGTTGGCTAAGGAACAGTCCTTCATGCAACTCTGCGATGAGTGTCCTCACGCTCAGGGACAGACAACCGGGCTTCATATCTGGTAGGGTCACATCTCCAGACAGCAGCAGGCTCAGGGCCACTTCAGCCAAACATATGTCCTACAGTGGAGAGCAGGTTAGTCACACATGTTCAACCAAAACATTCTATTTCAGTGGCAGCAACAGAACTCACCAACTGACTGCTTTTAAGCACTTTACTGCTTAACTGCCCGACTGAGAAGTCCCACGCCAACCTGCAAAAAATGTTTTTAAAAATGACAGCATGTTCCCTGTTCAGATAATTTTTTCAAATATGTTTAAATCAAATAAATAGTTCAATTAGATCAGTGGTAGACAGAAACAACACACAGAAAAGAGATGTAGTTACCTTTTACTCTGGTGGTCAAGTAACAAGGTGATGCCTGTGATAGTCATGTGCCATAGAGACTCTGACAGTGCTAGGTTCAGTACCATCACATTGATCGAGCTGACATGGAATGACAGCAACTGAGAACACAAGACAGGAAATTAGACGTTGTCTACAAATCAGTATAACAACAGATTGACCTATAGTGAGGCTCCATACTTGTGACAGAAAGCGTAGTGTTGTGGGGCTGACAGAAATCTTCCCTGACTTTTTTCCATGGCTCTTCTTCACCAAAGGTTTCAGTGGTGCTTGCAGGTCAATCCTAACTCTTGTTTCACCAACACATAATGCCAAGTATCTCCTGAAAAACACAATTACACAGATAACTATACTAACTATAACAAACTATAACAAGAATTAAAAGTTCTAGTAAGTGATTACAAAACATCTGTAGCTCTAAGATTTTATTTAAAACAACTTACGGCAAATCCTGGTTGAGAAGTTTACTTGAAATCCATATTCTGTCAATTTCCTGTCATGAAGAGAGTCACTGTTATAGCTCACCAAGTCATAGAAAAGTACCCTTGATATGTTATGGGACCGGCACAAACATGTATCCCTGACATGGGATTGGCTGCACTGCATGAGCTCAGGACATAAATGTCATGTAAACAGTGTGTCTTACCAGAGTATGCTGGGGGTGAAACTGGATACTAACTCCTTGGACAGAAAACAGCCCTACTGATTTGATCTTTAGATCAGCATTCAGTGCAGTCTGGAAGAACCGAACAGCCAGGGTACATATGAGCCACCTACAAACCCAATACAAATGGGACAATCTTAGAACTTGTGCAAACATCTGGTTAATCCTGTAACCAGTGTATGCAGTGTTAGGTTAAAGTATTTTAGTAATCTATGTTGCTTACAGTATTATTGGAAATCGTAGATATACTCAAGAAACTACGCAACCCACATATATCTTACCTGAAAATGACACATAACACAATTCCAAGCAGCAGGATTAGGACGAAGGCTATCAGCAAGAGAGACATTGTGTCCCAAGTTGTTCACACCCAAATCTTGGACATGGGTCTGACTGCTTCTGTGTCAGCTGCTGTCAGAGAGGAAGAGAATCAGCTACTTCAGTTTAACGCACCTTACATTCAGATGCTTCTGGCTGTGTGACTAGCCGGCTGCTTGCAAACAATAACCTGTCCGTCATTGTAACTGTCTGAGGCAACATTTGCACTGCAAATTCATAAACGTTAGTTGTTTTCGTGTGTTTCTCGGCTAGTGGTAACAGCTAGCCTCAGAGTGCTAACATTGCTAATTACCTACAGTGTAGTTAAATACCGAACATGAAATAGCACGTAGCTTAACTTTATCCCCCAACAGCGTCTAAAAACTTCACATATACTTACTCCTTGTTAACTAGCTGCCAGTGTCAAAACTGTGACTCGCTGAGAAGGGTTGGTAGCATTAACCCAATCTAACCACGCATGAAATAGTTAAACATATTTGCCGCCGCGTCATCCAAAAATCAGTAGCAAATCTGTGCTAGCATTGTAGCATGCTAACGCTACAGCTAATTTAGCGTCGTTTTTGGTAAGTGTAGCAAACTGTCGACCGCTTTAGCCTCCAAATAATCGTCAAACTCACTCACCTCAACATATTCAAAGCACTGGGTTTTCGTTGCACCGCATTACGCTGCAGGAAGCAGTTTCAGATGACAGTTAGCTTTCTGCTCAAACAGAGTAAACACTCTGGCTCTGCTCCGGTCCGCGACTCTGCGACTGAAGAGAAAGCCGGAACACCTCCACACATACTGCTTATGCAAACACTGTTTTTTAACTTTGCATTCAAACATAGATGATTATTCAGCAGTTCACGTACAGTCCACACACTTCCATCAAAGGAAATTCTCAATTGTGTAAAACACAGAAGAAAATAAATCAAACTGTCTTACTAAGCTGAAAAGTTTTGTTTTTATTGCGAGCATATGAGTGACATTATGCACTTTTACATAGGACAAGTCTCAGTGTATGATACTCAGGTTTTATAGCATATAATATAAAAGATGGAGGATAACCAGCCAACTGCCCCAGACCTCTAAAAGCTCCAGCTACACTGCATGTAACTGGGTTTTGGTCACTTGATTATCTGCAAATATATAGAGTTTGCAGTTTTTAAGTACAATATCAACAATAAGGGTCATGATCTAGCCCTGTGAAAATTTTTCCAAACACATTTTTTTAATCAAATTACTAACTGGTGAACAAAAATTCTATCTCCAGGTAGAGTTACTCCAGGAATTAGGAGTACTAAGTGGTGCATACACAATGCACAGAAGGTGGTTGTTGCAGGGGCAACAAAGACCCAACAGCAGAATTTTGCCCCTGGCCATTTTGATACCTTCCTTAATTTAAAAAAAAAAAAGTTGCATTAATTTAATGTTTTAGCCCACCTCTCTCCTTTATTGATGGGAATAATATTTATTGGAAAAATATCCACCAAATTGAGCAAGTGCTGTCAGTGTAACAGCAGCTCATGGCATGTTCCAGGGGAAAATAAATCACACACTACCAGCCTATGGATACTTGAGTTAAATTACAAGAGCATTTACTCTACAAGTGCCTTGTGCATCATCTCATCATCATATGAACTGGTGAGGGATGGGTGGTGCACGATGTCCTTCATCTCATGCAGCAGCTTTCTGTCTGTTGTGCTTGGCAAACCACTCATCACTTTTATCTTCGGCCATGGCCTGGGTTTAAAAGCACAAGGAACACAGGTAGAATGAATATACAACACATGTTGCATAGTAAATGTAGAAAGTGAAATGTTGAAGCAACACCAACCTTATCAAGTAAGTCATTTCCTTTGGGATCCACCATGGACAGCTGCCTAAAAGCCTCATCTCCAACAAAGCAAATCTCATGGCCGTCCTAAAACAAACATTGTGTAGTTAACATTTTTACTAAAACTCCCTTCATATGAGGACTGAATATTTTTATGTATTGCACTTACTGGGTCAGCCAAAATAACCACTTCTACTGTGGCTTTTCCGGGAGTGTCCAGGCTGACTAATGGAGTGAGAATTTTCTGATTTTCCTTTTTCATTAAGGCTTCAAGGTCAGGCAGCTGAGGAATGTAAATAATATGTATTATATTAATGATGATAATGTTTCTCCAATATTAACAAACACTAGGATTTATCCATGAAGTAATATTTTACCTGCTCCCGTGGGCATGAAAATGCTATCCTTCCAAATGCTGTTGCATGATCCACTGTTCCACTGATATCATGAAGCTCCAGTTTGCACTGCATATATTACAGATAGGTATAAATGAAATGAGCACATGTACTATAAAATGCATTCTCTAGTCGTCAACACAAAATATGAAATACAAAATACAAACATTACAGTATAACAATCTCTAAAATGTCTTTATCTGTTTTTAGCAAATCCTGAAAGGAAAGGAGGCACTGCCACTTTTTTGTTGAAACTTGGCTCACTTGTGTGTCTGTGAATCCCATCAGCACTGTTTTCTTTTCCTCATTCTTCTCCATCACCTTCATTCCCAAAAGTGTAGTCCAGTAGTGTGTCGATCTCTGGAGGTCTGATACTCCGAGACAAACCTTCTGCACAGGGTCTGGGGACAGATTATCAAAGCTTACTGATCATGTCATCAATAACAGAGGTAAGGACACTATAAAATGCTTAAACCTCTGCAATGACTGGATTAAGAAAATGTGCAGAATGCTAAGAGGTTAGTATTCCGCAGATTTTTCTGTGTCCTGCTTTATGCATGTAGAATATGGCTCTATACATTATTTATCGTATTACTTTTTTTCAATTTATTCCTTGTTTTACTGGAAAGCAATTTGTAACTGTGTTTTGAAAGAAGTGTTCCATAATTAAATGTATTATTATTATCATTATATTCATTTGAAATTCCTATTCAGGAGATGATGATAATAAGCCTTTCTTTAAGAAGAGTAACTGTGATATGAGTTGTTTAAGAAACAGAATAACTATAGTTATTTTATCTAATCAGTTTTCAGTCAAACATATTCTTTGGGACTGCAGATTAAAATTATTTTGATAGTAATAATAATCAGTTATTAATTTACTAATTTACTGAGAAATGACAATCTGTCTGGATAAAATAAAATTGATATTACAATAAATACATTTATCAAGCTATGAAACCGATCAACTCTTTGCATTTGTGAAGCTGTAAGAAACTCATATTTGGTATTTTTACTTGATAAATGTGATAAGATTATTACAGTTATTAATTGTCAAAATTGGACTCCATTCAGCAAAGGACAAACTACAATGGTAGCTCCTCTTCATGCAGAATTAAGAGACAGACAAGGCCTGTGTCACTCACCATTAGGAGGCTGCTCTTTGTCCACCAGGTAGAAGCGATACCCTCCTGGAGCCTGGGTCAGATACAGAGCCTCCCCTACCTCTGTGAGAGGCCATCCCAGACGTTTAGCATTGCTGACAGCTTGGCTTGACTGCAGAGTGAGGCCCTAAAGCCAACACATGGATGATAATATCTTTTTCAAGGGTCCTGTAACAGGTATATGTTGTCTTCCTCTGTGCAGTGTCTAAATGAACTCTCACCCACCAAGAAGTCATTGCCAAGCTGATATTCTCCGACCCCATAATTGTATGTCAGTTCAGCAACAAAATGGTCATCTTCTGGACCAAAGCCAACCATTGTCTTGCTCCATTTTCCATCGTAGGGCCTGTATGTAGACAGGAGGAGTACAGTGGTCAGTATTAGGTTATTAAAAGCTCTGTATAACTCTGTATTATCCAGCTGTGTTAGGACAAAGTCCAGTTAGCTCCAGGCATTTCATATCTACCCATTGCAAGTTGCTTTGCACCCTTCTTCAAATTCTTCATGGCGTAAAACCTAAAATGGATGAGGTTATTTAAAAAAAAAAAAGCATTTAGCATGAGAACACATTTTTAAAACAGTCACAGTCATATGACAGTAGAGGAATTAGCAGCTACATTGTTGTGCAACACAGTGGAAGTTAACCAGTGGCGTTAGTCACTTCTCGTTATTAAAAGAAGCTCAGACAAAGTACCTTCATGCCCAAAACTTCTCGGTAAAACGTGGCTGTTTTGGTCCTGTCACCAACTTTGAAAACAAAATGCAGCGCTCGTCTTAAAGCCATGTTTCGTGTCAGATATTATGATGTCTATGCTATCTGTATTGCAGATCGACTGATACGCGTGCAGCCAGCGATTCAGCTTCCTTGATGATCGATTTTTCTGTCGTCGATTGGTAAAATGTAAATACCAATGGACAAGCAGCAGCAATTAACTAGAAATACAGCTCCTAAATATTATATCACATTTTGAAAATTAAAGTGCCATTCAATATAATTAAGTGAAATATCATTAACGACAAGCACAACAACTTTACACAAAATAAAAAGTAATAAAACTAAGTTCGCCACCCCTAGCCATTTAGGTTAATGGTATCACCCAACGTATCCTTTCGCCTTCTCTCGCGAGGTCACAGTTGGGCGCAACTTTAACTTAAATCATTGAAAAGGGAATACAGTAAACACCAGTTTGATAAGCTCTTTGGGACAATACATACCTAACATTACCTAGGGAACTAGATTAATTTTAGATGCGTAAAATGTAATATCAGCTACTTTACAACATGTGGCGGTAATTAGGGCAGGTTGCGTTTATACACCGTCCTCTTAAACAGGAGAAGAAGAAATGGGCTACACTGAAGTACGTTTCTGATTCGAGAGCAAGGGAACCTTGATTTAAAATACTGAGCGAACCGATTTTCTGTTTTTATGCTTGTGTTTTAACAAAAAGAATAAATGTTTCACAGATGTGAAACTGTGTTTTTAGTTTATCTGGGATAATCTTGCCCAGATTTGCCAAGTCTAAGAATTATGGTTTTTGATCTAGACAATGTCCAATGTAGTATAGAAAAAGTCCCCCTTTCTCGCTTTCGTAAATAAAATTAAGTTTGCACCAGTTTGACAGTGGGTTTCAAATAGCGCTAATGTTCTTTAACTACAATGTCTAACAACCTTTCACAGCAGTAAGACGTGCAAAAAACAGAATAGGTCGCTTCACTTAAGTTCCCCTTACCTTTCCCCTTAATTGGTGACTCGGAAACGAACTTCAGCGTCGTGAGACAGAAATGGCAGCGTATGTGAGGAGCGTGATATGTCTTGTCTCCAGAGAACAACGTGCTTTTCTAACGAGGGGAAACGATGTTGTTGTGGCATCAAAACGGTATGTGCGCGGACTGAGGAGGAAACCTGTCAGAGTGCTGTTTCCCGACGACGAGGCGGGTACAGTGGTGAAGACTGGGCCACAGTCTCTGACGGCAAAGCAACATGTCAAGAGGGAGAAGAAGGAGGCAGGGGTCACATCGTCTGCAGCAGAGCATCTTGAAGAAAGTGGCTCTGTCAAGGCGAGGAGTAATGTGCAGTCGGCTGAAAAACATGCCCACCTCTCTGCTACTAAGGATCGAGTTGATGGACTGCGCTTTGAGAGGGCTTTTCCTGGAGATAAGAGACTGGCGTAAGTGTCACTGCATGAGGTAGCTGTGATTGTCAGAGCTCACAACTGTGGCATGCAAAGGGAAGTCGCTCATTTTCATCTTATATCAGGTCGCAAAGAGGATAAAAGAGCAACAATCAAGTCGCTTGTAAGTCAGCTGTGTAGAAAGCAGTGGAGGGATGTGATGGGCACCTACTGACCCCCACTATACATCCCAGACATCCAGAGACAAACCAGTGCTCTAAAGCTGAAATAATTAAGTTGATCTGTAAATTAGTCGTTAGAGAGAAAATTAACTGGCAGCAATTTAGATAACAGATGAATAGGGGCATTTCTCACTGTTTACTGGCATTTTATTCACTGAACAATCACTCAGTCATTAAATATAATAGCTGTCAGATGTATTGATAATGAAAATAACTGTTCGTTGCAGCCTACAGTTTACCTATGATGGAATCATATGACCTTGCCCAAGGTTTTCTGAGTGTTAATTAGTTGACACACAGAAAAAAATTAAGTAATTTGATAAAACACAACTTAAAAACAAAAGAGCTCAATCCAGGTAATCCAACCTTGGTTAACATGTCATGTAATCAGCCTGTAAAATGTTTTAGGTTAAAATACCCAGCAGTATGTCACATAGTAAAATTAGCTCCACCACAACCTGCTGCAGCATGAAAATACTGCCTATACATTAATGCATCAGTAATAATAATCCAGTCATATAATATATAGGAAACACTGACTCATCCTGACTGGGTACTGAACCTAAGAGCTCAATAGTCTTGAGATACAATAGTCTTGTTTACTCAGGTAGTGCCAGATTTGATTCAAAATTTGCCCCCTTTATAATTATGATAGTTTTTCATGTTCACACTGCATGCAGTCCTTCTCACTAAACTCTCTCTCGCTTCTCGTCTCTACTGCAGGAGGTTAGTGAGCGTTGCTCGTTCTAGGACATTTCGAGAGCACCAGGGTAAAATCCTCCTGGAGGGCAAGCGTTTGATCTGTGATGCCCTGAATGCTGGTGCCAACCCACAGATGGTGTTCTTCAGTACAGTGGATCGGCTCCGAGAGCTACCCCTCGACAAGCTGAAAAGGGCCACGCTAGTCAAAGTCAAGTTTGAGGACATCAAGATCTGGTCTGACCTTGTGGCTCCACAGGGAGTGATCGGTAAGAGTCACATGTTTTGTTTTGGTTCATTCTGAAAGACAGATACTCTGAGTTGTTGCTCACTTTTATCTCTTCCTCTGCAGCCATATTTTCTCGTCCGGACCCGTCACGGTTAAACTTTACAAATACAGATCATTCAGTGCCACTGTCCCTGATATGCGACAACATCCGAGACCCAGGCAACCTTGGGACTATGCTGCGATGTGCAGCTGCTGCTGGATGCCATAACGTCCTGCTCACCAAGGGTAGGTTAGATGATGTTTTCAGTGCACCCCACCCCCAGAAAACGGCTTTTTCTTTTCTTTGCTAGTAATTTTTCACGTTTCTTTATTTTTCCATCAACAGGCTGTGTTGATGCTTGGGAGCCGAAAGTTCTGCGTGCAGCAATGGGCGCCCATTTCCGCCTTCCCATCTATCCCAGCCTGGACTGGGATAAAATCCAGAATCATCTCCCTAAACCTGTGACTGTCCACGTGGCTGACAGCAGCTGTGGCCCTGACAGAAGTAGAGAAACAGAAGATTTGCAAGTTAATATATCCCACAAACCTTCCAAAGCAGGAGACTACGGCTGGGTCAGCACAAGGCGTAGTCACAGTAACGTGCGCTACGAGGACTATGATGCTGACTCTGACTCTGACTCTGAGGATGAGGGACTTTCACTCCCCATAGTGGACACCAAGCTATACTATGAGAGCTGGGCTCAGAGTCCCACTGCTCTTGTGATAGGTGGTGAGACACACGGTCTCAGTCTAGAATCAGTCCAGTTGGCTGAGAAAACCGCTGGTCACAGGCTCTTTATTCCTGTCGTTCCTGATGTGGACAGCTTGAATTCAGCCATGGCAGCCAGTATCCTTTTGTTTGAGGGCAGGAGGCAGCTGTTAAAATTGATGCAAACATCTGGAAGGAAATGGAAATCTAAAGTTGAGGGGCAGTTTTCATGATGTTCCCTCTAAACATCAGTGTGACACCCTCTTTCTCTTGTAATAAAACAATTTAAATCAGGATTTGCAAAGTGTTTTTGAATTCATGTCAAGTGAAGTTATTCCTTGTGAGTTTTTCATGTTTTTTTTTTTTTTTTTTTTTTTTTTTAAAATGACTACAGCTAAATTATTTTCATGATCAAGTAATCTGATGATTCTCTCAATTAATCAGAAAAGCATCAGCCCAAACTAAAGGATTTTCAGTGCACTACCATAGATGACAAAGAAATCTGTAAATTCTGACAAAACCAGAGAATGTGGCATTTTTGATTGAAAAATTACTGAATCAAATAGTTGACTGATTGCCTGATGTCATTTTTTCCTGCCTGTGTTGGCTTGAAAAATGCTCCTGAACTCAGTATCGGAAATGTTAAGGGACTGTGTGAAAGTTATCAGGGTAGGGAGTGGAGGCTAAATCTTTACGCTTCTTTTATTTCTGTTAAGCACACTGAATGACCTCTGTGTATGATGTGCTATACAAATAAACTCGTCTTGCCTTATATTTAATTTAATGAAAAAGCAAAGACTTACCCAGTGTTGTTCCACTCTCCCCTTGACAACAGCTGCAATACCATTCCTCCAATGTCTCCAAAGAATATTAACGGCAAGTAAAACAGAATAGTGAAAAATACAGCCACTCGAATATTGAAAAAAGAACAGGAACAGCTGCTGTTCTAAAGCCTGAATACAGAAAGCTCTTCTCAGACTTGAAATACGTAACAGCTCTACTTAAGGCTTTATTCAAACACGACGGCACATTTACAGAAAGAGCCCCAGAATTTAGAATATAGGGACAGACCATTGCTCAGATTATCACCCATTACTTGCTCGTACGTATTTTTTTTTTTTTTTAATAGGCTGATGTGATGTGAGAAAAATATCCATAAAAACTTTAAATTGTCTGTTTGAAAGTGTTTCCCAATGTGTTAAACAGCTTTTTTTTTTGCATAAGAGATGATAATTGAGAGACATGCCGTTTATAGAGTGATTTCAGAAGGAGCTTTAAGACACAGTTCTCTCTCTTTTTGTGCATGTGGTACCTTGTGCTGCTGCAGCTTTCATGTTAATCTAACAGCATTCAGTTCAGACTTGTGCCACGTTGACAGTGATGCAGCAGTCTTACTGGGTGTGATTAGGATTAATGTCTGAAAGAGGCGAGTAGGACTGTTGTGCTCTGCTTATGGCCAAAAAGCACCTGTTTTACCACACAAAAGCTATCTTTTGATGTAAATTTGAGTTTTTCCTTACACAATAAATCTCACAAAGGAGGCTGAAGAAAGCTATAAATCCCTCTTCCCCTGACTCTCCAAAAAGACACTACCCTCACTTTAATGAAAAGAAAAATCACATAAGCACACCCATTACCCAGTTCCTACAAGCCTTAAATAGATGCATGCACTTATTAGATTCACGCTGGAAAGGACAAGACTCACTGTCAGTCCTTGCAGCAACAATGTCTCTGCAATTATGCAGAACTCACGACACTTGAGTGTGAGGTCAAAAGTCTCCGTTGCACCTGGAGTTTATAAATTAACAAAAATCAATCTGCATACTGTCTCTGACAATAAATGCAACATTTGCATTAAGTTCCTTTGAGACCATGAGTATTACTGAAATACTTGCATTGTGTGTATTTTACATATCCACAAGCTAACTTTATTGGTAGAACTTAACAGGAACAGAGCTTTGTGCTTGCCAGTGAAATTTTAATGGGTGTGAGAAGTCATGACTGAAGTAACAGAATATAGGGATTTATACATTCAACACTTTTTCAAATGCCATTTTGTGCCTTCAGGACTAAACCGGCCTTTTCATCAGAGGACCTTCACAGAAAGTCCTCATAATGACTATGAGATGAGAACCACCATAACGACTGGCTAGAGATGACTTTCACTCACATCATAACACACCACAAGACACAGGAGTTTTAAAACATCAGTCATTGTTCTGTTACAAGCAAGTATAATGTGATCTTTACTGTATGTGCACCTGTCATACTGTTTTTGCTTACGGCTACATCCAACTGAGGTTTACCACATTTGCACTAAGTATACATGTGAATTACAACTGTAAAAATGTATTTTGTTCTCTCTCAACATCATTCAGAAACCAAAAGTAACAAGGATCTTGCAGACAAGACACAAAGAAAGCAAAGAATCAGCTGAATAAGTAGGTCCACTGGGTAATTCTCTGGTTTTCTCTAGAATTCAGAAATGCTATTGTTTGAAAAAAAAAAAAAAAAAAAAAAAAAAAAAAATACAAATACTTTTCTTGAGGCCAAAAAAACCAACAGAATCTCCATATATATTACTGTAGGGACTATAGTCAATGCAAGGCACCACAGGAGAAAGAGAGGACTCCATGAAAAGAGGAACATGTCTAAAAAAATGTTAAAATGTCAGTAAAAAGTGAGACATCTCTCTAACAGTCTGACAAGGTCAGGAGGAGAGGTGAGAGAGATAGTGGGAGGACTGGGAAGGGTGAGGGGCGTAGCAACAGGTCAGGGGTCGATGATGGAGTGAGCCCCAACATAGTATATCCGATTTATATTTGGACGTCCTCTTTAGATGGGCTCTGGTTTGAGCTTTTCAGCCAGGAAGTCGCTGACAAATTGCTCCACTACGGCCGGCGTGATCTCTTCGACGTCGCGGACGTACTTGGCGCGGGCCGACATGTCCAGGATAGTGAGCAGAGGCGCTGCTTCTGGGAGGTTGGTGTAGTCTCGCAGGGAGTCGCTCATGTCATCCTGTGGTGAAAGAGAGAAAAATACAGTAATAAGTGTGATATTACATACAACACTTTGGCTTCAGCAAGGCTACTTCAAAATGAGCAAAACAACTCAAAAATGTTTGACAAGAGGATAGCTCTGCTCTCAAAATGCAACTTTTAACTACAGGTTTCCTTAAATATAAAGTTTCCTGTAATATTATGTTTAGTGTCCCATCATTTGTTCCCAATATGATGCAGGGAACACCCAAAAGGAGCAGAAGAGCAGAAGAATATGAAAGCCAATATCGTTTTTTAGGCTTTTTTACTAATATAAGTGTTGAATTCTCACCCTCTGTGAGCTCTTTTTCTTTTTTGAAAAATCATTCAAAGTTTCCTAAAAATGCAAGGTTGCAGTACTGACAATATGCAGGGATTCAACATTTTCTTTTGCATAATTTCAGTTTCTTATGAATTTGTCAACCAGGCGTATATTGGACAACTCTTAATATGACTTGTTTTCTAAATTAATGGACGCTATGATCTCTTTACGCCTCTAAGTTATTCTAATAAAAACACTCTGAGAAGGAAGAATCTGTGGCCCTGTTCAGACCTGGCATTAACATCTGTCTCAGTTCATCAGATCACAAGTGGACAGCTCCAAATACAGATGTGAACGCACCCAAGAAGCATTAAGGACGCCTATGAGATCTGATCACTCGGGTGAACTGGCCACAACCTGTTGACCCGTGCAGACATAGCTTTATTTAAAAGGGATTGCAAGTCAAAAAAACAAAACAAAACAACAACACTGGGAACCACTGGTTTAGACAGCCCATCATCATCTACAGCGTAGACAAACTAGTGAACTTCAGGTGTGATGTCACCTGAAACTCCCGCAACTGTCACTGAAACGATGCAACATGATTGTGAGCGACGTCGTTCTGTTGGGTGTTTGTATCGGCAACATTTTTCTTCAGAATTTGCTATTGGCAAAGAAAATTAGTACAGCAGCCTTTACTTGAACTATCTCAAGTTTGGATTTACCTCATAAAATTCAGAACTGCCTGGCACAAGCTTTATTAATGCACACTTCTTGAAAGAGAATATGAAACTCTCCTCTCTGCCGTCCTCCTGCAGGCAGCCTGCCTAGAGAGACCAGAGAGTCGGAGCTTAGTCACACATCCTGCTGTGTGGAAAGACAGGAAGGAATCAGGTGGGGGGTCCAACAACATCCCTGCCTTTTTCAAAAGCTCGCTCACGTCAGATATAAGTCTCATCACGGAGCATTTGAATAGCGCATGTGGGCAGGAGAGAAAGAGAAAGAGAAAGAGAGAGAGAGAGAGAGAGAGCGAGAGCAGTGCATGGACTTGTGATGGAATTTGTTAAAAATAGATTGCTGCTGGGTTTACCAGGAATTTAAGTTTTATTTCTTAGCAGTTGTTTTAAAAAGGACTTCACCCATGTTCTGCCTGAGGCTTGATGTCACCTTTCACCCTCTAACAAGTCAGGATTACAACCCCTGTAGCCATAGGTAACAGAAATGAATCACTAGCAGACAGACAGCAACTTCCAAACAAGCTTGAGAGAGCCATTAATTATTGAGAGTGAATAAGAAATCACACTGTTTCGTAACTCTGCTTTACTCCCAGCCAGGAGAGTCTCTGGCTGACAGAGATCCATTATTCTTGTCACACTTTTTCTATAGGTCTAATGGATTTCATGTGTTATATTAAGTAAGATCACACAATTCACGTATTAAATGCATGCAGCTACTACCATCTGAGAAATTCTCTCCTCCTCTTGGCCTGATTTCCCCTCAGCTTAGTTTGCTGGCTCAGAGGGAGACTCACAAAGATTTAAGATCAGTTTCATATGGAAAAGATTATGTTGAGAAAGGCAGAAGTAACAAGAAAGGGCCAGAGGGTGGCACTGCAACAAAGAGCTGGACCTCTCATAGAGGCGGTGACTCTTGATATTAACACAGTCAGTTACTGATTTATGTGCCAGTGTGAGTTTTGTCAAAACAAAGTGAAAGATAGGGCGACTTTGAATGGATTTCCAGCTACATATAAACGCTCAAGCATTTCCTCCTTTCAGGCCTCTTTGTTGCGTCTTTCCTGTTATCAGAAAATCTGCAGCTATTCTTGTTAACTGGATCACACCACACACAATCAGCTCTCAGACTTTTCATTGAATAGCTTGGCTGTGCCGCTACCTAAAAAGGATAAGTATGCCAAGATGAAGTCTGTGACCTCTACTTTGCAAAACTGCTAACAGATGGAACAGATGAGTTGCAGTGTGGTATTTTTATTGTAGGCAGCTAACTTCCTCTGAATGGTGCCCGTTTTATTATGCTGCAAATCACCATACATTGACCACTTAATGCTCGCAGATGTAAGCTGTCACTGAGGACAACGTTGTTACGAGTGAAATACTGCTCGATTCTCCCACTACAAATAAAAGCCCTTCCCTTACATGCTCTCTTGCAGCCATACTGAGCGTAGATTATAGATCATCTGGGCGCGCGGTGTAAAGAAACCACAAAGGGAGAAATTCAACAATCTGTCACCGTGGCCTATCCAGCCTCTCCGATATGAGGAGATGTAATCTCTGCGTCAGCTTTCACCTCAGTAGGAAGTCATGCATCTTCTTTTGTGTGACTTCTCTGCTTGTGTAAACTGCTTCTCGGGAGGTGCTGCCATTCCAGAGCCCCCCCCACCCCACCCCACCCCACACACACATACACACACACACACACACACACACACACACACACTAACACACCACCCCACCCACCCTTCACAGCTCAGAACAAAAAAGACAAAGGGCCTCTCTGCTGTGTAGCCTGCACTCACAGCTGTGATAAGGCCCAGCGTGTGTTCACCGTGTGGAACCTGCTGGGCCATGTCAGGCTTGTTCTGATTATTGATGCACTGTGGCATTTCGCAGACGATGACCATCTGATAAGGCCTGAACTGATGATGATATAACAAACCTCCCCACCAGCCTCTGAGCTGGGGCTGCATCTATCTCACCGACCAGCTCTGATGCCTGTGAATTTTTGGATCTTCTCAACATTAAATTAAGTAAATTAAATTACGTGAGATAAAAAGCCAGTAGATTTAAAGAACTGAAGAACATTTCTTGAGTCAGTGCATTTTTTCTGTTTGAGCAAATATAAGAAATAAGAAACTTTCAATGTGTTTATAATTAAACAATACTAAAAGTCTTCATGCTACGGCTGTGTTTAGCTTTGAGCTAAATGCTAAATGCAGGTATTATGTTTATCTTGTTGGCCATCTTAGTTTAGCATGTGAACATGCTAACATTCGCTAATAAGGACTAAAAGCATCAGTTTTGCAGGTATTTGGTTATCAAAAGTACTGAACAAACTAAAAATTTTGTCCTGGTGATGGCACCAGAGGAAAAGTTAAGGCATCACCAAAATCATCCTGAGTGGCACATGAGTGTCTATTACAAATTTCATGCCAATTCATTTAGTAACATTTCAATAAGACACACAAACCACAAATGTGAATAGGGGCGAAAATAATTTCATTATCGAATAATCTACCAATGACATCACAATGTCCTTCAGCTCAAATTGACATTCATCATCAAATGTCTTGGGAAATGTCTTGTTTTGTACAAAACCCTCAAAATATTAAAATCGCACTTATGTAAGAAGAAAAGCTGAATTTATTCACATTCAGAGAGCCTGGGGCCTCAAAACGCTTGTACATTAATTTTCTTTGAATCAATTATTAAATTAATTGACTAATCGTCTCAGTTCCAAATGTCCATCAATTTCAAAAGTCATTAGGATTCAACTGGAAACTATGAATGTCTGTGAAATGCTTCATTACATTCATGCAATAATTGCTGAGATATTTCAATGTGGGCCAAAGTTTTTAGCAAACGCAGAGAAGAATAGAAGAAGAAGGAAGAAACATTCAATGTGTTTTGACTCATATTTGCTTGAGAGGCAGTCATGGAGTGTTCATGCAACCCCATTGTAATCCAAAGTCAAAGCAATCATACTGTTGACAGATAGAGTGTCACACACACACACACACACACACACACACACACACACACACACACACACACACACACACACATGGGAAAACAAAGCTTTGAAGAGCATAATCACAGTCAACAGTTACTGCTGCTTGCAACAAAATCAGTTAAATTCTTATGTGAGTGGATAATACCAGCAGAGTTCATTTTGCATGCAATAGCCATTACACAGCAGAAATGAAAGAACAAAAGATCTTTCATGCTGCATTTATAAAGCAGTGTGCTACTCTGGGGCGGATGGTTTTTTCAGTAGGGTAAGAAGATCCTGTGTCATTCTGCTCAGCCTGGCCTCCCCATGAGAGACTGCCAACATACTGCTGTCTCATGGACACAGAAAACCCAGCAGCTGGCCTGGCAAGGAGCGTGCGACTACCAGGGTTAACCCGAGCCAAGGTGCAGGAGTCTGGGCCCAGATCCTGAAACGGGAAGTGATATCTGACCGTGAACCCAATCTGGAAATGAAACCTGGTGATTTCATAGCCGGTTGAGCTTGAGCCAGGAAATTATACCTGTGCTACATGGATGTAAAAATAACTGGCTTCGCATGTGTGCCGCAAGGGAAACAAAGCAAACACAGACTGCAGCTATAACACACGAAGCTTCTGAATCCCTGCAAGCTTGGGTGCAAAAATGTTTCTTTGTGTTAGGTCAAATAAATACTGGCACACTGACAATGAACACAAAACAGTATCATGTCAACTCTCGTCTTTCTGAAAACTCAAGCCGTTCTTGTTCTGCGTACGTATGTCAATTACATTTCAAGGCTGACATCAGGGTGCAGTGGCCTTGGACAGACACACAGGGGTCAGACAGTTAGCACATGTGCATGCCCCACGGCCGAAACCTGAGCCTGCCCTTCGAAGTGTGACACGAGACACCAGAGTGTCCACCCAGACTGCCGGGCAGAAAGCGAACTGGGAGGAAGGGGAGCCGCAGGGCTGAGTGCAGGGGAACTGAGGAGAGGTAGCTAATCTTGTAATTATGTCTGCTGCTGCTGCTAACTCCACCAGTTTTGGAAAGGTCAAGACAGAACAACATGAGATAACAAGAGTTATGAAAACTCCATGGTCCGTCCCACACGGGGAAGACGGGGGAGGAGATAAAGCAGGGCATGGAAGGATGAGGCCGTGTGGGAGAGCAGAGAAAAGAAAATCTCCTGGCACGCTCTGGTTCGGCCAATCCTGATAGAGGCTCACAGTTGAATTGTGGGTCATGGATAGCAGTGAGTGTCTCTCTCGCAGGTTCAAGGGGCTCAAAGGAGGGGCCTCTAATACTGTAATTTTGACAGCTGCCAAGGTGTTGGGTGCAGATACAAACCAGGGACTTGCAATATGTGATTACAGCCTGAGTGATGAAAAAAATGCCAGGGCCAATTGGCTGATATACAGATACAGTGGTATTAGGTAGTGGTATAGGTAACATCAAATTGCAATGCAGAAATTTTTAAGATATATTGGAGGTTTTTTGTTGGAAAACAGTGTTTCCATTATATAGTTTGTCCACCAGAGAGAACTAACAGCTGTAGTGTCCCGCTCAAAGGACACTACAGCAAGGTTACAATTCTTTAATAACCAAATTTAAAACATAATCAATATTTTTATACAAAAAAATGTATCACATGACTATGTGTAATCTGAAAGGGGTCGCTTGTACTGGCAAATCCACATGTAACTATCACCCAACACTGCAGTTCCCCTAAGCTCACTGTTCAGCTGTGTGCCCTGCAACCCACTGTACGCTGCACTACACCTTCTCAGTACCAAACGGCAGATAAAGTTAGCGACTAGCTAAAATTCTCAGGAGGTGGGGGAAACCAAAAATGGAGGTAAAAGAAAGAAAATAAATGACTTAACATTTGCCAGAAACAGCTCATTATACAGACTTGAAAAACCTATCACACATAAACCCGTCTGGAAACCGTATCGTGTTTATTCACTGGAAAGCACTAACAACCGTCCCCTGCTGAGTACATATCTTTGTCACATTTCCAAATTTAGGGGTCTGATAAGTCATTTTCATATTGTTGATGGAATCAGTCTCATTGAAATATATGGTCAGACTATGTACTATATGTATACATAGCAACAGCAAAACAAATACACAAGTTGCTGAAAGTCATACCCCAATTTCAGCAAAGCAAGTTCGTTTGTAATGGCTTTTTACTGTGTCTAGAGTGGCCCCGAGTGGCATATCTCACCTCTCCAGCCACAAAGAACAGCAGCGGCGTCTCCTCCTCCTTGGCTTTGTACTTTGCCATGAGCTTCTCTGCTATTGGTTGAATCAGCTCCTTGGCCGGCTCCAACTCTCCCTCCTCCTCAGCATCTGATGGAAGGAGGTAAGAAGAGATACGGAAAGATGTTAAAAGTATGAAAAGAAGCCGCCTGGGAGAGGAAGAATGCACAGATGAGTAAGATGGGAGGCAAGGGAGGAGATATGACTGGTGGTCAGATGAGTGACGCGATAAAAAAAACTGTACAGATGGTCTCCATCTTGTTTTGCAATCTGGTCTGACCTCAAGAGACACCAGGGTGGTCTCAAATTTTGAGGGCCATCAATATGCTCCCTCTTTTCTGACAATGGTGTGCTATTGTACTATATTATAATGTCATCCCAACAGTGTCCTGCATTCATGTCTAAATCATTTCTCAATGCTATTCACAAACCTACTGCATTTTGCTTCTTTGCACCTTCAGTATTAGCATATAAATAGATAGATAAACACTAGAAACATTTCCCAAAGACCTTTGGACCTCTCGACACTGGAAGAATTTTCCACAGAGCCTGACATTCAATATGCTCAACATAAATGCCACTTCATTTAAGCATAAGCAGCTTCAGGCAGAGCCCCATGTGGAGCTGCAGAAGCTGCATCATAAATGCCCGAGTGCTCACCCACAAACAGGACGAGGCAGGGACCCTCGTGGAGCTGCACGGCGTTTGACTCGCTGAGCTCGAGCACGGGCCGAGGGTGCCAGGGAAAGAGCCGGCACTCCGGGTCGTTCAGCACCTCCACGCGGCCCTGTCGCGTGATCATGTGACCCTCTGCGTCCAACAGAATCAGCGTGGGAATACCTACAGAGGGAGAGAAAAAAAAAAAAAAAAAAGGAGGTGAGGATGCTGTGAGAGGAAGACAAAAAGGAGGAGGGGAGGAAGTAGGCCACAGTGTGGGAGGTGGTTTGGGTCATTTCCGTTCATTATGACGCACACTGCTCCCTCTCCCACTGAGATTTTCTTTGTTGTGCGGGTCTTATTGTATGACCAGTTTTTGCCTCTCTGGTGACTTTCATCTCTCCACAGCACTGTCTGCTTTTTGGCTGCCCAATATTCAAGTGGGACTTTTGACCCTTCTCATTGGCCTTCATCATCCTTCTGATTACAGTCTCCGACCCTTATTAACAGCCTTATCAGAAACAGATACCATCCAGGAGCAAATAAGAGTGTATGAGTCAGAGTGTTCCTGTCTGCGCATGTGGACTGAAGTCAACAGAGGTGGGGGCCATCATGAACTGCAGGGTTTTGAATGCGAGAAGGGGGCAGTGTTGACTCGTCCTCCGCGCATTCCTCACATTCTTTGCAGGAGAGGCCGAGAGCCAGCTCTTGCTAACTTCATCCACAGTCCTCTGCACACACACAGAGGGGGGAGTCAGGAGAAAAGAGCGAGGCACAGGGGGAGAGGCGCAGCACTTCTGCAGCAAGCAAGACAGTAAACTTGATAACCGGCCCACATTCCTCAGGCTGCAGGGCAATCTGTGTTGCTGTTCGCCTGCCCAGCACACAGAGCTGTCAGCCATTGTGCCAGTGTTTCAGTGCATGACATAACTAAGCTTGTGGAAAAAAAAAAAAAAAAAAAAAAAAAAACCTACACTCTCTCCCTCAGCTTGAATATCTAAAGCAACATTTATAAGGAGGAGGTGGATGTAAAATACCTTGTATTCCATAGAGTCTGTTGAGTCGTGACCGCCGAGCCTCATCTGAATATGGCACTGCCAACCACGGCATCTCACTGAAGTATTGCTTAAAGGATTCCTCTGATCTAGAGAGGTTGGAGAACACCGAACAGCAACACAACAGATGTTTGTTTGCCGGCCTCAATTAACAATTTAATAAGGAAGCATGATCATGTGTGTCCGTGACAGACAGAGACAGATGTGCGTGTCAATAAATAAGATCCTGTTTATGTTCTGGCACGGTAACTCTCACCTGTCAGCGCTGACAAACACGATCTCAAACTTCTGACCCGACTCTTTAACGATTCGATACGATTCCACCAAGACCCGGGTCAAACTGCGGCACGGCGGACACTGACGGAGAGAGAAAAAGGAAAAGAGAGAATGTAAAAGGAAGTGAATATAAAGCACACAGAGTTACAAATGACGGGTTGCTGCAGCAGCTTCCATTGCTTTGGGTATTTCCCAACTCTCTTCCTCTATTTCGCCAAACACCTTTCCACAAACTAGTAATTCTGTCTTGTTTTGTATCCAGCTTCTTTCAAATACAGCCCACAATCTTACAACACTAATCCTGCTGTAAGCTTGAGAGTGTTAGGAGAGCCCACACTATACCCTGGCAGGGGGGCGGTGGTGTGGCTGCCCTTAACATGACATCAGAGTGCAATGGCAGCGGGAAGGAACGTAGACCAGTCTATCCTCATGCTTGCTTGCTCTCTCTCTCTCTCTCTCGCTCTCTCTCTGCTTCCCTACTGGTGAATACACTGTAAATACAAATACAGACTATTTATACCAGATAAGGCCTGGTTTATGCAATTAATGTTTTTGGGGAATATTTTTTTCCCCCACCAGCTAGAAATTTGCCGTCAGCAACTCTGTCTGGTAAGAATGAGGCTGGAATAACTCTACCTGCTGTGTTATAAGGATGTTACAGTAGATTATATTAATATAATAAATAATAATTTGCTTAAATATTGTCACTTTCTTTTCTGGAAGGTTGCATCACAGTAAAGGGATTGCATTTTCTGAACTGTTCTAAGTTAAATTAATGATAAAAACCACAATTTGGGTACTGATTTGGGTCATCATATCTATATTTCTAATTTTCTCTGCTGTAAAATATCTACAAAAAGCACCAGTAGTCATTTATAACATATTTGAAGATTATCAATGGAAGTATTTGGCGAAACATATTGATTTTACAACGTTAATAAGTAATGCACTGTCCACTTGAGAGGAGCAGAAACAAGCTGTAAATCCTTCCATATAATATCGCCTTATGAAGTTGATATAGTGAACTTGTTAGCAAACACTTGTCTTTTTACACATCCAGCAGATATGGAGCACCATTATCATTCATTTGGAGTCGTGTTTCTGGACACTTTGCAAATTTAAGTCCAATGTTCACTCTCTTTTAGCTCTGTCTTGGTCTCTACCAACTCCTGAGGGAAACATCTTGCCCTTTACCTATTAGATGCTTCACCAGCTAGTCGCTAACTATGTCTGTCTGGGGCTGTAAATATCTTACATGTTATTTTGATTCTTGTTAATAATATCTCATATTCAAGTAAAGCCTCTCACCAATTCTAATTTATTAACTAGATACAGACAAGTTTTCATTACCATTCAAGGTGATTACAGTGGATACAGTATGTCAAAACACATTCATTGATCCAGTCACGCATACTCATCACACCAACACAAAAGGACGGTGGGAGTGAGAGTGTGAAGCACAAAGCCTCAATCGATTCTCTGCTCATTAACTGACTTCTTTCTCGGCTGCTCATAGAAGTAAACACTGTAAATTATGTTGCAACCTCGTTATGATTTACACAGTGTGGTGTCAAAGCTAGCATCATAAAGCCGTCTTTACTGTATGTGGGCTTTTTGTTTGCTGATGATTGTCAGTGAATTAGGTTTCTTGGCTGAAGTTTTATTCTAATGCGTTATTCTAAAAGAAACATTCCCCCTGAAAAAGGAAATGCTCAGTGAAATACAGGTCATGTTTTCCTGCCATATGGGCCATTTCAAGTCCCAAGAACATTATGGGAAACACATAAAACATATAATGTTTTGCGTGTAAGTGGATGCTGAAGCCAGGTGTTGGCATTTAATGTTTATAAAGTTACTTTAATGGCGTACAGATTTACACGAGGGGAAATATGGAGTTTTAAAAAAAAAAAAAACACTGCAACTAAAGTCTTGTAATGGCTTTTGTGACTTGTCCTCTTCAGTTTTGTATGGGTCTGGGGTTTGAGCCAGCCTTCAGGCGTCACCATTCTGAAGAGCTGGTCTCTGAGGCTGCGGCTCTGGCAGCTGCTGTGCTGACTGGCCTCAGCAGCCTGCGTAGCATCTCATCAGGAACAGTCGACAAATGATATAACGCCTTTCATGCATCACTGAGTCATGACCTTCACTGGCTGTTAGCAGGTCTAACACAGAAAGAGACAATGGCGATGATGTCAGTGGGGTGTGGTGACCGATGCCAACTTTAAAAAGGTGGTGGTGAAAGGACTGACGGGGAGATTTAACCACTGTTAATGTAAACACACAAACACAATGGAGTCGCCTCCACCCTCCTGCTCCTCTCTCTTATCTATCTTGACTAACTGCTCTGCCTCTTCCTGCTCTGCTGCTGCTGCCCTTTTTTTCTCTGATGTCACAGTGTTTTGACAGAGATAGGAAGCCTGAGAAGTAAAAAAAATAAAAAATAAAAAATCAGGTTCGTCTTTGTCCTCGTTCTCTGTTCACCGCACTCACCCAGTGTGCTGAGAAGTACACTCCCACGTAGTGTCCCTCCAGAGAGCTGCTGTCTGTTGTCTGCCTGTTGTTCCTAAGCAGAGGCCCTGCCACCACCTCCGCAAACGGCTTTGGCCCCCAGGGGAACTCCAGGCCTGGGAGAGGGTAGGAAAGTGGAGCGGGCAATGAAAGAGGAAAAAAAAAGAAACAAGAAAAAGAAAGATAAGAAAACAAGAGTCTACAGCCATGCTAACAGCTCTGTGTGGCTGTTCTTAGAAACAAAATTACTTTGAGCTAAATGCTAATGTCGGCATGCTAACATTCTCGCAATGGCAATGCTAACATGCTAGCGTTTATCTTTTTTTTTTTTTTTACCAAGTTCATTTTTGTAGTTTAGCATGCTAATATTTAGTGATTAGCACAGAACGCAAAGTACAACTGAAGCTTATGGAAAAGTCATTAGTTTTGCAGGAATGTGGCAATCAATTGGATGTATGTCTTTTCACAACAATCCATCCAATAGCTGTGGAGACATTTAACGCAAAACCTCAAACGTCTACCTCATGGTTCATTAGAGGAAAAATCAGGGGATCACCTAAGTCGGATTTAATGTCTGGGAACCATGACTGACATGAACATTTCTGGACAATCCGTATAATATTTGTTTAGATATTTCAGTCTGGACCCTGGAGTTGTGCCACTAACATGGCTAAAAATCATGTTTCAATTAAGTGGAAAAACCAGAGACTCTCTCTCTCTCTTTCTCTCTCTCTGTCATGGCTGTTTTGATATCAAAAAGTGATGTGCACTTGTCATGAACACATTACTCACAGGCTTTTTATTTTTATTTTATTTTTTATGACATCTGCTTTTGCAGCCACACACCTGATGCGAAATCTGATTTTAATGATGACTGAAAGCCATGCCTCTCAAGCACATGAAGGCTGCCAGAAATACTTCTCTCCCGCTCTCTTTCACACTTTTCTTTTCCCTTTTCAAGGTGTCTTCATTGTTACTGTCAAGCTCTGCAGAGATGCATTTGGTGCAGCTGAATTAAAAAGGGGGTAATCATAAATAAAACCTTGTATGGTTGGTTCCTAATGGCGTCTTTATGTGAGCGCGGTTGTTTAGGGCTTCATTAGGCAGGAGTGACACGTCTGCACTGCGCTGGCGCGGCCTTTTATTGTTGTACTGATTGTAAAAGTGCACTCCATCTTTATGCTGCTGGCTAGTCTGCCGCCACTCAAGTCGGGCCTTTCATCGAGACTGAAAGGCAGAGGGTCCTGAATTGTTCACCCGCCCCTCCCAGTTTTGATGTATGGCAAACTTTTACTGCCCTTTCCCTCTCCTAACCGTAGCTGCTGTAGCTGAATTGATTTGTCACGTTTTCTTTGAGAGAGGTTGTTGGAAAATCTTGGCTAACCAGTGTCCATCTTTGCTACTGAGGCCAGAGATTAATCTCTTCTCTAGCTACATCTAGTTTGGAAGAACAGTTAATGAATCATGGAGATAATACTGCAGGCTAGGACTGGCTTTCATTAGGCAGACAGTGAAATCTGTCACTGTCCTCGTGCAAAATCCATCTGCTCCACTGCTGTGCTGCAATAGTGCCTCTATTCTCCCTCCTCACATGACGAATGGCACTTTTTTTTTTTTTCAAGCTGACCAAACAGAGTGTGAAGAGGCAACATTTTAAAATATTGAGATCTTTTCCGCCACAGAGGACGTCCTCTACAGGGAAGGAATGCAAGCCCACTCTTGTTAATTCTCTGTTTCCACTTCAAAGTGCAGAAATTATAGGGTTTGCAGATGAGGGAGTGAGACATGGACATGCTATAATATTCATGCAGCACCATAATTACGGCAGCATCAACACAAACGAAGGGAGAAAAAAAAAAAATTATTGCAAAATGTTTTGGCCAAATGGTGAGTGATGTGGCACTGGGATATCTCCACAAGGAACCCAGACCAGGCATTTGGTAAACATCATTACAGAGAATCAGTGTGTGTGTTGTGTCTGTGTGTATGCAGGTGTAACCTTAGTTTTGGCACTCATTACATTTTGGTTGACTTTAATTTCTCAAGTTTATCTCACTCATTCATGCTGTGTCACTAAGCTGCACGACACACTTAGGTAAACTAGATATTTTTAGATGGAGACTTTGGATTATTGCAGAGTTAAATTTCACTCCAGCTGTTATTATTCTATTATCAAGCACATCACTGTAACATTAAGTGTCTTTCCATCCACCTGTTTTTATGCACATTTTCTGTTTGCACGTCATGAAACCTGAGTGGAAAAGGCAGAAATTCATAAAAATGACACTTTGCTGAGATGGAAAAGTTAGTGTATCAATAAAAACAGAATGCATCAAAGTGCAATAGAAATGGCAAATAAATCATGATGCAGATGAAGTGGTGTCTGTTTCACTGAAGGGACTAAAAATGTGATCTGTGTGGAGCGATGAGAGAGACTATAAGAACATACATGAGGCAAACATGAATGCCATATTTCCACATCACATTTTCCAAATGGGTTTTGTTTGTTCGAGCTTTGACTTATGCTCTTTTAATTACGTCATCTTGTTGCAACCATTCTCTTCTTCTGTGGTTCAATGACACCTGATGGAGACTTAGCACCACCAACTGCCTATCGCATTACAGAAGTAGACAGAAACACACATTAAGGGACATTTTCTTTTACCAATTACCATTAAACCTGAGTTATTGTTGTTGCTCATGTTGGACATTAAGATTTTGCCTCAGGTCCTACCTGCTGTTGTTTTAAGGTGGACAGGTGTAACAGTCTGATGTGAACTCAGAGTGACTGAATTGTGCTTGTGTTACCATCTCGCTGCTGCCGCTCTTGGTGTTGAAAACTGCAACCTGCACGTAACTGAGGAATGCTACCAACCAAGAATTAAGGGTTATGTGTGTGAGAAATTTATCAATATTGCGCTGTTCTTTGACCCCCAAATGACTTCCTATTACCTCATTAAAAAGTGATATTTTTAGGGTTGAATGGATGGTGGTTAGGATTAAGGTTAAGCATTCGGTAAAGAGGAGGAAGGTCAGACCTTGAGGTCAAGGAAAAAAATAAATCAGTGTGGCTGGCTGTGGATACTTCATCTCACCTTTAGGGTCATCTCTGACCACCAGGAGACCGTTTCGACACACCACCTTCCCCGTAGCTGCATCCACAAACACCAGAGATGGGATACTGGTTACCTTGTACTTGTTCCACAGCTTCATCTGTAAAGAGAAAAGCATGGAGAAGAGAGGTTGAAAAATACTGGACAGAAAAACTTCAAATAACACCTTCATATGTATTTCAATTTCAGAGCTGGAAAAACTGTTTAACCTCTAAAATGATGTCTTCAGTGCAACAGCAGTATGTTCACCTGATATACAACACTATAAACAACACAAATGGCAGCAGAGCACCATTTGTATTTTATAGGTCAACCCCCTCTCTGTCGTTTAAAAGAGACTCAAGAGACGAGAAGGTAGAATAAAAATAGAGGAGTGTAGTCAGCCCTGAGGTGAATTAGCAGAGGGTGAGGAGCACACCGCTGCAGGGCTGATCTAACTTTAAAGAGGCTGAATTGGAGCAAAATCATGCTATCCTTGCTGGGTCATGACTAAGGGTAAAAGCTGAAAAAGAAACACTTTCTCTGCAGTCTGAACCCTTTCTCAAGTGTTGAGCACTATGAATTAACTGGAGATTTTTGGATTTACGATTCATACTTTCACAGGTATTTACGAGCGCCCATTGGCCTTAAATTTAGTCATAATACCTTCTATATGATGAGTTGATATTATTGCAGCCTCATAAAGCCAGAAAAGACGCTTTACAGCCAGAAATCTGCGCATGAACGCTGACGCTATTTATAGAGTTTGGCGACCAGTGTAGTCCTTAACATCAAAGAGCAGATCAGGCATTTCACATATCTGAGACTAACTTTCCATATCAGAGGGAAGAGTCCCAGACTGTGAATAGAAAACAGCCGTGTCTTGTAAAGAGCAGCGATCGGCACTGTGCAATGTTGCTGCTTCAGCAGCTACAGATGAAGAAGAGGAAGAAGAAGAAGGAGGGGATCCCTCACATCAAATCCTGACACCAGCTTAGAAAAGTGAGAAACATTGTCACCCAAAAACCAGAATATCAGTGTATGTTACCTTCTTTTATTGAACCAATATCTTTCAGGTTCAAAATGCTCATTAATGACTTTGCAGGGAATTGTGTAAAAATGTAGCTAACAAGGAGCAGTGGGTTCATCTTTGATAAATAAACACATATTTCGCTCTGCCTTTAAATTTATTTCCCGCTGTACAAAGCCAAACACTTCACTACCTGTATTACAGAATGATTTGCTCCGTCTGGGTGCTGCAGTAGTTACTCTAAGAGGTTTTCTGCCAAATGAAGTCAGCACTGCTTTCCTTCGGGCTCAGTGAAGTAAGCCTGGAGTTCGGTTACCACTGAGCTCCAGGTTGATGAAAACCTTTTGTTGCTCTTTATGTGAAAACAGTGACTTCACTGCAGGATCGCAGAGACTCTGCAAGCCGTCCTCTCTCTTCCTCAGTCTGCACATCGTAGTGTGCGTTTTGCTCATAATCTGTGCCTGCTGCTTTTGCGAGCGCATGACAACATGTGCAACTTGTGCAGAGGTCAACCACAGGCCCTCTCTGACAGCAGAGGTCAGACGGTCTGTCCCATGGACAAGACGACCCGGAGCCTCCAGACTATGTCGGTCTGGAAGTCCCTCAAAAGCAAACTTCAGTGTCTGCCACAGTCAACAGTTTTACCACACGCTCCGGCTCCATGCTGCTCTGGAAACTCAATCTCTCCGCACAAATTGACGGGGTTAGGGGCATTAACTGTGACTCTCCAAAAAGCAAGACGCGTCTGACACTGCAGCCCTGTAAAAATTTTTTTAAAAAACTGCCATTTCACTCGCCTGCCTGCTGTCATCCAGGCTGATGATGTGAGATTGGGAGCCGGATTTAGACGAAGGAGTGTGTGAGAGGGACACAAAAGAAAAAAAAACTGAGTGATAGGCTGATTGGTTCTGCACTAGCACTAAAATGTCAAGAAATAAATTCCATGTCAAGGCCCTGAGGTACCCACACAGAGGTGTGTAGCAGCATATCAATGAGCTAATATGATTGTGAAACCAGACATGGGGTTTAAAATGTGACAAGGCCTCAATAACCTGCAATGTAAACGTGTTCCTTCTCTGAATTCAAGTCCAAGGACAGAGGGTGTTGTGTGCAGCAAAGCTCCCTGAAAATTCATCCTCTGGGAATCATCTGTACAAAATTTCACGGCAATCCACCTAATAGTTGTTGAGATATTTCGGTCTGGACCAAACTGACGTCCTTGGAGCCAAATCTCTCACCATGACAACACAGGTTAATGTACATCATCGTTTCACAGGGATCTTTAATCTAAAAGTAGAGGAAGATGGCTGTGAACCAATCTGAGGCTTTCTAAGTCCTATCATTTCTCACATGCTGCAGCATCAAGAGAGCAGCTGAGAGATTTATGTAGCAACCTCAGAGGCAGAACCAATTCCTCCCTCTTTGTCTTGCCACTAATTTACTGCATCCTTGAATCATGTCTGCCTGGTTATTTGGCTGCAGATCAGAGTAGCCCCCGGATGCAAAATCCTTCGAGGGCTTTGATCTGCCTTTAGAATGAAAAGAGCTGTTATGATTTCAGGGCGGACGAACGACCTTGTAACTACAAAAGCGCCACGTCCTGGTGACTGTCGCAAAACAAACCAGACGTCAAATGGATTTCAGCACCTTGAGAGGTAGAAATTCATCGTGCCTGGGTGGGGTGGAAGAGGAGGGGAACCTCACGCTTGTCACAGCTGAGTGTTGAGTTGTCATTGTCGCCTACTTGTAAATCCAAAATCTTCCTCCGAAACACCGAAGACAATAGCTCTCAACAATGACAGCGCACTCTTCCTCTTCCCTCCTCTGTCCTCCTCCTGAATAGAAAACATGAGGATCACATGCCACAGCGATCCATTTCCCCCAAAACACTGTTACATTGTTGCGAGCCGCAGGCTGTCTATTATAGCTGAGAAAATAAACACAGAATGTGACATGACACCGTGTGTTGTACGAAAAAACACACATAAATCATAGTGTCAAGTCTGTCCTCATTCCTCGTCTGAGAAGCGGCTTCAGCCTTGTAGAAGTGGTGCTAAAAATATTTGTGTCATCTTGTCAGGTTTTATAAGTCTGTAACAGAACCTATCAGATGAAAAATCTTTCTTATGTGCTGCTGTATAATAATACCATTGTTTGACAATTTTAGAAATATGCATTTACTTTCTTGCTGAGAGTTACAGGAGAAGATTGATACCACTCTCATGTGTGTGTGATAAATATAAAGCTACAGCCAAGAGCCTGTTAGCTCAGCTTACAGGGTGAAACAGCCTGGCTCTGTCCAAAGGTAACAAAACCCAGCCGTTAAAAATATGCCTTCCACATTAATCAACAACTTTCTTGATAACTGATTAATTTTTCAAAAATTCCATCTATTTTGTGTGATTCCAGCTTCTCAAGTGTGAGCTGATTTTTTCTACTTTTACTCATTGTAAATATCTTTGGGTTTATCCAGAAAACACAAAACATTTACAGACATCACTTTGGACATTTTCTAGCTAAAAGATGATTCTTTTGCAGAAATACATACGTTATCAGTCCAACAGAAACAGTCTAGCACTGGCTAATTATCATGTGAACTGCTTGCAGATTGTATTCACTGCATCATGATTGCATGTTGCCACTCTGTCTCTGTCTCTGTCTCTGTCTCTCTCTCTCTCTCTCTCTCTCTCTCTCTCTCTAAGGGGGCTTCTATTCATTATCAATATCAACAGAGTGTGTAACTGCATGGTGGAGCAGGACACTTGGCTATTTAGTTACACACCCACACCCACACCCACACATACACACAGGTTTAAGTATGCCAATAACCCCTGTAGACAGCCCACCAACTGTTACGACTCTAGAGAGAGCTGGAAATCCATACTAACAATCCATTTACTCTCCCGGACATGAAGGCATTAGCCTTACGCTACGCCCAGTGTTCATCATGCTAACTGGATCACGCATGGCTACAGATCCATATCCAGAAGGAGAGCAAATCAGCCCACCGTGGGGCGTGTACATCATTGTGCATGGACATACCATGGTTGAAAATCTTATTGCCCCACTGGTCAAAGAAAATACTGAATACTCGTATAGCTAAACTAGTTTGATGGGATCAATGCCTGGATTAATTTACTAATTCTAAACTGTGTGAGAGCAAGAAAAAAAAAAAAAAAAAAAAAAAAAAAGGGAGGGAAACAAGCCCAATCCCAAGATATCCACATTCCCATGTTAGATGTCATGCGTGGCGATCACTTTCATGCCTCTTTGCACTGTTTCACTTTATAGCAACATTCTGCACTTTAAGGGTGGGTTAGGTTAGGTGGAGAACCCCCCCCCCCAACTCTCCGTGGTCTAAAACTTTATAATGCACACACATCTGCTTCAGTTTTGGCTCAGTCCCTTTTGAAACCCCCGTAGCTTTGTCCCACAGTGAAATCCTGCTTCCGTCCGCCAATAACCGATGGCTCTCTACAGTGGCCGTGCTGGTGTGAGTGTCACCCCGTTGAGAGAACTAGAGTGGAAGAAATTTCATCACTCAACATGCCCACTTCACCTATGATTGTTCGAGCCCTATCTCCTCCCAAATCTGCTTTCACTGAACCGGTCAGGCCTGAGGCATCTGCCAGACGCTCCCATTGCTGCTTCATTACAACAGTGCCAGTACAAAGGAAAGTCAAGCCTTTACAACAGAGCACATGAGAGGTATCCCGCTGTGATGCTGATAGCAGCTCAGCCCTTTATCTCTGACTATTATATTATATATGAGAGACAAATGGTTGATAATCTAATTGATGTCTTGAGGGGAAAAGGGGCTAAATTTTCAATGTATTCATTCCACTTCATCCAGATAAGAAACCCACAGATTTCACAATTCATAAGATTTGTGGAATCTAATTTAACTTTCTCA
This sequence comes from Seriola dumerili, assembly GCF_002260705.1. Classification (NCBI taxonomy): domain Eukaryota; kingdom Metazoa; phylum Chordata; class Actinopteri; order Carangiformes; family Carangidae; genus Seriola; species Seriola dumerili. The sequence continues at coordinate 1,119,273 of NW_019174585.1, forward strand.
GGAATTCTCAATGGTATTCATCATCGGGCAAAGGATGCTGCCCACATAATCCCTTCATTCATGTCAAGAGGAATTTATTAGCGCAGTTTACGGCACAGATGTGAAAAACAAGTGATGTGTTCTCCATTATTCGGAGAGGTCACGGATGAAATCATGTTACAGTTTGATTTAATTTACTTACTTCTCAAGAGAGGACAGCTTCTCAAAATAAAATTTAATATCTCAACTCGTACAATGAACAGAAGAGATAACAGTCAGGTGGTCAATGGCTTTGAGTCTTCCCATACATTTTGGTTAAGTGTGTGAAGCCATTTGTTAGAAAATGGGAGGCTGTCTGTCTGATGGACTGGCCATCCCTCTTAAGACATGTTCAACTAAAGCATTTGTCTTCTACTGGGACTTTTTTATTGAAAGTGCCTGCAGGCGGTGTGATCGCTGACCGTAAAGATTTACTGTAGTGGTGTAAGGGAGAGCAGACTGGACTGGGCCCTTGGGTTTGCCTCTTGGCTGGTGCTTCTTTAGAAATCAAACCATCACCTGTGTAATATGGATAACTTCATCTGCAGGTAGATTCAAACTAACGTGCTGGCGCACAGCAGCATCAACAGTCCATTCATCATGTGTCAGGAAGCTTTCAGGTTCAAATCTAAAACATTCAGCGTTTTCTTCTCAGTCCTGGGGTTGAAGACAGATGAGAAACAAACTTCTCCTGCTCACTCATTACTGGCTCTCTACATCCACGGACAACACCGCTGTAAATCCCTTTAGGTTGGGCCCCTGCAGCTTTGACTTACATTCCTCCATGATGCACCCCGCCTCTGCTCAATCTGCTCCCGAGGCTCTCAGTAACTGCCTGTATCCACTTCAAAACGCTGTTGCTGCTCTTCATGGCTACAAAGGGAGCTCTCCACCCCCCCACCTCTCAACCATACTTCAGCCCACACTACTCCGGCTAGTGTGTGTTACTTGGCGCTTCCATCTGTGCTGCTCTGACCCAACTATCGCTTTACCCGGGTCAAGAGTCTCCACTGCCGTGGCTCCCCCGGTGGTGAAATACACACCTCAAAAGGCTGTGACAGCTGCACAGTCGCTGTCCTTTCCCTGAGTGATGACCCATCGCTTAATATGCTTCAGCTTCATCTCCTTTTGCATGTAATGTAGTTTTGTATTACATAAACCACCACGAGAACTATGCTTTCATCTTTGGCGGGCTTGGGTTCAGATAGCCACGTTCCATTTTCGATTGGCCTTGGATCGGCAAAATATCTGGATTTGTTAAACTAAGGCAAATTACTTCTCAAACCTTTTATCTCTCCTTGTTATTTTTTTTATTAGCAAAGACAAACATTAAAAAACATGCAGGTAATGTTAGCAGTCTTCTCATTTATAGCTAGTGCTGTCAGTTAAAATGACCAACATCATGGGCAGTAGCTCGCAAACCTCACAGCTCTGATTTATTATTTGGATGAAGTAGGTTTTTTTCCCCCAGGTGTAACCAGGTATAAAAAGTAAGTGTTACATGTTACAGTTTTTATTTCAGTGTGGCTGAATATTCATATCAATCAACAATCAAGATTTCATATCTTATCTTCAGGTAGGAGCTACAGGTTGTGAAAATGTTGATTAAATACACTACAAAAAAACGGTAGTATTTATGGCTTTTCACTGAATCCTTGAGTTGTAGTTATTAATAACTTGAGTTACTTGCAAAGGATGAAACCTAAACTTAATGAAATTCCATAAGGGATTCAAAAGGATTTGGATTGAATACTGGATTCAGTTTTGATAAAATGCGATCAAACCCCAACCTTAATCTTTAGGGTTGCAATGTCACTCAGTTCTGCGTCACTGGTGTCACATGATTTAAGAAATGTTACCCAGTTTTTCCATTTTCCAACCACTTCCATTTTTTTTCCTCGAGTGTCAGCTATATTCCTAAAATATAGAAAGCCACTCACTCCATCCTATTCCACAGTGCTCATTACAGAGGCTCATCCTGCACTACACAGCCACTGTGATGGGTAAAGGCACTTCCCCAAAAATTGCCGAGCTGAAAGCGTGAAGCCGCCTGCACATCACGCCTCTTCAGTGCAAAAATGTTGCTTCTAGCTTGTGTATTTTATTAATCCAATAACAATCTCCAGCCATTTTAGTGGTGGATCCTCTAGACGCAGACGCTGGCCAAAATTGCTTTTTTCAGTTGCCAGGGCAACCACCACCCCCCACCCCTCCACAAAGTCAGGACATGTCACAGAGTGCCAGACACATTGTGGGCTCTTAGTTAATAATTCAGTGATAAATTAACGGTTTTGTGAGGAAAACAGGTGCCAGAATGTCAGAGGGCTTAGGGGAAATAACCCAGAAAAAGAGAGAGAGAGAGAGAGAGAGAGAGAGAGAGAGAGAGAGAGAGAGAGAGAGAGATGTGTGGGTGTTTTCCCCCCTCCAGCCTTGTGTGGAAGCACAAAAGCGACCCCCTGAATACAGCCCCTAAATCCAAACTTGGACCCTGCATGGCGAGGAGTTTTTATGTAGTGGAGAACGCAGCGTAAAAAAAGCAGGGGGGATTGTAAAGGAGTAAAAAGCCAGGACTCAATAGGTATCTGCAGCATTGTCTCTGCACAAACGTGGGCTGCCCCTGAGGCCTACATTCAGCGAGGTCAAAGGTCAGGACGGCAGGGGGTGCATTCTTCACTCCCAGTGGCGTTTAGACTAGTCTGCCTGCTTCCCTGCCCCTTCCTCCCCCCTTAACTCCCTGTTCTTTATTTCTCTCTCCCCATCAGCCCCCCTCTCTTTATGAAAACTTACAAAGAGCAAAGTGTAAACCTATTACACACACACACGTGCACACACACACACACACACACACACACACACACACACACACACACACACACACAATGTCCACAATGTGGAAACATTTTAAATTGCATCCTTTCCGCTTTTGCCTTCCACTCAAGCTAAACTGACATTTCAACCACTAAAATGCATCTTTTTGAAGACACTCTCCGTCCGTAGAGAACAGAATGAAAAACACCAGTCCTCTCGACACTGATGTGGGATTATCATGGGATTTGAGGCATCTGAGTGTCATGTGATCCATTTCTGTTGCGCTCACTTATCATGCTTTATTGTTTTAAATGACGATCCATTGGTTTTATTGGCACTCATACAGAATTTTTTATTTAATAAAAAAGAGTCAGTTTTTAGAAACCAGTCGTTGAGTTCACCAAGCTTTAGGTACCTTTGCAATTGCTATTGCTGTCGAGCCCTCTGTTCTCGTGCTACATGTAGATAGTTTTTATTGATAATGGAAAATTTGTAGTAATTTTTGAAACTATGTGTGTGTGTTTTGATTTTAGATTGTATCTTTTAGATAAAAAAAATAAAATAAAAAAAAATCAGGTTTCGCATTTCTAATCATTGAATGTTTATTTTGCTGGTTGAAATGTGAACTGATGCTGGCAGATTTTAGCAACATTATCTTCATGAGTTGGTCGAAAACACTATTGGTGTCCGACTTTAATGTTTTCAGGGGGCTTGTTTTAAAACAAGAACTCTGTACACAAATAGGGTTTTACATCTGCTCTTGATGATTGCGCTAAAAGACTGAGGCTAAAGCTAAATGTCCCATGCAAAAAAATTGTCTACAGCATGTGGAAGACATGTAAATAAAGAAATGACATTGTTCTGTAATGCTAACTCACTACCTTCCCAAATCCATTAAAAGAGCAGGACAGAGCTGCAGACATTAGCCTATGTTAGTTGCGTTCAGGAGCAGTTATAATGCAGTATAGAAATGCATGCAGTGTTTTTTTTTTTTTTTTTAAATGCATGCAGACAGAAAACCTCAAAGTGTAATGACATGCTTGCAGTAATCCTAACACTGGTAGTGTACTACAGTAACTAGAGCAAGCTAGTTAGCCCGACATGCTAACATTTAGCCTAAATATAGTCATTCTCAAGCAATCAGAGTTGGCCAAAGTATTTTCAACAGCCATTTTTAGAAAGTAGGCTATAATGTAGATGAGGCTGAGTGACTTCAAGGTAATATTATTATTCAGGCCAATCTCTGCAGATCAATCATTAAGGGCTACTGAAAGTACACCTCAAGTGAGCAGTAATGATTTACCATTATATCGTTTGACAGAAGCTTGTTGTGTGAACATTGTGTCTCGATTTCTCAGGTGGGTGTAACTCACACCTTCTACATCAGCCTGCATATTATCAAGTCAAGGCCTGCACAGTCTAACAGCTAGATACAGATGATATAAAGCTGGTCTGGCTCTGGTCCAGCTCTATCAGTTACCTTAGCGTGACCCTCTGAGACGGGCATTTTACATTAGCAGTGATCGGCCAACTCATGACTTGGAAACCCCTTTGCATTTTTGGAGTTTGGTGTGTGCCAAAAGGTAATACAACACACACCCTCTCTCTCTCTCTGTCTCTCAGCTGTAATCCAATACAGTATGGAATGGTTCTGCTGTTAACTAAAAAGTTAGATATGCACACAAACTGAAAACATCAGAAAATCATTTTGTATAGCTTCATTAAGTCAGGCTATTACATATTAATAATCAGACAAAACACACATTAAAATAAGCCTCGATTTTATGCATGTGCTTTTTACTTTTACTGCTCAATTAGTTACACTCAGCAAACAGACCCACAGCAGCCATGCATTAATTCTACCCATAAGGCTCCAAATTACTGTTTCTCTGGTACCCCAGTTTCCTGGAGTGCCAGCGGAGGGATTGGGGGGTGGGTGTCGGATTTAGACAGCTTCCCGGTTGTGACCTCTGTTTGACCCCGCATTTAACTCCCACCACTCCTCCTCCTCACGCTGGAGCTCTGGGAAGTCTGGCGAAGCTGCAGTTCAGTCCCTGATCGCATCACAACACATTAATATTTATGGAAATTTGAAGGGAACATTTCAGACACATTATCTGTGTTTTGTGCATAATCAGGCCAGCTCCAGATTCTATATGCTATAATCTATGTAGCACATCTCCACATTTGGGTGGCTGGTTAGCGCTCTTTAGCCAATCCATAGTGAGAGAATAAGCTGCATGGATCTAATTCCAGTTTAAAACCGCTTTATAATGACATTCAAATGGTGAGCGTGTCATTGCATCCTGAGGCTGGTTTTACAAGGAGATTTTAGACTAGTCTGTGGTGTTGGGCCAGTCTTCAAGACAGTTTTACAAAAATAAAGACAAATTAATTTTAAACTTAAAAGTTATTTACCCAGAATTCATTGCAAAGTAGTCCTTTTTAAGATATATAAGAACCAGACATATTGTGCAACAAATGAATTTATCTAGATGTATCTGAAGCCACATTCAAAGTTTATCTTTGTGAAACCAGCCCCTGGCATCACTGAACAGAAAGCCAGCCAGACTGACGGCATGCAAAACACAGACATCATGTCAAAATAAAAGCGCCAGTAGACCGTGCAATAACAACAATCTTACAAGTTCACTGCAAGCCACACGGCGCAAACTCTTGGGCTCATGTTCTCAATGTGTAGCAACTCAGTAAACAAGCTTTGTCCAAAGCAATGGGCTCTTCATTGCATTGAAAAGCCCCAGAAGTGTAGGATGAGAAGATGACTGTGACACTGGGAACCATGAAATACAGATTGTACAAAGTGAGTTTGAGTTAAATATGTTTTTAGAGGTCGCTCACTTGGTCACCAGTGTATTTTGCATAATTTCATGTCATAATTCTGATTGGTTGGTTTGCAGATATATAGCAGCAGTCACATTGTGGGATTTTGGCCCTATATTTCTTACACTGTCATTTTTTCTTTTGCAGCCAGTCTTTGGTCACCGCAAGCTTGTCATCCAAAAAAACAAAAAAACAAAAAAACAAAAGAAATAAAAAGGAATGTAAATCTATTTAGATCTTGAATAATGTTCTGAACAGATCCAATAAAACTTAACATGTACAATAAGTGGCATGATGTTGAGGCACTACGCACTTGGCAGGGTACCATATATTTCTGGTCCAGCTGTACCCTCAACAGTGAGGAGCTACATAAATCACAATGACACCCTGCGTCTGCTCTGCCTCATAAAACAACCGACTTCTGACAGAGGTAGCACACCAAGGCCTCAGCATGTGAACACACACACACACACACACACACACACACACACACACACACATATATGTATACTATATATAGCACATACAAGCCTAACAACCACCTTCTGTCCCAGGAAACTGAGTCCATATCATCAAATCTCACAAATCTATCGTCTCCTGCTGTGGGCTATGATGCACAATGACAACCTGCCACACCAACAATTGCTCCAGTTTCCTGAGGGAAAGGGTGTTCTCGCTCTTTCTGCCCATTACCTGCTCTACAGTGACATTTGGTTACATGGTGACACTTTATATCCATCCATTAACCTGTTTCCTCCTCTAGCATTATGCTCATTAAAAGTCACATCTGTTTGTCTGTCGCTGCAGACCGTCCCAATGCATTTTATAGCTGTGCTGTACATCTGGACCCCTCTCGTATCTCTCACAGCAACTACAGTATCTTACCAAACAAGCTTAAAAAAATATAGTGAAAAGGAGTAGATAAAAAGAAACAAAGACAATAGAAATAAAAAATTCATTCGAGAGATGACAGACAGGCTTGGAACAGCAATAAAAAGACAGGACATAAAAGTACATTGTAAAAATGCTTCCCTGTACAACTTGGCTTTGAGAAGTGGTTTAAAAGATGCTACTGATCTGGCTAGCCTCAGTCCTGTCATATTGTTGCCAGACGTCAGGAGCCTCGACAGCAAAGACCAGGTCACCTTTTGTTATAAGCAGACAGAGTCCTTGGAACAACCTGTAGCACTGTGCCAGAAGACCTCAGGCAACGCTCCTGCTCATAAGTAGTTATAAAAAGGTCTGATGTGTAGCCCGGAGCCAAACCCCTGCTGAGCCTCAAAATAAACATCCATCAATTTCCCAGATACTTAAGGGCAGGACTGTGGCGGCGGCACAGCAAGCAAAGTGCCCCCCCCCCCCTTACAACTTGCTTGAACAACCTCACCTGGCTCAGTTCAGTGTGGTGGAGCAGTGTCTTGGTGCCTGCTAGAACATGTGAAACCTTCACCACACACTGAAGAATCAGCTCAACTCATGCAGCCACAATCTAATGTCTTATTTGTCCCCAATCCAGAGCTTATGCCCATCGGCAACGGTCAGATCAGTAAAACCTGGAGCTCATTTTTGGCATTAAAACAGTCATGCTGCATGTTTTAGCTCATTAACTACAAAATGCATGAACTTCACTAAATTGTAGGGCTGCAACTAATAATTACTTTCATTTTCAACAAATCTGACTATAAAATGTAAGAAAATCGTTTTCCCAGAGCCCAAATTAACATCTTCAAATTGCATTACTATCACAGGAGAGTAAGGAAAAGCAGCAAGTATTCACATTTGAGAGGTCAGACCCAGTGAATTCTTACCACTTTTCCTTAAAAAAAAAACCATTAAATGATTAATCAATGATAGTTTCAGCTCAACTATATTGGAGTCCATTTTCTGAAGGTTACCATATGTACAGTACTTAGATTTTTCTGTCCTGACAGGAACCATTTTCAAAAATCTCCTCAGTAGGCCTGTCACAGACTCCCACCCTAAGGTCCGTTTAGTGGTTGTTCTGGAGATTTAAATCATATCACATGATCTTCATCTGCAGATGGAGTTTGCTCAGTTGTCTTGGAAATGTAGATGTTCAGATTTGAATTTTTTTTTTTTTAGATCATTTGAAGGACTTATCTTTGTTTGATTAAAAGTAGAGGTTTGAAACTCCCTCTTAACCGTGGAAACAGCAGTTGGAAAAAATAAAAAAATCTAACATCAAAGTCCATACGCTTCAGGAAATGTAGATCCATGTCCTGAAGAGATTTGATATAATCAAAAGTTCCCATCTTGACCTTGAAAGGCAATTTAGAACTTTGGACCTCAACAAGCTCAACAAGTTATTTGAAAATGAAAAATGGATGTCATGAATAGAATAACATGAATTTTAGCATTTCTTACACAACAATGTTGCTGTTCAACAACTATAAAATCTCAGTTGGGGAGTGTCCTTGAACATATAAGGGACATTTCAAAACAGACCCTGCCCTCAACTAAATTACTATAAACAACATACGTAATGTCAGAAAATAAGGGTGATTAGATGTTGATAGTGACGGATTGTGCATCTCAAACAAGCTTCAAGTCTCTGCAAGTGGATTTTCAGTGAACACCTTACTAGCAGATAAGAAATCAATCTCAAAACATACAGTATCCAACCGTCAGCAAGATTGTAAAAATTATGGAACTTGTGGCTAAATAAGCTAAAACATGCAAAACCAACGGTATGGTCCTTCAAGTTGCTTTAAGGACACTGTGATGACAGTGCATCTCAATGCTTCTCCAGTAACGAATAGCAAATCATAATATGACCGACAAGCATTTGAGTGCCACTGATACTGTGGAAGTGGAAGTGTATAGTAGTAATCGTTTTTATCCCAAGCGCTAAGTGATAATCCGTCCCTCTTTCCTGCCAAGTCAATAAACACGAGTCTGACGGTACGGTTATTATATGACAGAAGTCACTTTACTTTGAAGAGTTGATACAATTTACAAAACCACACTTGTTGTCAGAATAGGCGTGGTCTCATGTGGTGAAACTCAAGGAACGCCTATAAAAAAAAAAAAAAAGGGGGTTACTCTACGACGCGTGCGTTGTGCTGCTTTTCACGGAAGAAGAGTTAAAAACCTTATTCAAGCAGCGTTACATGCTGCTGAAAATGTTGTGTTGAAAGGCAACACAAAGGGTGACACGGGGGTTTTAAAACTGTAAACAAACATCTGACAAGTGAGAGTGAGCAAACAGCAGCAGCAGAGACAGACAGACAGACGTATGGACAGAGAGAGGAGGGTTAAAGACATGAGTCAATTTTCAGGGTCACGTCACCCTGGTGGAGGGCTGATTGACAGGGCAGATCACAGGTTCAAAGTTCGACCCTTTAATAGCCTTGTTTTCAACAGCACGGGCTTTGTGTCAGCCGTTCACGCCTAACCTCCACACAACCCATGATCCTTCCCGACACCACTGTCTCAGCTTTAAACGAAACTCCTACAAGGGGAAAAAAAAAAAAAAAAAAAAACCTTTTTAAATAAACATTCAGTAATCTCCCCACTCACCACCTTGTAGACCTGAGGGCCTCTTGTAGTGGGATTTGTCTTGTACACACCTGTGAAGACTCCTCAGAAGGAAACACAGCCAAGATTAAAACAATAGCTAAGGCTTTTTTTTTTTTTTTTTTTTTTTCCTTTTTCGCTTAGTGTTTCCCATTCACTGAGGTAAAGCAAGCTGTCCAGCATCCGCACTTGAAGCTTCCACTGCATCAAAAAACACTAGTGGCATCAAAGAATGAAATTGTGCTCTCAGTGGTGTGTTTGTAATTCAGCTCCACAACTCTGACAGCACAGATCTGAGGCCTCCCACGGATGCAGGCAGAGGTCACCAGCCCTCGCTAAGTCCTGGCTTCCTACAGACTCTTCTGATATCTTATTTCAGCAGTTCAAGGGCCTTTTAGATGAGATGAAGTAATCCTCAGACACAAATCCTCCACTCAATCCCAACACATATCCATTACTCATATACGTTTTTTTTTTTTTTACCGTTTAAAAGCTGCAGATGCTTCAGCCACTGGTAATTAAAATACTGTGTCAGCGTGATAATGTTTGGTTGAAAGTAGCTGACTTGCAGCGGAGGCCGGAAATGAAGAACAATATGGAGGAAATTACAAGTCTGACACAGATTTAATGCTGCAAGTGGCTGGCAAGTGTCATGGACTAATGAACATGCGGGACAGATCAGATGTCGGGTTTCTAAGATACCTCACCATATAAATTCCTACAGCCGGCTGCATCAGCTATATGCAAGTACAAACATAGCTTCATTTGAACATGATGTGGTAGTCAGGCTATAAGTTAAGATGGGAGAGACTAATAATGGAGCTGGAGGAAATGTTTCTTGGATATTTAGCCTACACGTTGAGCGGACTTCCTATGACATCACACTGATGTTTACAAAGACACTGGGTTATTGCGCAGCACAATTACAGTTATTTGGATTAGACAAGAGCACAGTTTGATTCTGTGCTGCTTTCCCTTGTTATAACATGTTTGTTAACAAGTGTTGACTTGAGATTCTTATTAATATGGTCCACGACCATATCTTCAGCTTAGAAAGTGTCAACATACACAGAAACAATCAATAAATTGAAATACATACAAACATGTTAGCCAATTTACAAGATAACATGTTTTTTATTTTTATCTTTTTTAAAAGCAGCCAGTACGCTTCTTCAGATCTAACTGTTGAATGGTCGAATAGCTTCAGAAACCCCTTTCACCCACACTTTTTGGAGAGCTGGATTGTGGGGGGCTGCATCTGATTATTTCAATAAATTTTCCAAAAGGCGGCAATCTGACATTCACACCCACTTCACGCTGTAACCAGATGTGCAGAGGTGAGAGAGGAGCCAGAGTTTGAACTTCTAGCTCGCACTCTCTTATCTCTCATTCAAAATTATTTCTTACTTTTCATGTGATCGACCGAGTGCAACACTAACGCGACGTCTTCCAGGAGAGACGGTCTGAAAATATGCACCGTCATCTCCATTTTTTAAACAATACAACATCTTCTTCCCCCCTCTCTGTGATGGCTGGCTCTTCTGTTGTTCGGAACAACAATTAACACTTTTGTTTTCTGACGTGCTCAGACAGCACGTTTTGTGAAGCACTACTCTTTTAGTAGAAGCTAGCCTTTACTTTCTGTGACTACTCAGTAGCAGCTTTCTTTCCCAATTTACCTGAATGCTACATTGGATGAAACAACGCTTTCTGCAGCAATGTTTTAAGTAAAGTCTACTTAGTTAAGTAGTAGCCAAGTAGTGCAGTTCAACTAGAAAAAATGGTTAGTTTATTGGAAACGAATTAGTTCAAACATAGCAGTTAGTGTTGACTTTACACTGAAACTTGGGATCAAACGGTTCAGCTGGTGCAACTGGCTGCTGCTGCTGCTGCTGGACCCCCCCCACCCCCACCCCCCTCACAAATCGAGCTTTGATCTCAATCCTACAACAATGTGTTTGAGATATATCGTATGTTTCTACTGAAACAGACTTTTCTGCAGCACATAACCAATATATTTTAATAGCTGCAGCTCTAAAGACGAGATGGTGAGAGTCTCCCTTTTTAATTATAGTCCATCTCCAGTGTTTTAAACATTTCAGGCTGCACAGCAGAGCAAAGCAGACCTTGGTCTCAGACTGCTTCACAGTGATTTGTAATCAGGCTTAACATTTAAAAAGGAGAGGAGACTCTTTTAAAGCCTGCCAATAATAAGGTAGAGGAAAAAAATAAAACAACCAACATGAGCAACTGATCTTTATCTGTATGTTCAACATCATCTGCGTCCTTTGGAGAACACAATAAAATACTGGTCAAACAAACAAATCCAGAAGTGAAATTAATGACAGGAGTTACCCCTTCCACACTACGCATTTGGGATTATTCATGCAACCTTTGCAGTGAGTAGAAAATGGAGTTCGGTTCAATGGTTCAGAGGGTGGGGAAGGTTTGTCCTTTAGTGCCTGGACTTCCTCCAACAGCTTTCTGGACTCAGCTACAGGAAACCTGCACAAAACTGCAGCCAGAACAAAATGGAAGAGGAGGAGGAAGAAGGGCGAACATCAAATGACTTTCCTAAAGCTGCTTGTGTATCAAAAAATGCAAACTCTATATCCTATACCGTCATCGGAGTTAATAAGCATCTCGCATAAGGAAACATGAGTAATCCAAATTTCCTGAGAGAGTGTTCCACAGGCAAAGATAAAGCAACTATGGCATCCAGCTAATGAGAAAACCCTGAATGCATTATTGTCCTGTGCTGGTTTTGAAAAGCTGTCCAGGGAAATGTGATTAATGTTTTCCACAAACTCAGAGGAGGAAGTCCCAGGAGATTTAGACAGAAAGAGAGAGGGAAAGAGAGAGAAAGAGAGTTGCACTTTTCAAAGTAGTCAAGAAGTCAGTAATAGGCTATAGCATTAAACGGAGGAATCCATTGCCAAGAAAGGAGGCCCTCCCATTAATATGAGTCATGGAAGACCACAAGCAGCGGTCATAAAAATGCAACAGCCAAGAGCAAATTAAATGTCAAAACAAGAAAAAAAAAAAAAAAAAAAAAGGAGGGGACTGAAATAGATTTACAGGCACCTCTGTAATTTGGAATAAAAGACAATCACCAGCTTTTTTTTTTTTTGTCTTCTTCATGAGTCCAGATGTGAACGACACCGTGCAACGTCATCCCTGATCCTGACAGCTCGGATCGAGCTACACAAGGAGACAAAGAGGACACACATGGGTGAGGTGCAGCTCTCCCTGCGTCTGTGGCAGCCTGGAATGTGCTGTGGGTTTACTGGGTTTATAAATAACCGTCAGAAACAGGCAGACACAAAAGGCGCTGCTGTTCTAAGCCGGACCACTCTTGCAGAGCAACCTCTCCGCCCTCCTGGTTACTACCAGCGTCTCACCGGAGCAGTTAGCACCAGTGCCCGACCCACCCAGCCTGTCTGCATGTGTATATCCCTGCGGCTCCTGCATCACCAGCCCTTTTAGGTCTGAACACAGAAAAGAATAGTCAAAGCAACCTTTAAGAGCACACAAGGTGGGGGGGTGGGGTAAAGAAAGAAATTTTTTTAAGGATTAATTAAGAATCGTTTAGTCCAGTGGTTCCCAACCCTTTTTTTCTTCAGAGCACAGTTGTCAGATGAACTCAAGTACTCCTTTATCAACACAATCCTTTACAGCCGAAATGTATTGATTTGTATTGATTTTAAACTGGATGTTATTTAACACTAATCATGATATAAAACTTAGTACTGCTACAATAGTCTTTATACACATGAGCCGTCATAGTCGGTTTGGTCAAGTTTGCTTTTACTACCACAGAGTAGTATAAATTAACATTCATTATGCCGCCAAATGCTGCTTAAGCCCATCAGCACCTGCAGGTAAATCTCTCTGTATCCCTCTGTACACTGGAGTTTTAAATGCAGTGTCTATGGCGACTCTCCCACGCCGTGCACCAGAAGTGATGAGTTTTACTTCAACACGCGAGCTAAAGAGGGTGTTCTGTTGTCCATGTGTACACTGCAAACATGTATCTAAGAATTTAATTAAGCACCAGGCAGACAGCTGCATTATTTTCTCAGACATTAATTATGTGTCCCCCTTGCAACACGGTACAACATGCTGAAGTTCCCTTGATGAAATACATGGGTAGGAACCTTCAGCATGTTGTACCATGTTGCTCCGGGGGACACATTAAAAGTCCCGGAAAAAACACGCAGCTGTCTGTCGGGTGCTTGTGTTCAGCCTCCAGATATGTTTGCAATGTACATACAACAGACAACAGAACATGGTGTCAGAAGCTTCGGCCATAGTTGCATTTACAAACCGTCTGAGGAGCGCAGATTGGAGGCTACAGTGAGTCGCTATCGGAGAGTGACGAGACGGCCCGGGGCTAGCTGGTTAGCGTGCTAACTTCAGTAGAAGAAAAGGGAGCGTGTCTATGTTCCCACAGCCCTATGTTCCCCTTTTATACCCTTTCAGAACGCTTTGCATCCACGTTCCACGGCGTCTTCACATTTATCCACCTCAGCGATCGTTTTTGTAAAGCATCGTTTTCAGTTACGGAATTCACCGTTCTAATGTGGACGGAAGGGCTAACCGGATAAATATTACCCGGGTTAGTGTGGACATGGGCTTATGGGAACATATGACTGTGGGAAAATAGGGCCTAATTTTTAAAACATTCTTAGAAATGTGGGAACATAGAGCTGTGGGAACATAGGGCTGACCCCGAAGAGAAGACGCGATAGAGACAAGCGTTACCATCTGCGTTGCTTTCCACCACTGGAGACAGCTCTTGGTGAGTAAATTAATGAGGTTTGATGATGCTGAACTTGCAACGTTTCATCCAGAGTGGTAAGTAAACAGCTGTTAATGCTAACTCTAATAGCAAAACTTACAAATACCAATAGCAATGAAGTCCGAACATGTTAGACTTCTCTGCTCGTTTGCGTAGTTTTCATGCACTTGCAATTGCAGGCTGTGGCTACAGGTGTTACAGCTGACTGAATATTCTTTCAAATTATTCAAGATGCTTCACAATCATTCCACGTACTCGCAGGTAACTGCAAAAATACCATCTGGTGTACAGAGATACAAGCCATCTGACTGCGACCAAAATGCAAGACAACAAATCAGCTCAAACAGGAAATAACAGTTTCGGAAATAACGAGACAATGTGGCTGTAAGGATTTGGTTGTGTAGCAAAATGGCATGAAAAGTGGCAGGCAGTCTTTTTGAAAAGAGTGCCTGTGTACAAAACTATGCAGTGCGCCAGAGCTGATAGGAACAGATTATGACGAGAATCAATCCGTGCCGGCACATTACAGCCTTCATCCCTTTTCTCCTGGTTGCTGGGGAGCAGGATCCTGCTGCCGCCTGCGCCTGGAACACGACCAAGATAGAAATCAGGCTAGTTTTTATCTCTCAGTCCTCTAGTCACCTTTCCAGTCCTCCATTCCTCCCTTCCCTCCACAGCCCCTCTAAATGAAGGACTGTAATGGCATGCATTGAACATGCTGGAGAGGTGGGGAATGAGGGAGGAGGGGGTGAAAAGGTGATGGGCTGCACAATAGCCAGTCACACTGCATTTAAATGCTTTTCTCCAACACACAGTAAAAATGGAAAGTGAGTAGGGCTGGACAATATGTGCTTATGTATGTCCTGCTCTTCGCGCTGTGGAAAATTGGATTGTAATGCCGATTCTGCTCTCCAGTGTGATTTGTCAGTGACACAGTTTTCTCTCAAAAATACCACAAAGAAAATACATCATCTGAACCAGCTCTGTTTTCCCTGGCCAGGAAGCAGGGCTCCTCTCCTTTTAGGGCGCTAACGGAGAGTCAACAATGACATGGAGGGAAAACAACAGAGACTGAAAATAGATTTGTCTGCGTCAAATTTATCATGTCTGTTAACACCTGAAACCAACTTTTTCCCTTCCTTGAAATGAAAGAGAAATATATTCCACAGCAAGGAGCCATATACTGACGTTTACAATCAGTCAGGTCTCAGTAACAGGTTCTTTGTTAAGAGTTCAAACAAAAAAAAAAGACTTATACTACCTATTTCCAGCACAATCAAGACTAGAAATACCCCTGTAAACGCTAACTTCTTGACATTTAGCCATTTTTGCAAAGACTGGGCTTTTATGGTTTCTACACTGGCTGGATGAAACAATGTTTATAAGGCAATGTGTTTTTGATGGGAACATTTCCTGGTGGAGAATTTCCAATTCTTCCTGTGGGTGTGATGTGATCGACAGCGAGCGGAGTACAGCTGTGTTGCATGCACTGATGTGAAAATAGTCATCTTGAGTAAAGTGAAATAACAATACAAAACAACAGAGCTCTCGACTAAACCGAGCCAAACCTCAATGTTTGATGTGATGGATTATCTACCTCTGGCAATCTTCACATTTGTGGTGGCTTGTTTTCATGCAATGAAGTCAATGGCTTCCTCTGAAGGTAGGAAAATAAGGCATCATATCTCCATCTCAACTGACTGTGTTCAAACAAAAACTACGCATAATTGAGTTTTATCGACCCGCAGAAAATTAATAAACAGGAGGGTTTGCTGCTTTTTCGCTATTTTAAATAATCCTAAATTGAATGTTTTTGGGTTTTTGACAAAATAAGCAATTCTGGGAACTTGTGATGGCTATTTTTCAATTTCTTCTGACATCTTAGAGAAATCTATTTCATCAGGGGGACAGTCACACTACAAACAAAGTTGTCCTTAAATGTTCCTCTTTGCATTCAGCCATTGTGTGGTCGCTGTAGCCCACTTTGTACTCTCTACAGGTCCTTTCAAAGCGATCAGCGCCTCAGCATTTAGTGACATGCAGAGTGTTGTTACTTGGCCGAGACAGATGCAGCTGCTCGATGTAGAGCGAATCTAATTAAATGCTGTTCCACATTAACAGGATTGAGCGAACCTACAGAATTTTTCCTTCTCCCTCCGGCCTGTGAGTGGCACTCGGTGTAATGCATACGAGCAGGAACCGGATGAAGTGTTTCCTAGAATATACACGCATCCTGTCAGACACAAGCGAAACGGACATCCGTACACACAGATGACCGGTACGCATTGTGCCTCGGGGTGGTGGAACATGGCGGCGTGGCGGCAGCGTTACAGTTACACAATAGGCAAGTGAAGAGATCATCACAGTGAAGCTGCTTTTCAAGGCTTAGGGTGTTTTTGTAGCCCTGGGTGATATCTAGAGGTGTAACCTGTAATGTCACTCTCAGTCTTACTCTAATTACAGGTTTAGCTCCACCTCATTCATCTGGATTGAACTTAATATATTCCATCTTTGCCTGCAGTCATTTTGTTGTCACTGGGCTTTAGGGCTTTGGATCAAAACCCATGTAGCTCATATTTTGCTCTGTCTGCTGCCAAATACCAACCAGGAAACTGTGGTCTGTCAAACACACAGTATATGTGGTGGCCTGCAGAGCACAGTGTTTGTGAGTGGTTGCATTCCCCAACATAAACTACCAGCTAAATCTGAGTGCCGACTGTGGGTTTGCTCATAGAGGATGAAGCACGACTCAGAGAGAGCAGACAATGAGCTACATGCTAATTAACAAACACCATGTGTATGAAATCATCAGTGCTTTACTCAGAACAAACTGTGCAGCGTTGTGGCTCTGACTTCTAAACAGTCTAAAATGGACAAAACAAAAAGTATGATGATATCCAAGCTGAGAGATTCGAGATATAAACAGCAGGCCAGTGTTCTTGCAAATAGGGAGTCTGCTGCACGACAGGCTCTCTTTTGCTCTCTGTTTATGTGCTCACTCACATCTGTTGAGACAACAGAACGACTGGTCAAGATCTTGGCGGCCGCGGCTCCACATGACTGACTGCAATGACCGGGGTAGAGACGCGTTTGCTCAAATAATATTTATAATTTCTGACAGATAACCTACCACAAGCAGACCGCACAGCCTGCTACGTGTCACTCCTGCTCACCCCGAGCTTTATGGACCTGAAACATTCCCTGCCATTTCATTTACAACTATACCATAACAGCCCACTTTAAAAACAGCTTGAATTCAATCCACCTCTCCCAGGGCGACAAGAACAAGATATCTAAAAGAAATGGCCCAGAGGTCCTGACATTAATAGTTTTCTCACAGTTTTTACTGTATCTCTGCTTTAGCTGAAATGTGTGCCCTAAGGCACGCCTGAATTACACCATCATGAATGTACTCAATAAAAACAAACACATGCAGCTACACATTAACCATTAAAAATAAATAGATAAACAGTGGTTTGTTGGCAATTGCCTTTATCAGAGAGGCCCAACACAGGTCCATAGAGACTCATCAACACATTATAACCCACAATATTCTGTATGTGCTGAGTGGCACAAAAAATACGTGATTTGTTATGTTTACTTCCTTACACGTAGTAGGCCTAAAATGGAGAGTAAAGTTAAGCCAAACCAAACAAAATCGCGCAACACCGCCTCCGTCACTTCTCACTTGACGCTGTGGGAATATCAGTGCTCGCAGACTAGCAAGTAGCGTGCTTGTCAGCAAACATTGTGTAAACAAGATGATTTCTCTGCCAGCCAGCACTTTGTCTCTGTCAGCATCTGTATTCTTGGAGGCGAAGGACATACCAAAAGAGAGATCACAAAAACATTTGACATTGCATTGCTGCGGTTCTGCATTGCCTCCCATCCCGCAAAGCTTTTGACAGGTGATTCGCTCACATCCCAGGTCACAAGGTTTTATCGCCATCTGCCCATCAAATTAGTACTGTGTTTGTGCAAGAATATTTTGGGCAGATAGTCACACTAAAGGATAGGGGGTCAGCAAAAGTCTGGCATTCCTTTGTCTGGGGACCATGAGCATTCACAGCAAATTACAGGTTAATTTGGCCATTTATTTTGTTTAGATTCTCGTTCATGAACCAAAGTATAATTTTTGGCCCACTATTACAAGTAAGCATTAGGATTCATCATCTTGAGACCAAGAGTATCCACACTTTTTGGCAAGAGTATTAGGTATCTTAACATTGTTTTCAGCTTTTTGTTGATGAGCCCTTTTGTCTCTGACAAGAAATCTGGAGAGCAATTCTGCGTCATGATCTTTTTCCCAGAGGAATACAATGTTCACTTGTGCAGCCCACCAGATCAGTCTGGGTGGTCCAGCCAAGTGAGCAGCAAATGGACCAGCCTGGACTGGTTCAGCTCAGACTGGACTTTTGTATAGGACACTTTCTTTTTTCCCCTCCAACCCATTCCTCCCTGGTGACATGACAGACCTGACAATGCCACCATTTTGTCATTTTTAATGAGCTCACAAACGCCCTGAATTGCCTTAGTGTTTCCACAAGGAGATTCAGTCAGCAATTTTCATACATCACACAACAAAAACAAACAAAAAAAACCCCACTCCAGCCTACATGGAATTACTGTTGTGTATGAAGACAAGAGGGACATGATGCAATGCTGCTTTTATAATTGATTTTCTTCTACAGTCCATTCCATAATGGTCCACAGAAATCCAATAACCACTAATTGCTCCTCCAAACATGAGCGCCTGGCTTGTAATGACTCCATGTCTTTCACACTGTGTCAATTCTTTCTTATGTCTCTATAACTACAGTTCATCTCATGCCTCAACCATGTAATGAATTCACAGTGCAGCGCCCCTCCCTTCTTTAGATCTTAATGATTAAGTGGAGTAATTGCCCAAGATTGCTCAGGGTGCACTCGCCCATTAGAAGCCCACCAGTCTGGTCCCTTAGCAACACAAATCTGCAGCCTGAAGATGATTCCCTGTGTCAGTCAAATTGCAAGCACAGAGTTTTATCTGTTATGAGACCATCCATCCTCCAGAGCTGTAGCACTTTGTCAACAGACTGTACACTCCAAGTCAAAGTCAAACAGGAGCAGTTAACATGATGCTTTAGGGAGAAAACACTGCTTTTCCTGACATACATACCTTAACCTATAAATCTGTCTCTCTGTTTGCGTGGTCACATGAACCTCTTAACACACCCACTCACCAGAAAAGAAAGAAGTGTTGCAGGCATAGATCAGTTTAAAAGCACAGCCTATTTTCCTAATTGGGAGAACCTAAAAGCACTCGATACAGCAAAACATCTGTGTCTCCTTTCTCTGCTTTCTCTGGGAAATCCTAACATCTAGAAAAAGGCATTGGGAGGTTTATTTGATTAATTCCAACCAGCTGCTTAATTTCTGCAGCGCTGTGTTCCATTAGGCCATGATGAGCAGCACAGAGCCGGGCTTTAGAGGAGTGAAAAATTTAGCAGATATCCTGGTCAAAGATCCCTTTCATTGTACTAATGGTATCTCAGTCTAAAGGCGGCTGCCTGGTGGAAAAAAGGATACTTTGAAGAGATTGGGGGAAGCAGAAGACAAACAGCGACTAGTTTTTATATTTATATGTGATGCTATGCTTAATCATCATCATCATCATATTGAATGGATAAAAGATCGGTGAGTGATAATATTAGGAGCACAAACAATCCTGTAATCATTGTCTTGATTAGCAGATGAACACTGTCGTACTAATGACTTCCCCTCAAATCAGTTTAGATAATGTCGACATTGAATTCATTAAAAATGGGCTTACTTGTCATTTCTGGGTACAAAAGCCCATCTCACATGCGCTGGCTAACTGCAGCTGATGCTACAGCACTACAGCATGAGCTCTGCAGCCAAATATGGACAAATAATGCAACATAACTACACTTGATTGCTCCATGTATTTTGGAAAGATGATCATTTTGCAGATCACATTTTTCCCTGATCGCGGCACGTACACACACACACACACACACACCGAATATCTTATAGCATACATCAAAACAAACAGCTGGAAAACGTGGCTCCTTTAAGGATACTGAAGTCACAAAGGGAGTGAACAGGCGGTTGAGCGGGGACTTTATCAGCGGTAATGGCCCATATTGAAATAAATCTCTGGAGCAGGAGTGTAGTATTGATGCTTAACAAGCCCTGTCGAGAGACGGCTTTGCATACATTGAGCAGCATTGTGGGAGCTGATGAGGTACCGCTCCAGTACTCAGCAAGAACAGGGTTTGCATCTGCCTACAATATCCAAACACACACACACACACACACACACACACACACACACACATACACAAAGTCACTCTTACATGCATCACCTGAAAAAGCTAAATAGTTTTCACTTGCAGCACCCTAATAATTAATACCATTTCAACAGCAAAGCTGCTTTTAGGTATACTCATAAAGCCTGTTAGCCCCATGTATCAGCATGCTCTAATTGTTTGTTTGAAGTGGATTTCTTGAGTGTCACTGCCTTTCAGCCCCCCCCCTCCCTCCAGTGCTTGCTCTCACTCAACTTGAGTGACAACGACGCTTGTTGCGGCCCGGTGCAGAGGGCAGGAATCACTCAGCGAGGGCTGAAATGAAAAGAGCAGCCCTTGTACGGTTGGCACAGGGCAAAACGCGAGAGCTGCTGTGAGCAGGGGTTGACTTCACAAGCAAGCCCTGCTTTAGTTCCCACCACGAGCAGCACATCAGCGGTCCAGGGCAGCCAGCCGCCAAAGCCTGAAACCGAGCGCCAGGCCCCCTCCCCCCTGCTCCTCCACACCGCCTCACCCCCAAGCCGGCCGGCTCCCCAGCGCCCAGCCTTGATCTACAATTACCACCCGTCACTTGGCATTCCATTGAAGAAGAAAGGCTGTTTAATGCTTAAAAAGGGATAAATGGGTGAATAATTACATTTTTAATCAAGCTGAAAGAATCTCTTTAACAATAAAACAGGGGAGGGCGACAACTAAGGGAGAGATCTGCTTATTTGGATGGATGAAGAAAAGATCCAACCCCACCCCCCAACCCCCGTGATAAGAAGCTTCAACTGTATTGAGATGTTTAACCTTAAGTGCTTCTGTGCTGCCAATGAATATCCATGTGAGAGCTTCTCTGTTGAGTCCTGCAAATACAGAATTTACAGAATGACAACAGGAACGAGACATAATACTTCATGAAGAGAGAAACAACAAGGCTTTTCAGTTCATTGCTTTCCTCTATTTTCTCCCCATCTCAGCATCCTTTGCAATGAGACTCCATGTTGAACAGAATTATATCAAAGCAGGTGATTAACATTGCATGACAAACACGCTGCATCCTGAGGTGGAGCCTATAGTGTTGCTGCCTTAAGACGGCAAAAAAAAAGTGGAGCTATAGCTATGATCCTGCACAGCTATTAAATGTGCCAGCTGCCATCAAGGTGCACAAATAATATAATAATGTGAACAAAAATGGCATCACACTGTGGCATGCAGCTGGGAAACCAAGCCTGTATCTATAATTCAGCATCCTCTAGTGTTCAAATACAAGTTTTAGTTAAATATCTGAAACTATTTCAAAGATTTCAAAGTCAAAGCATTTCACTTCCATATAAGCAGCTTTGTAGTATTTCCAAACAGTTAAATTTGCAGCAGCTCTCAGCACAATTGGTTGATGTTGACAACACAGCGGGGCGCCTGGCCTATGGAGGGAGCTTGTTGGAGAGAAGTTTGAGAGAGGGAAACGGCTGGAGGAGGGAGGTGGTAAAGAGGATTATGAGGGGCCAGCGACGAGGGGGCCATTGTTAGAGCCTGAGAAAGTGTGCAGGAAGAGTGGCACACACTCTGGAAATGAACCCGAAACTTTGGCCCTCCTGATTAATCTGAGGAAACTGTGTGAATACAGGTCTGCACAATAATGCGCGCTCCTCTGTCATAAGCACTGAAATTACACTGATGTCCATGTCTCCGTGTGTACACAGGACAATTTGTGAAGGCACGCAATCTACAGTATGTGTCGAGCACAAGAAAATATACATATAATGGGAGCAATGCCGTATTTGAATGAACTGCCTGTTTAGCATTTCGACCAAAGCGGCTGCCTGTTGGAGTGTTTCCATTTTTTCAGGGGCTACATTTGGCAGGCTGAGATGACAGAGTGCTGCTCATCTGGGAAATAGCTGGGCAGGAGGATGTTGCTGAGAGGCAAAACCCACCATGTCTGTAAATGCAATTATCAAAAAGACCTTGAGTTGGGGCCATGAATGATGAATATATGCTGCTATTAAAGCACTACAAATTTGTGACAAAAGAGAACCCGCTGCTGTTGTTATTACACATTAAAAAAAGGCCCTGAAAACACATTTTCTCAATCTTCTGACTTTCAACGATGGAGCACCAACATGAGAACACAATTTTCCTGCAAGGGTTATAAAGGTTTTGGTTATTTCATGTGTGTTTTTTTTTTTTTTTTTTTTTTTTTTTTTTTTTTTTTTAAAAGGCTTCTCACTGGTTTGAGGATGCAACATATTCTTTGCAATAATCAGCTTTAGCGCCATCTGAATGAAATATGACAGCTGAGTGGCTGTTGCCAGGCCATTGTCAAAACAAATCTGATCAAACCTCTCCCACACAGTCACGATGAAGCAACAACTTTTTAATAAATATTAAGTGAGGACTGAAGACGTTTTCTCCCCCAGAACGTATTGCTTATTATGTCATGAATATTTATGAGATGGAGAAATACTACTGAATACTACTTAAGTTTGAGTTTTCAGGGGCTTTCACTTAAAAGCTGCTTTGGGAGTTGTATTCACCTCATGGAAAAAGCAACAAAACATCCAAATGTCAAAAAAAAAAAAAAACAAAGCCCTGAGGAGAGTATCATCAGGAGGAGGAAAACACATACATGGCATAAATAGAAGGAAACTTGACCCTGTTAGCTCGTCCTGCTCTCTTTTGTGTTGGTGGGAAGAGGACACTGCTGCGGGGGTGGAGTCTATAAAAAACAACATAGCAAAATGGTGTGAGTGCACAAGTGTATGTCCAAGTCCCTCAGGTTGATAATAAATCTTCTGAGTGGTCCTGTCCACACTTAAGTGTCTGTTCCTGCTCCGTGTCACAGCCTCTGACCATTAAACTTTAACTGTATTTACTTTTCAAAATGGCACCACAGTCCAGAAAATCCCTGCTAGGTAGTTATGGCTCTGCTTACTAAAAAAAAAAAAAAAATTCTTGGAGCTACATTACGTCCTTTGAAATTCTTTCAACAGCAAAGGAAACAGCTGCAGTTGTATGGTGTTGACTAAGCTAGCATACTGCAGTAATTATTTCAGTCCTCATGCTGGCATCCTTCTACAGCTGCTCACACTTCACCACTGGCAAACACAAAAGCAGGCCCAGGATCGTGGTTGAAACCTCGCTCTTGTTTCTTGTCTCTCAATCTGTTAACTTTGTGCCAAGTACACAAACTGTACTAACCGTCGCCTGCACCACTAAACCCCAAAACCACCAGCATATTTTCCTCTGGCATCTATTTAAAACAGGCTGTGACTGGAATGCATTTCCATCGTGCAGATAAAGAAGCGTTATCTGTGTGTCTGCCTAATGAGGAGCGGTAGAAAGTGTTATTGTATGGTATAAATGCTGCACAAAATCAGAAGTTACGTTCATAATCACAGCATGGGAATATCAAAGCCGAGTGTGAATGAATGAACATCAGAAGCACGATAATCGGAGGAACTTTACATGGAATATTATGAGACGTAATGGCTGCAATTTGAAGATCAAAGACGGTGCAGATCACTGAAAATGCACCATTTCCTTCCTTCTTTTCATTGCCGTCTTGCTGAGAAACACGTGGTTAACAAAAACAGGAAAAATGGTTGCACGGTTGCCTCAGACTCCTCTGGCCTATTCTGATGTCCTGTTGGTGATAGCAACCCCCCCCCCCTCCAAAAAAAACAACAACAAAAAAAATACAAAAAAAAACAAATCATCAAGGAAGAGGAGGCAGACTAATTAAAAGATGACTCTAGGACAGCAGGTTTGGTTTTCAAGGCCAACATAACTCAAGGGTCTCACAACAGAAGCAAAGCTGAATGGATAAAGGAAGAGTGAAAAAAGACCACCCTCAACAGGAGGCTGTAAACAAGTAATAATAGAGTTGAAAGCTGTTCAACTGAGGCACAGTAAAATAAGACCAAACGGTAGGAAACCCATGCGACAACTAGCTTGTTTTGTGTTTTTCCATTTCAAACAAAAAAGGACTTTAAACATTTAGCGTATACCTTTGGCAGCACGGCTCCTGTTTCATTTCCTGAAGACATCATGAAGACACACAACCTCAAGATTCACGGCACTACTGTGATGCCAGAGGACACGGTTCAAAGTGGTCACACTCGAGAAATCCCAATGTATTATTACCTAATATTCCTGGGCAATGTGTGGTACACCCATTTCTCAAAACTGGCAACTAACTGGCCGCAAACGACATGCAATCTGTTATCTCTATCCATGAACTTACATAAACCACGCTGCTTTCCGGGGAAGTATTCAGAGCTTTGAGGCCACGCCAGATATTTAACTTGGCTCTGCTTTCAGTTTGAGAGAATGGATAAAGGACGAACATGTTAAAGGAGGCTTCGAAAGCGAGAAAGTGTAAGGCCAGATACATTTCCCTTCTTTAAAAAACAGCCCCACTTTTATTCCCAAAGCATTATACATTGTTTATACTTGAAACTATCAAATCCTTCAGGAAGGCTATGACCATTAAAAAAAAAAAAGAAGAGAGATCACCAAAAACAGCCTTGTTAGCACTAGTGATGTAAAAATACTGCCTTGATATTTGGTGATTATGCTCTGATGCCAGTAATTAGAGAGGGTAATTACAGTACACATTATGAACATATCTCCACCCCACTGACAAGTCCCTACCCACATTTTTTCCTTCCACCACAACAAAGTCAAGAGGATTCCTCACACTCTCTCAGCCGCTAAAGCTTAAGTAAGTCCAACTGAGGAAAAGCAGAGTTTCATAAAGCACCTGTGAGAATTTCAACAGCCTTGCAGAAAGACTCTGACTAATATGTCTCTGTCTACTTTTTTCCTTTATAAATGGATCTTTGGACAAGGTTTCTATCTGCACTTCATCTCCACTGCTCAGACAGCGAACACCTGGAGCAACAAAGCGACGAGGGGAAGCGATGGAGTGATGAAGATGCCTTTGTTTCTCAAGGGGTTCGGCCACACAGCAACCTCTGCGGACAGGAGGAGGGAAATGATTCCACATGTAGGGTTTTCAGATACAATGAGCTACTCTTTGCACTCGGAGAAGGAAGCAGAGATCAAAACTGTCCCTCTTGGTCTGTGTCTCACCTTTCTCTTCCAGCTTAGTTTCATTCATACCAGGAAAAACAGTTGCATTTTCATTCTCAACAATAATTCTTTAGTTTTATTCCCCATCTTTCAGTCTTTTAAAAACATAGCACATACCTCTGGCTCTTGTTGTGCGCCATAATTATATGATGGATGAAAAGGGAGAAGGGGAATAGGTATAGGACTTGGCAGAAACATTGACATTCCCGATATGAGTCCTTCATCTGGCCTTTTTTCCTGCCTCAGTTCATCAGCTTTGCACGTTTCTATGGGGGATTGCGTCCATACAAACAGTTGGCTATTGACGCGGCTACTCTAAAGACACTTAATGGTCTCAGTATAGTGCATATTCCAGCTTTTGGAAAAAGCAGACCCACTGACCACAACACAGATGGGGGTTGTCAGAGCAGAACCTGCTACCTTTGGACTTAAAGAGCACACCTGCTGCTTCCAAAACCACCAGCGCTGTCAAATGAGCAGGTGGCGAGTGACATACTGGTGAGCTGTGGAGCAGAGGGAGGGTTAAGTATTTTGTCTGGGTTTACCCACTCCCTACACTCGCACGGTCTCCCGACTCAATTTAACGCCTCACAGGCTGCAAGTCACACCAGCAGGAATGGTCTCGCTTTAACCTCGCATGTTTTCTGCAAAATTCATTTCCTCCAGAGAAAGAAACCATAAAAGCCACGAGCCTCGAGTCACGTTCACATCTAGGATGGATAGAAAAATGTCTGACTAGGACATCTATAAAAACATACACAATAGCTTTATTTCAGGGTGAAACGCTATATTAAGCCATTTTTAGGGCAATTGCGAATAAGATTAAAAAGTTGCAGTTATAATTTTGTTTGCACTTCACAAACAAAGTGGGTGAATACTTGATCATCAACATGGGCGTCTTCAGGGGAATGGTTAAGATTTAACTTTTAAATGAACAGTGCAGATATTATTGCCAGTATCATATTCCTTCTCTCTCGACATGGTACTCCTGATGTCAGATGAGTAGCTGCACAAAGATTCGATTTTTAAGCCTTTATTATTAATCATCATGAATGCAAACTTTAAATTATAAACAGAGTGTAACTGTTATAATTTAAATTGTTGTGAGGGATTGCTGAGTCTGTAGAATCATGATCATTATGCAACATTGTGCACTGTTAATGTCTAAAATAACCAGACGGGGATATCTGTTGTGGCTATTGCAGCACATTAAATACCTCAAGACTTATTTCAGCTCTGCAGTCATCCTCACTGATGTGCAACTCTGCCTATAAGGTCCAATACGAACATAGATAATAAAAAGTTGAAAGAGCTAGTCACAGCTGTATATATCATCATATGGCTGAAACCTAGGCTGACCAGATTTTATTGTCCACATTCACACAACAACTGTTACTAACTGTAACCCCCCAACCCCCAACCCTCAGTATCTGTAGTTTAACCAAACCCCTGCCAGTCTCCTGGGAATAAACACACCACATGCTGTCATGATTTGGAGGTCCCTCTGGCTCAAGGTCCATGTGCAGTAACCCTGTCAGCCCAGTTCAACATCTGAAGTAATGTTTATACAAACCCAATGTAGCTGCCACAGAGACAACCCTGAAAGGGAGTGGGGGTCAGGGGCAATATGTAAATCCAGAAATGTCCCTGAAGTCCTGTTACTTTCATTTGGGTGTGCAGGCACCCTGACGCTCACTTACTCCACCGGGACTTGTCACACTCTTCCACTCAACATGTAATGTTTCCTTATATCAAGCCAAATCAAAACCAGGCCAAATTGGAAACTGCAATTTAACTTCAAAATAGTCCCATTAGAATATGTTCACATTACAGCAGCAAATGCGTATAACAATATGTGCTGAGAGTCTTAAAAAACACACAAGACAAAAACAACATACCAAACCACCTCAAAAAATGTGGCCGCTACAACATTAGGATGCAAGACTGACCGTTGTCATCACTCTGTAGGAAAACAGTTTAGTGAGTTATGGTTTGGAAGTTTATAATTTGATGTTGCATCCACTGAATCCTCCCCTGAGAATAAGCCCTGTGACCGAGTCCTGTTACATCCTCCTCCACAGCACCGATCATCATGAGTCTCAACACCGCGTGAACAATGTGCAGGACAAGAAAGAAGTCGACCGCAACTCTGTGCGGCAGTAATCTCTCTTTGAGGCCCCGGCGTCTCTAATTGCCTGGACACTTGTGTCCGAGGGCTGCTCTCATTCCTCAGTGAAAAGATGAGACCTCTCGTGCTCCTTACAACAGGCTTAAGCTGATAAACCCTTTCATTCAACATGGCCGTGGGATCGGTGCTCCGTGCAAACAGATTGGCAAAAAAAAAAAGACTAATCAAAACAGCGATTAGCCCCCAACACAGAGGCAGAGCTAAGCTACAGCGCAGCCTCAGCAGGGGGTCCACTCTCTCACCAACAAAAAGTGTCTGATGATTTGTGCAAGTCTTTTCTGACTAACACATTCCTTGGAGCAAGTACGTGAGCTGTAATATGTGAGGAATGCATGCGGTGGGGTTTTCACTGAACAAAGACGTAGCATAGCTGATTGCAAAATGGGATGTGACAGCTGAAGAAATGAACGCACAGGCAAGCCTCAGAAAACGCTCCAGGACCCACTTCTAGGATGAATCCAAGGCTAGTGCTTCACTCAGAGGGAGTTCAGTGAGAATCCCTCTCCCTCAGATAATTGGTGCCTCCCATGACACCCTTGCTTTCTGTCGTGGTTAGTGTTCCCCTGCCTTCATGACTCTTCCATCTAATCCCCCCCCCCCTTGTTGCAGCCATCAGCTTTGCCAGTACCTCCATATGGGATACCATCAGTGCATCATCTGGCCTGTTGCTGCTGAGAAACACATGGATTCTGTATAATGTACAACAGCAAGGTCAAGTTCTGTGCTTGTTTACTTTACTAGCAGCTGAAGTGAAGAAACAAGACTTCACTGCATTCTGTACAGCTCCTATAAAAAGGCCCACTTTTGAGCTGATTTTATTTCAGCCTCAAGGCTATTTTTTGATGACTCTTGGCCTGAAAACAGCTACATAATAAAAATCATCTATTTTGATTAAAAAAAAAAAAAAAAAAACCCAAAAACAATTAGGAGCAAAAGATGCAGATGTTTCCTTCAGGAGTTGGTGAAGAACAAAACGGAGCAAAAAGGAGAGTGAATGTCAGATTTATATTGATTATGTGGCCAGAAACACAATTTCAAATGAATACTAATGTTGCTCAATGTCTTCTGGATGTGTGCATATGTAAATGTGTTTGCCTTGCCATATCAACTTCATAAGATGAAAATGTGAAAGTGTTTGTTTAGCTTGTTGTGCTACTCCTTAAGAGCCAAAAAAAGAAAGAAAAAAAAAGAAAGAAAAAAAAGAAGACTGAACCAATTTTACTCCTGTACTTATTCTACATATAGTAGCTTTAAAATCACCAACACTGAAATGACCAATAATCACATAATGTAACTGGCATAGGCAGATAAGATATTCTACGCCTGTGCAACCCATTAAAGACACTGATCTTATTGTGCTCCGCCACAGGCTTTGAGTGCATGTAAAATATTTTGCAGACAGCTGAAGAATAAGACCAGCTTCATATGGTTAATGTAACTGATACTACACCAGCATGGATCAATTTATGAGCAACACTGCAGCACCATTATTTGTTTTCCAGATTAGCTTGCCCACCACTGACCTTGAGTAATAGCACACAAAATGTATTCTAAAGAATCACGTGACTTGGGGCATACACACACACACACACACATACACATACACACACACCATGGCAGATACAAACAATGAATATCAACATATCCATTTGTCCAAGTAGATATAATGTGCAATTATGTGGGGAGCGTGTTGTTGCAGCGGTGTCAAGTAACACAAACGCACTAACCTCAGCGAACATGCCTGCAGATGATTTTGAATAGTCAGATTAATAATGGAAACAGAAACACGTTAAACGATTCGAATTCAAGGACGCATGTTTGTGTGCAACCTCCTGGAGCTGGGTGCACCTGGAAATGATTCCAAGTGACTCTCCGGTTATTACGAAAATAATGAGCAAACTACAGGCCATGGGATCTGCTTCAGCCAGGCTCCCCTACATTTTTCTCCACTTTTTCTTAATGCGACGTGCCAGCTTTGCAAAGACAGCATTTAAATGAGCTACACAATTCTTGAATCTTGTTGAGCTGCTGAGCTCCGACAAAAAGTACGTTTGAAGATGCTTACTTTTACTTCTTCGTTCTTTCTGCAACTGTTAAAACTCTTAACTTGCTACCATGCTACGCCGTGAAGAGTGACTGAAAGAGCTGATTCAATATTATGGAAAAGATTCTTCTGGGGGAGCTGTCTGCGGTGGCACCTGACCTTATTAGACATATGATATATCCTCAGCTGCCTCATTATCCTGAGATTAGCAGCTCACTGTAAATGTAGCATGTGTCAAGCAGCAAAGTAAGGATCAACCTTCAGTTAGGAACAACTAATCTGAATGATGTGAGGTCAGCAATGTCGAAACCTTTTTCCACATGTACATAAGCTCCTTGAAACAGTAAGAAAAAAAAAAAAAAAGCATATGTGAGCAAGCGAGTTAAAATTATGAAGAAGATTGGGCGACTTCTCCACTGATCCCCCGGTGGAGACAGGCCGCGGGAGTGCAAGCTTCATTTAACTGTCAAAAAGACTGTGACAAAGTGCTATTTCTGGATTTTTAATATTGTTCACTTTCCTCTGGTGCTCTGCGAACGTTTTCCATCTGTCTGTTGCTGACTGACTGGGGTTGGCGGGCGGATGAGTGCGTGCAAATGCTGGCAGCAGGTTGTCATGGGATGTCACTGTTGTGGCAGATTGGAAATATTGTCCAGCACTGTCAATATTTCATCAGAGGACTAACTGAACATTTTCACATTTTGGGGGAAATCAGCTTATTTGCTCTCTTGTCGAGAGTTAGATTAGCAGATAAATACCACTCTGTCTGGTTAAAATGTCACATAATCACCTGTCAAACCACATCCTGTCATTCGTACAGATTACACAAACAAAATATGACATGTTCATTAGTGAGCTTCAGAGGTCTGGTAGGTGGATTTTGTCACCTTTGGGCAGACGCAGGCAAGCTAGTTTGTGCTAAGCTGTTTCTTGGTTGTGCTAAGCTAAGCTAACCTGCAGCTGATTATAGATATTTACCATACAGACCGGATGGTACTGGTCTTCTCATCTAACTCTCAGCAAGAAAGCAGTCGGCACATTTCCCAAAAATGTTCACATGACCACTATGACCACAGCTTTTCAACTCTTCATCCCTGTGCATCCACACTATTTACAACTTCATTTTCCCACAGACTTGCTTCTTGTAAGATGAGGATAAGTTGTTAAGAAAAGAAAAAAAAAAGAAATATGAAAGCAAAAAAAAAAAAAAAAAAAAAAAAAAAAAAAAAAAAAAAGAGCTTTATCCTTACACAGCACATCATGATTGATGTTTGGCTATGGGAAAAAAAAAAATAAAAAACTGACATAAAGTGAAATCGAACCGAAATCTTAAAATCCCACAATGTGATTACAGTGACAGACAATAAATAAGATACACTGCACAGGCCAAGCATTTTATACTATAGCAGTCTTCTTAAATTCCTACAAGACGTGGGCTGGATGCTGCTCTGTCCCCTGTCATGCAGCGTGGCGGCCCACACGGCTCAGCAGAGCAGAGCGTTTTCTCCATCTGCACAGCCTGAGAAAGTAACTCCCATTTCTCTTTTTCTTCTCTGTCTTCATATGTAGACATGCAGACAACTACCTCACACCACAGCACAGCAGTTATCATACATCAGTGGTCCCCAGTCGCTTTTGTCTGACACAGCCTACGCCCCACCCACCCCCCACCCCATTAAGTCCCATCAAGTCATCCACACCGCCTGTCATGCTCCAAATGTCTTCATTTCAACTGACTTTAAAAGTGGATGTTAAGTTACACTGCAGGAAAAAAAAAAAAAAAAAGTTAAAACAATCCTTAAAAGAAAGTAACACTACATCAAATATTGTTGTAATCATTTTTTCATACAGTTGAACTGTTGCGTTTGCATTCGTACACTGCTCGGTTGAACTCTTCATCCATTATTTTTAGCCGTTTCAATTGTTTTTCTATTATTTTAATCTTTTCAACTGTTTATCTGTCACTTTCATCGGCACACCACTTTATAATTCCAATGTTTATTTTCCTCTTAAAACACAACGGTGTGGATGTTTTTCTTTCTCTCTCTTTTTTTTTTTTTTTTAAAAATCACATCCTAATTTCTTTTGTTTTCTTCCCACTTACAAAACACTGAGAAATCCAGCTACCTTTTCCCTTCACTTTGTCAGAGTGCATGCATGTCAGTTGCAAGATAAAAATCCCTTCGCCACATGCAACAGCAAGACTGTAGGCAAGACAGCGGGGCTGGTGCCGGTGTGCCATGCTACACGCTGAGACAGTGGGTCTCTTTGTACGGCGAGCTTCTTTTCAGACAGGAGCAGGAGCTGCAGGAGCACTTACACTTGGATGAAAACACCACAGTGAGGGAGGGAGGGAGGGTGGGTGAGGGTGGGGAGGGGGTTTACAGCTTGCACATACACAACAGTGCCTCCACCCTGTGAGCGGGGTGGTGGTCACATGGAAGGGAAAGGGTTATCGTCCAAGGGGGAAACTTGTCACGCCAGAAATTTTCATGCTATGAATAAATTTACATCAAATCAACACTGCCACTCACTGATGGAGCAGATATCCTGAGATAGGTTTGATTGAGTGTCAGCGATAAAACATGGGAATCTGTGAATGTAGACAGTCCAAAGCGCTCATCCATCATCGTGTCTTTTTCATTTATCTTAAGAAATGTGATCAGTGGCGATGATGAAGGGGGAAACTGAGCAATCACAAAAAGCCAACATTCAATCTAGGAGAGATAACAAAAGGAGGACGAAAGACAGCTCTGGATGGCAGGATGCCCCTGGGGCGGCTATGCTGTTATTATGTTGGAGAGGGCTGCTGAGCTGCGGTGTGGGGCAATTAGAGACCGGAGGATTGACTGGGGGAGGGTCCAGGCACAACAACCCATCCTTGAAGAGAAAAGGAGGAATAAACTCAAACACAGCAGTGAGCAATGGCATAGAAAAAAGAAGAAAAAAACAAAAAAAAAAAAAAACAAACCAGCAGATGATGGTGGATTTATGAATTGAAATAACATCCATCTGCTTATTTCCAAGGAAAGAGGCTTGGTCTAAGCTGCTTTCCTGTCATCAGTAGAATCCGAAATTAATATCGAGCGATTGCACGCTGAACTTTACGCTGCACTGGTTTGGATGATTTGACTGGTAAGTATGTGACAATTGGACTGGTTCAGGATAATATACGCAAGCGGATGAATCATCTGTTGTTCTCATTGAGAGCTACTGCAGACACTGTGGTGAACACATTACCCCATGTCTATTATCTTTAACGTCACTCTGCTTTGGAAAGTCCTGACTAAAAAAAAATAAAATAAAATAAAAAAACCCACAGACGGTCCAGGAGCCGTCCAGCTGGAGAGCACAGGGACAAAGAGGAAAAGTCAATCCCAGAGTATCGTTTCAGTGGTTGGTGGACCACAGACAGAGGTCGCAGCCTTACAGCTATTGTGTGTTGTTGTTTAATGTGTAGATAACGGAAGTAAAAACAGATCGTGTTGCCACAGGGTATGGGTTTTTATGAGACACACAAGCGCGACTGTTCCCCTAAACTCTCACTTGGGTAACTTAAGCCTCTGAACTTCACCTCTGATGAGATCTCCATTGTCACCTCTCATAACATTACAGATCTCCCAGTAAAGAGGACACAATGGGCAGTGAAAGAAGACAGTAACACAAGCTTGGTGGTGTGAGATGTAACAGTTGGCATTGCCAAGTATCCCGGGCCCTCACAAACACACACTGTTTCCATGCCCTGTGGCCCTGAGCAGCCTCAGTGGAGCAGGTGTCTGGACACATTCTTTACATAAGCTCTTGTCAAACATGGCGCACGGCAACAAGGCCTCACAGCTGCAGGACAATGGAAGTCACATTAAACTACAGCACTGCAGCCAGGCGTGCACACTTCCAGCCGGAGTCAAGGTAAAAGTCTCTACAAGGTCAGCTGACCACAACTGAAATGTAAGCGTAACACAAAACCAAAATGCCGTGAGCTGGAATGTATAAATAGACATAATTACAAAAGCCATGGTGCATTTACAGTTGCATTTAAATTATAATGCTACATATGTTTACATAACACCTATTTTATCAGTTCAGTTACAGGAAGCAGATGATTTACCGTTGCTGACACGATCCACACTCACAGCTACAATGTTAACAAAAACACAAACATTGCAAATATCCAATAATAAACTCACACAATCATACCTGAAGCACAACAATCCAGAGTTGCAAATGCCTAATGAAGGTCTGGAGCACAACCTGTAGTTTTTTTCTGTGCAATAACAAAGTTAAAATATGCACATGTAAACAAAATGACTATCTACTACAATTAAATTTGGTATTATGCCAACATACAGCTTACTTTTTAAAACTGTAAGGCGGGCTCCTAAGAATTTTTGACCTGGGTCATGTTGTGGGAGCGAGTAGGCACCTACTGCTGTCACATGCCACCATATACATTAAAAAACCCTGCATTACAGTTAAGTTTGGCAATAAGAAACTTCCAAAAGAAAAATACTGCATCGAAAATCTGTAGTCATCTGGTTACATGGTACAGAATACAGAAGAAAAAACAGAAAAAAAAAAAAAAAAAAAAAAAAAAAAAAACACTCAAACATAACTTCTTAAGTATCAAAATAATACAAAACTTTAGTTTAACTTTCATTTTAGGGTTTTACTTGTCATTTAATCTGCCAGGGTCAAATGCCTTGAAGTAGGGATTAGCTCATTTTCTGTTTAGTACCACAGCCAACTTCATATTAGGCTACTTACTAAACCCTCTGTACTTTGATCAGAGTCAGGAATCTAAAAGAGAGTCCCACAGTTTAAGGTTCACAGCTTTAGAGTAAGTCATGTTAGGCCACTCTTGTTAACTTCTCCAGCCTTGGTATTATTTCTCTCATCTTAGTTTTCCTCTGCACACATGATCTGTAATTAACCTTCCTGAGGAGGAGTCACCGTCTTTGGATTTTACACATCTTGCACATTTTTAGTAATGTAATGATGAGCTATTGGTTTTATGTACAGTATAATTGCCTTTGAGGTGATATCAAGGCCTAAATAGGAGCAATAAGATATGTTTTTTTTCTTACTACCTACTTGTTGATCTTAAAGAACCAAGTTTGTTGCTGATGCCATACATGAGTTTTGTTCCCAAGAGCTGCAGTAAAAGCAGGCTGAGCACAAACTGGTGACGAATACATCCTCTCTGAATCCTACAATTAACTCTTAAGCTCTCAATTACAGATGTTCCACATCACAGCAGCCCTCAAAAATGTGCCAGTCTGTTGACGTTATTAGCCCACACTGTGGGAGTGAACACAACAAAGGAGGAAACATCTAACGACAAAAGCCTACAAAAACCAAATGCGACCCTGACAGATCAAGAGCAGAGAATTAGCACCTGCAGATAAAAACATTTCAGGCTCTTTTCAAGCCACTTCTGCTGTCACAGGGCAAGGAGGGCTGTGATGCATGATGGGCAGCGTGCACTACAGTTTTCAGCAGATCATATTGATGAAAGGCCTCCTTAGCTCCTCTCTGAAGCCCCTTGCACCCTTAGCTCCTGGCTGTGGGCCGAGCGAGCGGGTGTCCCGCCTCTGGGGGCCAGCTACAGAGCAGAACCGCCGAGCAGGAGGACTTGAACAAGAGGCCTTTCTGTCACTGCGATGTGACCCCCCCCCTCCCCCTCCTTCGATTCCTGCAGGAACAGCTCTGGCAGCATCTCAGCTTGTTCTCCCCCTTTGGTCAAGTTGGGTTTTCACATCGCGTTGGCTAAGACTTTAATTGATTTACATGGAGCTCTCACACTCCTGCTACCCAAGTCCATGTAAGGCACTGCCAGCAAGCCAAGACAGCCAGACAGCTGGCTATCCCTGAACAACAAGCAGACGTCCACTCACTGAGAATGAGCTATTTGAGGGTCCTCGATGACATCCAATAGTGGATATTCTGTATGCTGTTGAAAGAAACAATGTTCTGACCTCTCGGCCTGTCTGGCTTTAAGAGTGACACCACCTTAAGAGTGGAAGATACAGACAATTAACAGTTTCCCTACATTAACATTAAACCAAAACCAACCACCACAGTCTATAACTGATGCATGTGTAACATTTATAACCCAAAAAACACACCTGGCAAACTCCTATTTTTCAAAGTCATACATACACATGAGGAAATAACTATGTTAAGTCAACTGGCACCAAGACATAAAGGGTAATTACACTTTTCACTCAGTGTATTTTGGTTACAAAACCACCAGAGAACTACATGACAGTTTTCACCTTTTTCCAAGGACAGATTAAATAAATATTGGCTTTGACTTTAAGTTAACAGTACTAGACTTTCCTTTCTCTCTGCATTTAATCAAGAATATTATCCCTTCTTGATTAAATAACAAACATTTCCTGCAACGGGAAGGCCTGGATAACCCCTCTGTAGAACGAAAAGAGGACAGCCTCCAGTGAGAAAGAAAAAGATAGCCAAGTCAGTGCAGGGCAGAGGAGGGGGGGTAGCAGGAGGAAGGGGGCGAGGGGGGGGGGAAGTACAGTCAGAGAGTCTTAAGGTGGGCGGCGAGGCTCTGAAAGACGCAACTGAAGAAAAATTGCATCCTTCGCCAGGAGATGAGCTCTGCTTGCACTAAGTTAGAAAGACCCCGAGAGGAGGGGTGAGAGGGCCACTTAGTCTCCGCAGACCCACAACATCAACAGAGCCCTCGGCTGGGTCAACATCACTCACCCATTAGGTCTGTCTTTCGCACACATAGATCCTCTTCAATTACTGTAACGTTCACATTCAGACATCTTGGCACATCACGAGCAGTCTCTCCTCCTCTGTTACTAAGAGCCGATAACAGATAACTTCACACTTCCTGACCTGCAAAATATGATTCTCTCGCATTTAAATTAGACGCATCTGATTATAACCAAAAAATGAGAATTTGTGCATTTTTGTCACCTTAAGACGCATAAATCCTCAGGCAACAGGCAACTAATTAAACCAACAATACACAGAGGAGGGTTAAAGGCACCAGCTACCTGAATTATGGATTAAAAAATGTTTTCCTGAAGGCAGAAGACATTATATCCAGTTTTCCAGAGATAAGCACAGCCATTTGGACAGGAGAAAGGCTGCAGTGTAAATGAAGGCACAGGTCACAGCGTACATAGCTGCACCGTTATAATAAAATTTAAATGCCAACATGCATTAATCATGAATTAATTAGTGAATGATGAGGGGTAATGACACACTCTGCTCATGCTTCTGGAGATGTCACATTTATAAACTACAGTTACTATACTGAGGCTGCTGACTGAAAGAGGACTTTCCACGGCTGTGTTATAATGTTGAGAGAGAACAGGCCGAAGGTTGGACGAAGCCCAGACTGAACCGAAACTGCAGGCCTCTGCAAAACACAGATGCACGGCTGCGTTGCTCTTTTCTCATAAAGGCCAAGACAGCCGACGGGACTACCAACGAGAGCATGAACAACGGTCGTGTTGACGCCACAGATATTTTCCACAGGCAGTTAGAACACAATAACTGCTGCAACCGTGGCGACGGATGGGCTCTGCCCCAGACAACAACAAGACAACCCCCACTCTCCTGTCATCCCTAAGCCTTTATTCACGCCTGGACTTCATTATGAACTGTAACGGAAATCATCACTGGCAATCTGAAAGAATTTGCAAGAGAATGAGTCAGTCCAAGTCAAGCATCACCTACACAAAGAAGAGTCAGGGTTGAACTGGCTAAAAGGAGGTAGACATACTTAACATACATCATACATCCTATTTGACAAAATACAGACAATGGTAAAGATAACACGCCGGCTATTAAACATTTTTGTCCTCTATGGGTTATACACAAATTGCATGACATCAACAATATTGAAATATATTTTTATTTGCCGTAGACTGTTCTTTCTTTATATCATTTTCTAAGAAGTATCTCTATTTATTTAAAAGTAGCCTATAATCGGGCCTTATCTGAAAAAGCAAGTCCTCTTTACCATTATTTGGCCGGTTCTTAACATTTTACTTTGCAAACAAAAATCTGCCTTCACTGATATGCATAACTGATACTATGCAAATACAGTTCACCATAGTATCTTTGTTTTTTGCCTCATCTGCTATAACATTTAGGTTAGGAAAAGGAGAAAGAGACCTGTGCTGCAACCAGGAAGCAGGGATGGCCCACAGACACAATGTATGCAACATCTTCTCCCTTTCTATAGTTTGCAAAGACTACAGCTGCAAATATCCACTTAATAACCAGTAAAGGAAACCTCTAAAACATCCTTTTAATTTATTATAGAGAATCATAATTTATCCACAAGATGTTTATGAGTCATTTATTTTTTCGTCTGGCAGTTTTAGCTATGAACAAAAGAAAAGGAAATATTTACCTAAGATATTAAAACTTCTTCAAAAACAGATCTAAAAGAAAATATCTGATTGCAGTCAACCTTAATACCTTAGTACAGTAACACCCTAAAATAAAAATATATATTTTAAAAATATGTTTCCACTGACAAGTAAGTATTTGTACTTAATTTTCACACACATTTCACAGAAAATAAATCCTCACACCTCATAATTTACAAAAACTGGACTAAAATAAAAAGTTCTTAATAAGTGAGATAAAGCAAAGTAGGAAACTAGAAACACTTTAAGTTACACATTATTGACACCATCAGGAAATCAGGGAAAGCTATAAATGAGAAAATGTCAAAATAAAAAGGCCTTTACCGGGCAGGCTACATATGCAGCAACATGTATAATATGTTAAATGTAATATAATAACACTGCTGTTTGATGTTCATCTGAAGTATTATGTTTTGAGGAGTATTCCCTCAACAAAATTATCAGCCTGTGGAAAGTGAAAAGACAGAAGGAAAGGAAGTGTTTCAGTTACCTCTGTGTGGCCTGCCACATTTAGATCATCCTGATAACATTAAGTCAGGGGATAAATAGTTCCTCCACTGGCTGCAAGTGTTATAATCAAGAGGTTGGAATATGATTTTTAAAGTCAATTTCTGATTAAAATCCTAATACTTTTTCTGTGCAAGCCTATCTGACATTTGAGTTATATATATATTTTTTGGTTTTTAAGGTTAAATGCCAGTGAAATTAATTGGCTGTTTTATAACCACTGATTCTATTAAATCTGAATTTATGTATCATATTAAATGCAGTCGTGGATGTGTTTCCACTAACTAGTTTGACTTGATTTCTAAAAGACACAATTTTGATTACCGTCAGATCAGAAAGAATCTGACTAAAACGAGGTTAAAGATGTAGGGAAACCAATTTCATGACCCAAATTAAAAGCATGTACACCTGTGCACTGGCAGAGGAGGCAGAAATGGCCTGTTAAGGGTTTCCCCAGTCATTTCCAGCCCGCTAAAACCTCCTCAGAGAATAAGCAGTGATTTGGCAGCGTTCCTCCTCATCACCACGACCCATCTTACCTTTTTGTGTCTGTCTTTGAAAGGTAACGCAGGCCATGGCATCTCCTGCAAAAAGTCTTGCCAGTGTTTCTGGTCCTGATCAGACGAGATGAAGACGATTTCCAATTTGTCCTTATGATCAGACGTCTTTTTGAACCTGCTGTAAAACTCGCACAGGCTGCCGTTGAACTGCTTGCACGGGGCGTTCAGGCTGCATCCGAAGAAGAGCCCGACCAGGGAGAGCTTGGCGCCCAGCGACTGCACGTCCACCTCGGCTTTCTCGCTGTTGACGAGCCGCTCCCCGAGTAGACTCACCAGAAACTCCGACATCGCAGCGTACAGTCCTCGAACACACAATGTTGCCCTCAGCCGAGACTGCTGTACATGTAAACCGCTATGTTCAGGCGACACCCAGCACTTATTCCACCTCCAACGTGAGGTTTTAGGTGAGCTCCCAGCTCCTGTGAGGCGTTGCGGTCTGTGTTTCACCGCTGCTAGTCCTCCGGTGTGAGCGCTGTGCAGGAATGCGCTCCGCTTAAATCGCCCTGACTGCAACAGCGGTTGCGCTCTTTTTCCCGAAAGCACACACTTTCATCATCACATCTGGTTCTTCTAGTTATGAAGAGGACACTTCATCTTTAAGTTCTGTGGATTCTTTATGTGTAAAGCATAGAAAATCCAGCTAAATTCTTTTATGTCCAAGTTTACATGTTTTAAATCCCCAGTCTGATTTTCAGATTAAAAGCATCCGGAATATAGGTTTGACCTCAAATTTACATTATATGTCATTAAAAGCTAAGGATTTATTAACTTAATCAGCATCATTAGATAACTCTAATTCAAATTGTTCAAATTTCAAAAAGATAAGCCTGAGGTTAAACCACACTCTGTTCTTATGAATATGCTGCCACCTAGTTTCCAAAAGAGGAAAATACTTGGGCTGCAGCAAACGGTCAAGCAGAGCAGGGATTTCTGGCACAGCTTCACCTCCCTAGTTTTGAGGTACTTGTAGTTTACTGGAGTATTTCAATGTTATGCTACTTTATACTTCTACTTCACTACATTACAGAGGGAAATATTCTACGTGTTACTCCATTACATTTATTTTTTAGAGTTTATCTTAGTGTAAATGTTAAGATTTACACTAAGTTAAGATTTACATTAACATTTTAAAAAGCTCATAAAATAAAATGCATTGTTAAATATCAAATCCAACCTCTTTGACATGTGACAAGTTACAAAAAAGCAATGACTGGTTGGGAAAAATTGTCACAACTGAGATGTTATTAGTTCCAGTAAAGATCGATTTGGCCAATAACATTTCATGTAAAGATTAGGAAAAAGTCAATGAAATCAGATTTGTGAATCATAACTTTTTTTTTTTTTCTTTCCTCTCCCGTGAATCATTTCTTGACCCATCAGATTTATCCAGTGACCCTTAGAAGGGTTTGGAGCCCTGGACTGAGAACAACTGAACTCTATATAAAGTAGTTTAAACTAGAACCACCTCAAGCAGCTACAACAGTAAAATCCTTAATGATGAAAGCAGAACTTTGAAGCTGTACTTTTGTCACTTTTACCTAAAGTTTTAGCTTGTGACCATCATGATCATCATACAACACAGTACACAAGTTTTCTTCTCCCACAAACATTCAACATCAAGTGTCACTTTATTCAAGTCCCACTGCAGGGCAAAAAAAAAAAATCACATGAAAATGGTCACAATAAAAAAATCTTATAACTGAGTAGACGAAATCACCTCAAATTACAGTACAGAGTCCACTGATTGCACATAAAGTATAACAAGAAAAGTGTGCATGAATTACATCCATTCTGTGTTATTCCAGCATAGAATTAGTTGAAAAGGATGCTCATTATTTTTGTAAGTACAGTTGCTAATTTGCATCAGATCACAGTGGGAGGTGCATCTTGTGAATGGTTATCAATATTCAATAATGCAGTAGTGCTATAACTGAGCAGGGGCGGATGAGATTTACTGGTTTACTGGTTTATGAGTGATGTGAGCAGCACAGGATCCCTCAGTCCTCAGTGAACATCATCCTCACCAGTTCTGCTTTGAAGCATTCATCCTCCACCAACTTCTGAGGCTGAAACAAAGAGATTTCATGGTTGGCTTTTAATATTGCTGTATAATATGGAATCTGACTGCCTAAAAGCTATATTAAAAGGATTAGATTTTCATATTCAATGCTGCATAAAAAAAACTGGATGTTAGCTGGAATTCAGTCTCTTATTATGTAACTAATTTCTAAGGATCTTTCTGTACAATATTTAAGATTTAGCTATTCCACGTTGATAAAACATCAAGTGTAGTTATTCTTACTGTGCCATATCTCAGTAGGGTGGGAACTCCACTCAACTTCAGAGTCTTCTTGAAGTCATTATTTGGATTCTTCCAACTGATGCATGAAAAAGACATTATTAAGCAGCTGAGACAATGCACCATGAGAGATACAGAAATAGAAAAGAGGATTTTCAGCTTTCCTAAATGATACTGCATCTGAGAATGGTCTAATGTACAGTAAAAGAAAAAAAAAAGAAAAAGAAAAAGAATTCCACTTTTATTTCCTGTATAAACAAAATCTCCTTGCTCTGAAAGATTTACAGGTTCAAGTAAAAAGTTCTACAATTTCTCGTGGCTCCTTTTCTTTTGGGTTTCACTTAAATTATTGTTTATATGACACATGATTATTCTGGTGAAACAAAAGATGTCTGTCTAGAAATCTTAATGTTACAGTTGTGCTCACTGTAACTTGTTATGCAGTTTGACAATTAGATTCTTACATGTAAAATTAGATCCATGTGTAGTCATATGCTTCATTTAGTAATTAATAATCCATTATCTGAGCAACACAAAATTTAAATTTTGATGATCACATAAAGCAGTTGGTAATCAAGGTTGGAT
This sequence comes from Seriola dumerili, assembly GCF_002260705.1. Lineage (NCBI taxonomy): Eukaryota > Metazoa > Chordata > Actinopteri > Carangiformes > Carangidae > Seriola > Seriola dumerili. The sequence continues at coordinate 1,161,268 of NW_019174585.1, forward strand.
TATCAAGTGGGCAAAGCACTGCATATCATTTATGTCTGTCTGTGATCTTTTCTTTTAAAGTGTTTTATCAAATTGCTTCAATTTAAATGTGTGTCAAGGAATTAACACACAGAAAACCTGGGGGAAAATTATTCCATTACAAAAGTACTGTAAGGCTTACACCAACAATTATTTTCATTATCAATATATCGGACAATTATTTTCTTTAATATTATGTTGATTGTTCAGTCTACAACTTGTCAGAAAATAGTGGAAAATGCTCATCATTATTCCCTGAAACCCAACTGAACATATTCTAGTTGTTGATTTTATCTGACAAAAAGCCAAAAAACCCAAATATGTTGAGTTTACCTTCATAGAAAACTGGGAAACAAGTAAATCTTCATATCTGAGAAGCTGTTAAGAGTGAATTTGACAAAGTACTAAAACAGTAAATCAGTTATCAAAATTGTTATCATTAATTTTCTGTCAATTGACTAATCTCTTAATCAACTAATCATTTCAGCTTTTTGGTTGATTTCTGGGTCATTTACTGGGCAGATCAACAGGGGCCCAACAACAAATTTTTGTGCCAGAGCCCCTGAGGAAGTTAATCTGACTATGTTAGTAATTTATCAGGTTACTGGTAAGTGACTTCTCAAATACAAAGAATTGCTTATATTTTTGTTATAAAATGAATTCTTTGGGTTTTTAGCTGTTGGTCCTGCTGTAAGTTAGCAATTGAGAATTGAGCTCTTATCACCAGTGGTTGCCATTATTGATGATATTTTATAAAGAAGATATCTGATTCATCAAAAAAATTCAATAATGGAAATAACAGTTACTTACAGCCATAATATGGTGTGCTCTTGTTTTGTGTCAGCGCATGTGTGTGTGTTTAAATTAAATGTTTAAATGTTAGCTACAAGATGATAGAGTAAAAATGAGTAAAACACTGACTAAGCTCTTTCTCCAACTTGACAGTAGATGAAGACAGAGCCCTCAGGAAGATGAGTCATCTCTCCTCTTACAACTGGCTCAGCTGAAAGGGAAGAAGGTAAATTGTTTAAAAATGACAAAATGAAAGAGCACCAGACATGAAATGAATCAGTATCAAGATCCTTAGCTGCAAACCAGCATACCCACCTTATTACTGCAGCAATGGAAAGTTTGTCACATAACCAAACATTTCAATCAAGTCTACTCAAAATGAAAGTACAAGCATCGAATAGCTATATTATATACAGTATAGTAAAATATCGGAGTTTACCTTTCACACAATCTGGACACCAGCTCTTTCCTTGGTCATCTTTATTACCAGAAAAATAAGCAAAAATATCCTTTCCTTTTCTTTCGGATACAGCCTTGCAGAATTCATCATACCCACGCACAGTTACTTCTTCATAATGGGCCATCGTTTAGACCGAGTTAATATGTAAAGGCACAAAGTTAAAGCTAAACGATAAGAGACTAACAAGTGTTAACAGAAATACTGTTGCTCCGCACTCACTGGACCTGGTAGAAATACTGTAAACTTGGCCCAACCACTTCCGGTATGTGCAAAGGTTCTTAAAGCGACAGTGTACCTGAATCGCGAATAGACCTATTTATAGAGCACTTTAAATTATTATTCAAATTGTCGTTATTTTACTTGAATAATGTTATTAATGTTATTATCATAGTTTTTCACTTATATAGAACACATTACAGAAGAGTGTTTATTCAGTGGTTGAATGTAAATGCACCAGTAACGTGCAACATACACATTAATGCACTAGTAATATTAATCCAAAAGCATAATGAAACACTGACAGGAAACATATATCTGCCTAGAGAATACTTTTTCTTTTTATTTATGTGTAAATTTTGCTGTTACATACTTTTCATTAAGTAGGGATTTGAATACTTCAAATTGTAATGGAGTATATTCACAGTGTGGTACGTTTACTTTAGTAAAGGATGAATCTTTCTTCCACCACGCTTGAAATTGAATTAAATGAAATGTCATTAAAAAATTAGGTTCTATACATTTTGGACTTTTTGACGATCCGTATTTGGTGTGTTCATGTAATGTTGGCAGAATAGGAAGATCATGAAAACACCTTTTACTCCGACCTTAGAGTTTGCTTAATCTGCAAATCTTGTAACCAAACAAGATAAACAGCCTAAATTTGCTGCTTGGTTTGTTTTTGTACAAAAAACAGTGTGTGGCTCCTATGAAATTAGCTGTATCAATTTAAATAGTATCAATATTGAATTCTATCTTGATGTAACCGTCATGAACTTGCTTTTTTCCCACTCGGCTGCTCCAAATTACAGGTTAAACGACATAACTTGAACGCAGCCTAAACATTACTTCCGTCTTTTTGCGTTCTGTTGTTGTCATGGCGGTGGTTCAAATTGTTTTCAAGCTTGGAGTAAAAATTTAAAATGTTAACCATGTGCTATGTTTTGAGTAATATACAGTTAGCAAAACAATGTTCATAGCGAATTCCTAATCAATATAGAAAACTGAAAAAAGTAGTCATATGCGAAGTCGAAATGGTGGAATGGATGATTTTGGGATTAACTTGACGTTAGCAAAATTCAATTCAAAAGCCTAGTTAGCTTGCTAATGCTAACTCTCATGAGCATTACCTATGTTATTATATTATTACTTATATCATTTGTCAGTTAATTGTTTGGCACGAATGTGGCGGTTGTTTTTACCGTAATGACTGCACAGTTCTTGATGGATGGTCCCACGATTCCTGACGGACAGCAAAGTCCAGGGAGAGACTGGGTTGTTTTAGATTCAACCCGAAACCGCAGCGATTTTACCACTGGGATGTCCCGAAATAAGGTAAACAGTGGAAGAAATGTCTAAATCCTGTTATTTTTCAAAGGTGTTTATATTATAAATGGCTCATGCTAACTGTTACAAATGCGCCCATGTACACTCAGTTGCCAGTTTATTTGGTAAACCAATTAAATCCAATTCAGTCTGATACAACATTATCTACAATAAATCCTGCCCTCATTGAAATTGTGGCTTTACCTAGGCTAATGTTGTATTACCATTGAGTGTACTGAGGTGTGTTGTGCTGTTGAATCGCATTGCGTCGTGCTAAGAGTTATTTCTAATATTTTGTCCACCTACTTCAGTGAGGATAGACTTGAAATTAGAAAAACCTCTCCATACACAACAATGTTGTCCAACAGAACCAAACAGTGCAGCCTCCAAAATGATCACAAAGTTGAATCGACACCTCTTTAACAGTTTAAATTAAAAAACTGATTAAAGGTAGGATATATTGTTGGGCTAAAAAAGCAAGAAATGGAAAACATTCACTGGTACAAGCCTGTCAGTTGTGAGAATTTGATGCTTTTCTTGGTCTTGCATTATTGCAAACCAAATATTTTGGGGTCTTGGACAAAAGAAGTCATTTGAGGATGTGTAAGGGTGTCCAGCTTTAAAGGACAGAAATACTTGTTGAAAACATATGAAAAGCATGATTGCACATCACAATGGCTGTTTTTGGCATGTACGACACTGGTTAAGACTGATTTGTATCTTACACGTTACAGCTATTATTCAATGAAGCCATCCCTGCAAGTGTCAGCAACCGTGCTACACATGTACGTCTACCAGCCCCCATTGTGATTGAGAAGCTGATGCCGCTGTCAGAGGAGCGTGAGAATATGGACAGCACCAGGAGCTCCACCAGCTTCACTGTGCTCTCTGAGGAGAGGCTGCAGGCCGCCATTAAGCTCGCCAAGCGAGATCTGAGACGAAGGCGCCTTGAGTCACTGATAAAATCCCCTGCCAAACCTTCTCAAGAGGCCTCCCTCCTCGAAACAAGTGATGTAGAGCTGCTTCAGGTAATTGAATTCATAGTTTTTAATTAATTAACTATTTCTGAGACAATCAAGACTATAATAGTTTATCCGTTTAAGTCCTACACAAGGGACCTTTGCCACTTTATTCAGTCAGACAGCAAAATGACTCTTTCTCTCCCTCTGTAGGAGCTTGCAGCCACTCCAAATAAGGCCAAGTTTAAGGCCTCCAGTCCAAAAGAGAAAACGGGCCGTCCTGGAGGAAAGCAAACATCCCAGAAGCGTCCCATTTGTCGAATGCCTCGGGCTGGCCAGTCACCCCCAACCAGAGACAATGGCCTAAGGCAGCTGGACGGAGGCAAACCGGGTCCTTTAAGCCAGGAAATCCACAAGCTGCAAAATGAGCTTGAAGTGTATATTCAAAAAGTAGAAGAGCTAGCCAACAGAGGTAAGCTACAAAACAGCTTGTTACGGTAGACCTGTGTCTTACTGTGGAATATAGCTTTAAAGGTACAGCTCAGAACTTTAAAGGTTAACAGAACTTTGCCACACACCACAATCAGCATACTTTTCATATGGTTTTACATTTCATGCATAGTGATGAATAATAATGAATGCTGGGTTTTAAACAACAGGGGAAAAAATAGAGGAGCCACTGGAGCCTGAAGAGCAAAACAAGTTGGAGATACGCAGACAGAAGCAGGCAGCGCGCTCAGCACGTAGCATCTATGTACTCCAACAACAGGTATTTAAATTTTACTACCTACTTGAAAAATAAACTTTCACTTTTCACCATGACTTTTTCATTTGCTCTGAATCTGTAAACACTGTCCTACTAAATTGTTATTGAATAGGTAAAAGAGATACAAGACGATATAGAGAAACTACGAAGCCAGAAAATGTGGGACACCAAAAAGGTATGACATCAGCATTGTCACATATTAATTTTATGTAGAGATGAGTCCATTTATTTATTTGCTGATAATGATAAAGCATTGAAATCAATATGTAAATGACTTTCCCTCAAAACATAAATATTTACCATGTAATCATGGATCCAAATGCACCAATAAGTGGTCTGAAACCACAGTTGTATTACTTCTCATTGTTTTTATGAAGGACATTAAGCTAAAAACTGATTTACTATCTGCTCTTATTTTAGTCTACTGCAATAAACAGGCTTGCAGCTGCCCACCGTGGGGCACAGAGGGCCTTACAGGTTGTTATCCACCAGCTTTCAGATCTATCTCATAGCAAGGTACCTCCTCATTACAAAGAGCTGGGTCAGCTGATTCGCCAGCTCTCTTTGTGCTCAGCGAAAGTCCAAGTGGACCAGGGTTCAGCTGTGCCTGAAACGGCCCTCGACATCCTGCAGAAACTAGAGGTGAGGAGCATAAAGTACAATCAGAACATGTGTCTGGCATTACAAGGGAATATGCAATGTGTCTGCTGTTGTTGATGGCTCACAGACTAATGGCTGTAGATGACCAACTTTTAAACATAAGATGACTTTATTGAAGTCTCAGTTAACTTTCCTTCCTCCAAAATTGATTATGTATAGAGAGGTTTACAGTTCCTGCAGTATTAATTTGATGTTGATTCAAACCCCCTTAAGTTAAAGATAAGAATCAGCACTTTCTCCACTTCACTTGTTTCATATAATCCTTATACTTTATGATTGCACTGCATATGGCTCTTAGTGCATAGTATACAGTATGCGTTATGAGTGATTGTTTTTTAATTGGTTAATTGATATTTTACTTATTACTTATATTGGTATTTTTCTTCATATGAAACTTATTTTATGAAGGGACTCTTACAGTTTTTTATGTGAATAAAACAAGTTTTTTATGTCTTGTCACTCTGTTCCTCTTAGATGTTGGATTCAGCCCTCGGTAAACAAGTGGCACTGGAAAAAATGCAAGCCCAAACATGCCCTCCACACAGGAAGTCCCCTCATCGCAGCATGTTGCCTACTGGTGTGCTCAAGGGTCCCACCACCTCAACTGTTCGAGGAACTCGCAAACCCGCAAATCCCAAAAGAGGTGTCCATGGTGAGGTCCATGGTTTCTTTAGCATGGAACAGTTAGCAGGTTTAAAAGCCTTTGCTTCTCTGTAGTTGGCCACATGTACATGTGTAACTTTAGGAATCATTTTCTACTGTGTTTCTAGTTTTAAGCCTGAGCAACAGTAACTATTAATACTAAGTTTATGAATCTAATATAAACACAGTATTTTCCTTCATAATTTCTTATTTAAGGCAATGGCCCATTTGCTGAAAACCTCACAGAGATAAATAGTATGCATGCCTTTTAATGAAGAACAAACTCTCCAGTGTATCTGGAAGTCACCCAAGAGCTTTTGTGCGGCTGTGTTTGGGCCCCCCACTGTGCTTAAATGGCTGCACACAGGCTGAAAACTGATAAGGAGCCATGAAGATGTGATAGAAAAACAGGAACTGAAGTGCTGAACTCTGGCCTTCAGCCCCCCCGCTGCTAGTCTTATGAGCAGTTAACTCCTGCTGGCTCCGTGCTGAGATGCATCCTGTGGAAGAGATGACACAAACACCTACAATGAGCTTAGGTCTCCCTGGAAACAAATATCTTTGTTGTATTACTTAAGCCCCCCATGCCACTGATCTGCCATCAGTAGGGATCCAAGTGGTTGTCAAGAGTCCTGACTAATTGTCTTAATTGGTGGTGTGTTGTGAGCACATAATGCCCCCCAGTTTCCACACTGATTAACTTGTGTTTAGTGAGGAAGAAAAATAGGGTGGTTTTTTACTCTGGCTATTCTTAAACTTGGAGTAAGAGTCAACAAGTCAAGATGAAAACAATTTTAAAGGTTTAATTTTTCATTTGTGACAGCAGGGTGGAGAATGGCCTCACAGAAACCCAAAACTACTTCTCAGCAGCCGATTAACAGAAGAGAGGTGCTGAGGGTTGGCCTGGAGAGCCTCGTCCAGCAGAGGGAGCTGAGAGAGCTGCGGGGACGACCTCAGACAAACACCAGCTGCAGAAAAGGACTACACTCTGAGCGAAGAAAGATTGACATTATAATGAAGGTGTTGGCTTGACTACAAAATTCAATACTGAATTGAATATGTTAAAACACCCAAGAAGTGCCTTATATTATCTTCCCACCAGTGTGATTTGGGTTCTGTTCGAAGACACTGACTGTGCCAGAGGTGAAAACCAAGTTACCATGTGAAAAAAATCTAAACATTGACTTTGTAATTTTATTTTCACAGGGTAATCAGATGCAAGATGCAGGCTTCCAGCAGCCTACAGTCTCCTCTCGGCTCAGAGTGAATGAGCTCCCTCAAAAAGAGCGCTCTGTGCCATGGATACCTACATCCCCTCACTCTCCTCCTCCACAGCGGTGAGCTTTTTATCACTGTGTACAGCTGATGACACATGAGATTTTTAAAGTCATCACTTGTTATTGTTCACCGATGCTTTTAGTCTCAGTCAGCTCACACTAGATGATTAATGTCATTATATAACAAAGGTTATACTGTTGTAGTGTCTGAAACTCTAATCTGTAGGTAGCAGCATCCAGCATGAATCAGTATTTAATAATCTGCACATTAATACATTGTGAATTAATGTGCTAATTGTGGACACCATTAAATTTAATAGAAGAAAAATCTACGTAAAACAGACAGAAGTGTCAAAACACACAGCAATGTTGCAGGTTCCTTGTGTAAAAACAGCTCTTTCTCTTTACCTTTGCATGATTCTTCTTCTCCATCGTCCTCCTGCTTGACTCCCCCACCATCTCTTCTGACTTGTCCTAATAAAGTGCATCTCTGCCTGTGCTTATTATTCTTTCAGATCCCCACAAAGGGGGAGACCAGAGCCACGATGTCTCTTCTCTCCAGTAAAGCCTTCACCCAGCCCTCCCAAGCAGAAAGTGGCTGGTGGTTTTGGAGCAGAGCCGATCCTGAGCTCAGAAAGGAAGAAACAAGCTCAGGATGAAGCGTTAAGGTGAAGCCCACCTCCTCTAACTTTTTACCGGATTTTAATATTTTCTACTTATCATATTTTTCAGAATGAAACACTAGCATTTCTCAGAGTAGGCATTTTTGGATATTTATTTTTTCTACTTTAGATTATCTGTTATAGCAAAAGAGGAAAAAAAAGCCAAACGGATGAAATCTGGGGAAAAAGAATGTTCCTGTGAGTTATTTCTAACCTCTGTGTCAGACCCCACTCGCTGAGAGCCACAGGCAATACTCTGATTCCAATTAAAAGTTAATTCTGTCCAATGAAGTAATCTAGGTGCTTTCTAGATTGAGGCCATTTCTCTTTATGAGTGATTAATAGTTGGCCCGTTTTCAGTGATTATAAGCACCTCATTGATTGAGTATTCCACATATGTCTCTGTTTAATCAAACTTTAATTACTACAATTGTGCTTTCCAATTAATCAGCGGCAAGCAGTCTGATTTTAGAGATGAGGATTATAAGTTATTTATGTGAAATGCTTAATTGAGCTTACACTTTGCTTTCATTTGATGATTACTGGCTTGGTACAGAAAAGCCTGGTTGGATAAGATGACGATGCAGAGGCTGAAAGAGCTCAACCAGCTGAGTAAAGAAGAGGCTGGACGCATTGAGAGATTAAGGTACAGTAGTAATATAATACCATCTGTGGGGAGGAGAGTTAAGGTCATAATGCTGTATCATTTGATAGACGTTGATCCAGCCAAATATCAAACACTTTTTTGATACCATTTGTGCCCACATTGCAAGCTCTATAGACACCAAACTACAGTAAAAACAGTTAAAGCAGTTGACTGAAATAAAGTTATGTTTCTTTTTTTCCTAATGAGACAAATGAAACTGAGCTGGATTTGGACAGGATAGATATATTAGCAGAAGGGCTTAGAACTTTCTTCACAGGCTCCTAATCACTGTGCAGTACATATGCAATATAGCAATAATCACGATAATATATGCATACACATGTGCACTGTCATGTACAAACATTTGCTGTTTAGGTTGTTTAGGAAGGAGAAACATCTCACAGCATTAATGCCACTCTAAAAAAAAAAAAAAAAACACACAGAAATCTTGCTGCCAAGCAAAAGCAGTTATCCACATAGTAATCTACCGAACAGTTCAATGCGTCAGGTCTCACAATTTAATGAACAGTTACATTGGCAATTACAACATCAACGTAATTATCTACCAACAATAGAACAGAAAATAATGCAGGTTGTAATTGCAGCAACATCCCCTCAGCAACGGAGAGAGCATATGTTCCTATAGATCACTACACATCTCCTAATTAGTCACTGGACAGTTAAGCTCTGCACGGCCAGCAACAAAACACAGCATGAGCAGAGCATAGATTGCAGTCAACATTTGGTCTGTAAAGCTGTAATTACATCAGCAGTTGTGCAGGTTTGTCCTTTGTGCTTCTGTTTCCCCACACAAAAGCACAGCCCATAGGCTGATTTTTGTTTTGGTTTTGTTTTTTTCTCACCTGGAGAAATTTTTCACCATTTAGTTTTGCAAGTTCCAGGGCCTGGATAATTTTGGGCACAATGGGTCAGTAGGACACTTGAATAGAATTGTACCATTGTTAATGTTATTTACTCCAGCTGGGCATTTCTTGCTATGACAAGGTGAAATGTCAGCCATTAAAAGTCTATTGTACCTATGTGTTCCTCCTGCTATTCCATTTGCCACAATCAGTTATTCCATTAACTCAGCACAACTATGAATTAAAGATAAAGTTAAAGTTAAAACAAATACACTACAGTAAAATACTAAAGGTATAAGGAAGAATTCTACTAATATAGAGGGAAAGAAAAAACTGTCTATAGTTTTTGTAATGTTTGCAGGCCTTTAAATTTTACAGCATTTTTTCACATTAGAGCTAAGCTTTTTTGAGGAGTAAAAAAAATTAACAGTCAACTTTGAGGTAGAGAGGTGAAATCAGAGAGTCATTATATCATACTGTGTTAGTGGGCATGGAGACAGTTGCTCCACCTGCTTCCGCTGTTAACAAGTGACAGGTATTGTACAAAACCTGTCACTTGTTAACAGGTGATCGGTAGTGCACAATAGACCCCTTCGCAGACAGCAGATTATTTCTTGTAAGAAATGCTCATGTCACATTCATCAAATTAATCTCTATGGAGTTATTATTATGCCCTGAACTCAGCTGGAGTCGATGTAAGTAGCATGTCAGGCTTTGCAAATTAGTCCATTGGTTTCCACCGTGAAAGAGGCCAGGACAAATTCACTGCAACGTTCACAAGGTTTTTCTTTATGCAGTGTGGTGACAGTTTTGCCCTTGTTTAATCGCAGTAAATGTGAATATGTAGCCAAACACTGAACCTTATAATTACTATTTTTTGTAAATCCCATTTGGCCTGAAAACCAATGTGTATTGATTAATTATCAGTCATGAAACAAGTGGCTCCGAGTTTTTTCAGCAACATGAATTACTTTATAGACTCGAAGGAGATAGTCATTTCATCATTTTAATTTAAACTAACTTTTCTCATGGGTCAGAAAAATTTGCCTTAAATTTTAACTCAACATCTGTCACTGGGCTAAATTTGACCAATACAACAGATTTCTTAATACTGTGTTTTGAACTGTAAATAAAGATGGACAACATGTCTCCACTTCCTCCCACTGTACAAAAATGAGGCCAAAATATCCCGGATAGTCGAGCTGCCATCTTGCACAGGTGATGTCATTTGGAGCTAGAGTCTGTGTGGTAGTGATTGGCTGGTGGAGCGGCATTATCGAGGTCTCGTACATACGCCCACCCAACTCAGTCGAGTCAATCACAGCTGTCAATCATGACATCATGCCCTCTTTTTTTATAGCATCTAATTAAAACCAAACTTATCTGAAAAATGACCACTTAAACATAAATTACAGAAATCATCTTTATTTGACATGTATTTTTTTTAGCTTTGCCCATGTCCCACCTGCTAACATAGAGGGGGGTGGGGTTTATGACCTGTACTGCAGCCACCAGGGGGTTATTGAGATGTTTTGGCTTCACTTTTGGGGAGTTGTCATGTCCTCCATCTTTATCTACAGTCAATGATGTTATCATGGAATCGAGTATCTCATTAAGTTTATTTAAGTTAAATCTCCCAGGCTCAGAACTTCTTCTGTGACAGCTTGGGATGTGGGTGTATTGTGGTTTTCAGGTCTGAAGTGGTCTCGCCAACTCAGTGGGCTGAGAGAGCTGAGCAGAAGGCCAGAGAGAGAATTCAGCCCCTTCTGGATGAAGCGCAGGTAGGATTCAGTCTACCTTTTTTCTGCATAGTGCCAGATTTTTCTTATGTCACGCAAAGAAGAGGGAGAAGGCATCAATACATCATATTTTCACTTACACTAAAACAGAGCATGTATTTACCCTCAGATTTACCAGATTTTTTATAGACTAAGTGGGATAAAATGGTGATTACTCTAGAACAGGGGTCCCCAAACTACGGCCCGTGGGCCACATCCGGCCCGCCAAAGCAATTGGAGTGGCCCACTTAACGATCCCAGACAATCCCTCTAAACATCAACCAATTTTTATTAAATTGCATTTTCCTATCATAACATCATAACATATCCGTACTTAAAGGTTGGCATTCTAATTAAAATTGACCATAGTTATGAGCTATTTATAGTTAATAGTGGCTCATCTTCACCTCCTCACACAATGGTATATTCTGACGTGACTTTGATCATGACCGAGCCAGCGTCAAGCTGCAAAGTTCTGAGGTGGGAATCTGTCATGAAGGTGGTTGTGTCCTGCATAAACTTCATCAGAGCAAACGGACTTAAACACAGGCAGTTCCAAGCCTTTCTCTCCGAGCTAGAATCAGCCCACGGAGACGTGCTTTACCACACTGAAGTCCGCTGGTTAAGCCGGGGCAGAGTTTTGAAGCGTTTTTACGACCTGCTACCCGAAATCAATGCCTTTCTCCTGACAAAGGGAAAAACTGTCCCAGAGCTGATCGACACAGAATGGAAATGGGACCTCGCCTTTATTAACAGATGTGTCAGAAATTTTAAACGGCCTCAACTTGCAGCTCCAAGGCAAGGGAAAACTAATCTGACATGTATTCCCACATCAAAGTATTTGATCTTAAACTAGCGCTGCTTATTGGACAGGTGCAAAAACAAGACTTCACCCATC